>NC_090376.1:151351408-151665088 GCF_036365525.1 Heterodontus francisci | reverse complement strand
GGCGCACAGCCTCAATTAAATGCTATAATTCCTGGCACACCTCTTATAGGCAAGTTTCTCACCCGACCCCCCGCCCAACCCGCTCCAGCTAAACCGGAACTGGATATTCATGGCAGGTTGGGGTCCGGTTTCCCATTTGTAAGAATTTAACAAACCCCACCCCCACCTCGACATATTTACCCTTTCTGTGGGTTAAAATTCCCTCACGCTTGTCTGCTTACACTGCTAATGACCACAGCCCCATTCCTAACATGTAAATTTACACATGTTAAATTTATCTTTGCAATCACTTTCTTGAAATTCATCACATTTGATCCATGTAGGTTTAATGTTACAGCTGTTCTCCACAATCAGACAGGCTCAACAGATGTATGGCCCCATTACTGTAATGGCGCCACATTAAAACTATATACAACTTGCACAAGGAAGAAACAGATGCCTATGGGACCAAATTAATAGAGAATTTCTCATGGGTTACAGGGATGAGGCAAATGTAGTAGGTTTGCACTGCTATTATTTACCTCCAGAGACCCAGATTTAATTCCAGGCCTTACATATGGGATACACATTTTCTCAATTGAATGAAACAATATAGTATAATCTCATCCCTAAAAGAAAAAAATACTGCACTAGCTGTGACTAATTTTGCCTGTTATGATTATGAATGTAGGACGCAGGTAAATTTCAGAATGAGGTAGTACGGATGCATCACACATGCTATACAGGGGCAGGGAGGGGCTTCCTTCTTACTTTGGAATGGTGTAAAAGAGTTTGGTACTGTCCCACACAAACCAACATTATACGACCATCATTTTGCAATCCTCTCTGGCTACAGGCATGGTGCCAGAGGACTGGGGGACAGCTAACGTTGTACCATTGTTTAAAAGGGGAGGAAGGGATACACCGAGTAATTACAAACCAGTCTGTCTAACCTCAGTGGTGGGAAAATTATTGGAAAAAATTTTGAGGGACAGGATAAATCTTCATTTTCGAAAGACACAGATGAATCAAAGACAGTCAGCACGGGTTTGTTATGGGAAAGTTGTTTCTGTCTAACATGATTGAATTTTTGAAGAGGTAACAAGGAGGGTCGATGAGGGATAGAGCATTTGTCGTAGTCTCTATGGATTTTAGCAAGGCTTTTGTTGAGGTACCACATGGCAGACTGGTCACGAAAGCAAAAGCCCATGGGATCCAATGCAAAGTGGCCATCTGGCTCCAATATTGGCTCAGAGGCAGGAAGCAAAGGGCAATGGGCGATGGATGTTTTTGTGACTGGAAGGCTGTTTCCACTGGGATTCCGCAAGGTTCAGTACCAGATGCATTACTTTTTGTGTTACATATCAATAATTTGGATTTGACCGTAGAGGGTAGGGTTAAGAAGTTTGCAGATTATACAAAAATTAGCCATTGGTTGATAATGAAGAAGAAAGCTGCAGACTGCAGGAAGATATCAATGGATTAGTCAGGTGGGTGGAACAGTGGCAAATGGAGTTCAATCCGGAGAAGTGTGAAGCAGCGCATTTGGGGAAAGCTAACAAAGTGAGGGAATACACAATAAACGATTGAAAACTGAGAAGTGTAAAGGAACAGAGGGACCTTGGAGTACATGTCCACCGATCCTTAAAGGTGGCTGGACAGGTAGATATGATGGCCAAGAAGGCATAAGGGATATTTGCCTTTATTAGCCAAAGTTATAGAATATAAGAGCAGGGAAGTTATGCTGGAACTGTATAAAACACTAGTTAGGCCAAAGCTGGAGTATTGCATGCAGTTCTGCTCATCAAACTAAAGAAACGATGCGATTGCACTAGAGAGGGTGTAGAGGAAATTTACGAGGATGTTGCCTGGACTGGAAAATTTTAGTTATGAGGAAAGATTGGATAGGCTAGGGAACAAAGGAGGTTGAAGGGAGACCTAGGCTGGAATTTTATGCCACGCCAAAGAGCCGGATGGTGTAAAATGGAGGGGGAGGCCTTCCCAACCTCCTCCTGCCTTACATAGGGCGGGGGAGGGGATGCAAAAAATGGGCAGCCTCCCCCCCCATCCCAAGGCCAATCAAGGCCCTTAGGGCCTTCACCCGCCTCCACGCAGATTTTACACCTGGTAAGTGGGCATCCTGGAGCTGGGAAAGGGGAAAGGCCTCCCAGTGAAAGTTGGCGGCCCCTCAGTGCCCCGGGGGTAGGCCTTGACTATCGGGCACAGGGTGCTCAATTGAGGGCTTTCCCCACTTCCCCAACAAACCCCAGGACCCAAGACGCTCCCTTCCCCCCAAACGAGCACCCTTGCCTCGCCGGGGCTCGACCTATTACACCCAGCGAGGCAACCCAAACTTACCTGAACTCCTGGCTCCATGTCTTCGGTGGGGCTGCAGTCCCAGCAGTGGCCACCACTCCCAGTGGCGCTGCTGGGACTAAGAGCTGCCGGCCCGCTGATTGGCTGGCAGCTCAATGAGACAGGACTTCCTCCCTCAAGCGGGTGGAAGTCCCACCTCGGAACAATTAAAGCCTGGGGACCTGTAAAATAAGGGACGGATCCCCAGGCTAGGCAGAAACTGGTTCGCCACCAACTTTTTCGCCGGAGGTCAGTTCCTGTCCACCCAACGTAAAATCCAGCCCTTAATGTAAGTGTATAAAATTATGAGGGGTCTAGATAAAGTGGATAGAAAGGCCCTACTCCCCTTGGTTGAGGGGTCCATAACCAGGGAGCAAAGATTTAGGGTAAGAGCAGTTTTAGAGGGGCTTCAAGGGGAGACTTTTTTCACCCAGAGGGTGGTGGGGATCTGGAACTCACTGCCTGAAAGGGTGGTAGAGACAGAAACCCTCATAACATTTAAAAAATACTTGGGGGATGTGTACTTGAAGTGGTGTAACCTACAAGGCTACTGACCAACAGCTGGAAAGTGGGAATAGGCTGGATGGACCCAGTGCAAGCACAATGGGCTGAATGGCCTCCTTCCTTGCTGTAAACTTCTATGATCCTATGACCCCCCCTGAAAGTCAGAAGATGGTGTTTCATTACCCCATCAGCATCATAATGTCTTATGTTGATAAGCATTTAAAACACAACAAGTTAAACAAAATAAACTGGACTGAAAGCTGGTTCCAGTTGCACATGTCTACATGTCTTTGGAGAAGTTCAGCAGTTCTCTGTTGGACAATTAACCAAGGCGTTTGATGCTTAACTAAGATAGAGTCTTTCTACTTGCCAGAAAAATATTCACTTCATCCACTTATCTCAGAATCCTTTCATCAGCTCAACATGAAGCAACAGTAAGTGGAGAAATTCAAAAGAGTAACCATGACCAACTTGATGGTCCAACTGCAGGAAAATGTCTGGAGCTGATTTAATTCAAAATGTTTGTACCACTCTTCCTTCTGAATGCATGCAGCTATGTAGTTGTTCGCTATTGTAGCACACTCTAATACACTTGTCTGTTCATTTCTAACAATAGGCTGAAATCCAATGCCAAATGTGTAATACATCAATTCACTCCTGAATGGTCACTGTACTGAGGGGAAAATAAATAGCAAAATCATAACATCATCCCAGTTTGATCCATTTTGGCAAGGTTCTGACTAACTTAAAATTGATTTAGACTTTAGATTCTCCACTCCAGAACACATTTTACAGAATGTATGACATTACTGTAATTTGCATTATGAGATATCCAGTCTGGAAACTTAATATTGTTAAAAATTGCTCAAAATACAGATTCTCTTTCTCGTCCAAATAGGGACATAGAAACACAAGTAGGCCATTTAGCCCCTCAAGCCTGTTCCACCACCACTCAATGAGATCATGGCTGATGTGCGATCAAATTCCATATACCTGCCTTTGCCCCATGTTCTTTAATACTTTTAGCGAACACAAATTTTACAATTTCAGATTTAAAATTTACAATTGATCTAGAGGTAATTGCCATTTGTGGAAGAGAGTTCCAAACTTCTACCACTCTTTATATGTAGAAGTGTTTCCTGATTTCACTCCTGAAATGTCTGGCTCTAAATTTTAGACTATGCCCCCTAGTCCAAACCTCTCAACCAGTGGAAATAGATTCAATCCATCTAGCCTATCTGTTCCCCTTAATATCTTGAAAACTTCGAACAAACCTTGTAAATTCCAGGGTATACAACCCTAGTTAGCATAATTGCTCCTCATAATTTAAACCAGGTACTATTTTGGGAAATCTGCATTGCATTGCCATCAAGCAAGTCACAGTTCCCATTTTGGTTATTCTCGTACCTGAGTAGCAAAAGCAAACTGCAACCAATGGTTAATGAGGATGGAGTAAGAGAAAGATAGGAAGGAACATTAAAACCTATCAATGCATCCAATTCTAGCAGTCACCATTACCACAGTGGTAGAATCATGTCTTTTGTTTAATGATTTAACGATTATTATACAAATTCCACAAAGTAGATCAATGTTGAATTTTACAGCATGCATGAGTTATACAACCCAATGCCTCTCTAACATTCTGTAGCTCTTATCAAACAGCAGTAAAACCTCTTTTCTCATCACCAAAAGAGATAAAAGAATGCGTTTCAGAATGTCTGTAGTGGTACAGAAACTGGTGTGAAAAAAATCAAAATGTGGTGCCCTCCTGTAGGTAGTTTTATTCATGAAACTTTTGGTTCAGATTTAACACACTGCTCGACAGGTTTAAACGGTGCAGTGTCGTAGCAGCTTACGATGCAGATGGATGAGATATTTGCTGAGCCAGCTAGAAGTCAAGACACCACTTACAAAAAAGAATTTCTTTCAATGTCTATTAGCCCCTCATCTATTGTGCAGCCTCACCTTAAAAAACAAAGTACAGGTAGGATCTTTTACTTCTCAGGCACTAGTCAACAATACTCATACAAGTATCTTTCAACCTGGGTTTTGCTGATGGTTAGACCAATCTTTATTTATTGAGGTTTTAAGTTGCAAAAGAATGAAAGTTGCATGGCATAAGCACATAGAAGTTAACTAGACATGCAGCCATTCTGTATTTAATAAGATCCTTCAGCTTTTTGAATTGTTTCTTTTAAGACCCACCCTTAAACCTGTTGCAGAATTTGCAGGCTAAGTAGAGCATCCTCATCCAATTTATAGAAATTGCCATGTCAGCACTTCACATAAAATAACATTTTAGAAAATAGCAAAATACAATTTTGGAAGACAATACTTGGAAGTACAGGCTAAAAGTAGATTAGGTATGAGTACTTACATTGAGCATAGGGTGAGAAGACATACAATAAAATGCAAATGAAAGAATAATATCCCCTCCAAGCATCTTCTTCCATAGACTAAAAGTTTTGGTGAACACTCATAAATACAAGGAAGAGAATTAAATGCCCAAATTCAGGATTTCCAAATGATTTAAATTTAAAATCCTCATCTTAAAATCCTCAGACCACCCTACTCCTGCAACCTCCTCTCGGTTTATATTGCATTCTAAAACCTTTAGACCTCCTGCATATCCCCCTCTACTTTGTCTCACCACCCGTGGAACAATCTTCAACTGCCTCAACCCTACTGTCTTCCTTCCCTAAAGCCCTTCCCTCTCTGTTTCTCCCGTCATCATTAAAACAACTTCTTGAAACCCATCTTTTCAACTCAACAATTAATCAGCTCTCCTAAATTTTCCACCAGGGCTCAACATCTGAACTTTTATTTCTTTAAATTATTTTTTTCTTCCACTTGTGTCAACACCATGGAACATTTTCAATGTTATAGAATGATACAGCTTAGAGGGGGCATTTGGCCCATCATGCCTGTGCTAGCACTTTGGTAGAGTTATCTAATTATTCCTACTCCCCTGCTCTTTCCCCATAGCCCTGTATTTTCTTTCCCTTCAAGTATTTATCCAATTCACTTTTGAATGTTACTATTAAATCTGCTTCCATCACCCTTTCAGGTAGTGCATTCCAGATCACAACAACTCATTATGTCACAAAATGTTCTTCATGTGCCCTCTGGTTCTTTCACCAAACACCTTAAAATTGTATCCTTTGGTTAACGGCCCTTCTGCCATGGGAAATAGTTTAAATAAAGAGAAACTATTAAAACCATTGATGATTTTGAATGCCTCTATCAACGCTCCTCTTAACCTTCGCTGCTCTAAGGAGAACAACCCAAGCTTCCCCACTCTCTGCACATAACTGAAGTCCAATAAGAACACAGAACAGTACAGCACAGGAACAGGCCATTTGGCCCTCCAAGCCTGCGCTGATCTTGATGCCTGTCTAAACTAAAACCTTCTGCACTTCCGGGGACCGTATCCCTCTTTTCCCATCCTATTCATGTATTTGTCAAGATGCCTCTTAAAAGTCACTATCATACCTGCTTCCACCACCTCCCCCAGCAGCAAGTTCCAGGCACTCACCACCCTCTGTGTAAAGAACTTGCCTCGCACATCCCCTCTAAACTTTGCCCCTCTCACCTTAAACCTATGTCCCCTAGTAACTGACTCTTCTACCCTGGGAAAAAGCTTCTGACTATTCACTCTGTCCATGCCGCTCATAACTTTGCAAACCTCTATCATGTCGTCCCTCCATCTCCGTCGTTCCAGTGAAATGTAAAATAAAAACAAATAATGCTGGAAATACTCAGCAGATCTGGCAGCATCTGCGGAGAGAGAGAAGCAGATCTGAAACGTTAACTCTGCACAAATGCTGCCAGACCTGCTGAGTATTTCCAGCATTTCTTGTTTTTATTTCACATTTCCAGCATCTGCAGTATTTTGCTTTTATTTTAGTCCAATAAATGTAAACTGTTTTTATGCTATAAAATTCCCCCACAATTGCATCCCTTGCTGTGGCTTTATCATTTACAGCTGCAATAACAAATAAGGGAAAATTGTACAAAATAGTAAATACTATCCTTATCAAAATGGTACTTACATGTAGAGATATTTGAATGACTTTTACAGGAGTATGACTAGACACACAGTAATGCTTTTTAAAGCTGAAAAGATACCAGCAGTGAATAACACATGAAAATCATTGTTAGATAGAATGGTTCTCATTAAATACAGCATTGCTGCTGAAAGAAAGGTGATGGGTGTAGAGTCAGACTACCTGCTTGTCAGATTCAACTCCCTACAAGCATAAAATGGTTACCCATCTCAAAACTGTGGTAAATGGAGCATGCAGAAATCTACAGGTAGCATTTGAGAGGACTGGTCAGAAGCCTGGGATAAGACCCATGCATTGGCTCAATATTGCCATTTTTGTTTAAATGTTAGGATAATCTTCATTTATTTAGATGTCAGCTGACACAATTTATTCCTGCAGCAACCCTGGAGGTGGTTAGTGTCAGAGATCCACAAACGTTTGCCCTTGGAAATTCTGCAATGGCTTTAGTAACTTTATTACTATTATTTCCCCAAACTACAGACGGAAAAATGATTGTGTAACAGGAACAGTTTCACTAAATGACAAAGTGCAAACTCAAGCAATATTAATTGATTAGCAATTTTCCAAACCATGAACTGAATCAAGTCAGTTTTGCAGGATCGTGACAAGAGTGGCACAGTGGCGCAGTGGTTAGCACTGCAGCCTCACAGCTCCAGTGACCTGGGTTCAGTTCTGGGTACTGCCTGTGCAGAGTTTGCAAGTTCTCCCTATGACTGCGTGGGTTTCCACCGGGTGCTCCGGTTTCCTCCCACAGCCAAAGACTTGCAGGTTGACAGGTAAATTGGCCATTGTAAATTGCCCCTAGTGTAGGTAGGTGGTAGGAAAATGGTGGGGATGGAGTAGGGAATATGGGATGAATGTAGGATTAGTATAAATGGGTGGTCGTTTGTCGGCACAGACCCTGAGGGCCTGTTTCAGTGCTGGATCAATAAATAAATAATTTCCTCTTTTAATATGGTGTGGAAACCATCAGGTCCTAGAGATTTGTCTATCTTTAATTTCATTATTTTCTCCATTATAATTGTTTTACTTATGTTAAATCTATTAAGTTTCTACCCTTGATTTATTTTTACTTTTCAAATCTCATGTACTTTATCCTTAACCTGTACTGGGAAGATCAATACAAAGTAACTATTTAGCAAGTCTGCCATTTCCTAATTTTGCATTACAGATTGAAGAATAAGTCCATATCTGATTAAAATAATGGGGTGGGAGGTGAGTTAGTGCAGAGGTCAATATGGGTGAGGATATATCATATCATGATCTATCTCTTCTTCTTTGGCCTCCTTATCTCGAGAGACAATGGGTAAGCGCCTGGAGGTGGTCAGTGGTGTGTGGAGCAGCGCCTGGAGTGGCTATAAAGGCCAATTCTAGAGTGACAGACTCTTCCACAGGTGCTGCAGAAAAATTTGTTTCTCGGGACTGTTACACAGTTGGCTCTCCCCTTGCGCTTTTGTCTTTTTTCCTGCCAACTGCGAAGTCTCTTCGACTCGCCACTCTTTAGCCCCGCCTTTATGGCTGCCCGCCAGCTCTGGCAAACGCTGGCAACTAACTCCCACAACTTGTGATCAATGTCACAGGACTTCATGTCGCGTTTGCAGACGTCTTTAAAGCAGAGACATGGATGGCCGATGGGTCTGATACCAGTGGCGAGCTCGCTGTACAATGTGTCTTTGGGGATCCTGCCATCTTCCACGCGGCTCACATGGCCAAGCCATCTCAAGCGCCGCTGACTCAGTAGTGTGTATAAGCTGGGGATGTTGGCCGCCTCGAGGACTTCTGCGTTGGAGATACGGTCCTGCCACCTGATGCCAAGTATTCTCCGGAGGCAGCGAAGATGGAATGAATTGAGACGTCGCTCCTGGCTGACATACGTTGTCCAGGCCTCACTGCCATAGAGCAAGGTACTGAGGACACAGGCTTGATACACTCGGACTTTTGTGTTCCGTGTCAGTGCGCCATTTTCCCACACTCTCTTGGACAGTCTGGACATAGCAGTGGAAGCCTTTCCCATGCACTTGTTGATTTCTGCATCTAGAGACAGGTTACTGGTGATAGTTGAGCCTAGGTAGGTGAACTCTTGAACCACTTCCAGAGCGTGGTCGCCAATATTGATGGATGGAGCATTTCTGACGTCCTGCCCCATGATGTTCGTTTTCTTGAGGCTGATGGTTAGGCCAAATTCATTGCAGGCAGCCGCAAACCTGTCAATGAGACTCTGCAGGAATTCTTCAGTGTGAGATGTCAAAGCAGCATCGTCAGCAAAGAGGAGTTCCCTGATGAGGACTTTCCATACTTTGGACTTCGCTCTTAGACGGGCAAGGTTGAACAACCTGCCCCCTGATCTTGTGTGGAGGAAAATTCCTTCTTCAGAAGACTTGAACGCAAGTGAAAGCAGCAGGGAGAAGAAAATCCCAAAAAGTGTGGGTGCGAGAACACAGCCCTGTTTCACGCCACTCAGGAAAGGAAAGGGGTCTGATGAGGTGCCGCCATGTTGAATTGCGCCTTTCATATTGTCATGGAATGAGGTGATGATGCTTAGTAGCTTTGGTGGACATCCAATCTTTTCTAGTGGTCTGAAGAGACCACGTCTGCTGACGAGGTCAAAGGCTTTGGTGAGATCAATGAAAGCAGTGTAGAGGGGCATCTGTTGTTCGCGGCATTTCTCTTGTATCTGATGAAGGGAGAACAGCATGTCAACGGTCGATCTCTCTGCACGAAAGCCACACTGTGCCTCATGGTAGACGCTCTCGGCCAGCTTCTGGAGCCTGTTTAGAGCGACTCGAGCAAAGACTTTCCCCACTATGCTGAGCAGGGAGATTCCACGGTAGTTGTTGCAGTCACCGCGGTCACCTTTGTTTTTATCGAGGGTGATGATATTGGCATCGCGCATGTCCTGAGGTACTGCTCCCTCGTCCCAGCACAGGCATAGCTAGAACCTGTCATAGCCGCTAAGCACATTGCACTGTTGAACTACAAGAAAGCTCCCAGCGAGTTAACATCCGTAGCACTTAAAGCAGCCAGAAGCACTGCACAAAGAACAGCCAGGCGCTGCGCAAATGACTACTGGCAACACCTATGCAGTCATATTCAGCTGGCCTCAGACACCGGAAACATCAGATGAATGTATGATGGCATTAAGAGAGCTCTTGGGCCAACCATCAAGAAGATCACCCCCCTCAAATCTAAATCAGGGGACACAATCACTGACCAACACAAGCAAATAGACCGCTGGGTTGAGCACTACCTAGAACTGTACTCCAGGGAGAATGTTGTCACTGAGACTGCCCTCAATGCAGCCCAGCCTCTACCAGTCATGATGAGCTGGACATCCAGCCAACCAAATCGGAACTCAGTGATGCCATTGATTCTCTCGCCAGCAGAAAAGCCCCTGGGAAGGACAGCATTACCCCTGAAATAATCAAGAGTGCCAAGCCTGCTATATTCTCAGCACTACATGAACTGCTATATAGATACAAATACAGAAAGAACTATTGCTGCTTTGAGTGGATAGAGTACATAGATGAAGGTCTGATCAATGCAAACCTGCAATATAGCTTCTCTTGCCTGTAAAAGTAGCGCAGCAGAAATCTCGCGTGTCTCTTTATCTCAGTCTGGACTTGGCTCTGGGTTGGTGTACTCCGCTTCCAACTGCACCATGTTTATGTGTCTTTGGATGACAAAGTTGAAAAGCATGCGGCAAACTGCAAGGCTCGAGCAAATCTTAAACATCCAGATATATGAACACCTTCCCAAGGTGGCTATACTGTGATGATAATGATCCTATTGGTTCATGGGCCTCATTGTTTCTGCACTCTGCTTTCACTTGTAGGTGTCTCAGAACTGGAGCTGAAGAGTGCAGTTTCCTAGCAATCATCCTTATCTATCCCAGCATGGTGGATTGCCCTGAAAAGAAGGTATACTTGCATGACCCTATTTTGGTGATCACAGATAACTTCTAAACTGTTGCAGTGGATGCCTTTGCCATTCATGAAGTGTATGGGATTGTGTGCGGAGACTCATTAGGGCCTAAAGGGTGTTAATGTCCTGGCATCTGTGGAATTCCGCCAAGCAGAAAAATTACACAGACTTCTCATTCTGCTGTAGGTTGTCCATGGAGAAACCCTAGTAAACAACAGATCAATCACCTGCTTGCTACATTTGTGAACTGCATTCTGATGGTTAGCGATGCCCCCTGTGGAAGTGTGGCAATGACCCAAAAATATGTTCAGGCTGCATTGATTTAATAAACACTTTCAGTGCTGTGGTGGTCAGCTATAGGTCAGATTCTAGGAGACAGCACAACTTGGTTCCTGCCTTCCTAGTTAGAGAGCTTACATAGGCTGTAAGTCGATATCATCCCAATTCCAAGATAGATGTGCTTCTGCCTGTAGATATGGCTTCATGGCTAAAGCTGGGTGTGAGGAATCGGTTTCTGATACTGCATCACAACCCATCTTTCATCCTCTTCCTTTTCCTCCTTCGACATACAAATCGAATAGAGGTTCCTCTTCTTGCATATTTTCAAAATTAAAATTGTAGCAACAAAAATCTGTTAGCCACTTGTTGACCAAATGGATGAGACATTGAACTGAGAATTCAGGCTGAATTTTCCCCATGGAGGTGGGAAACAGGAGTTGGGACTTTTTAGGTGTCGAACCCGCCTCTGGTGGGAAACTGATTAAAGTCAAGAGTTTCACATGGGTGAGCCCTTAATTAGCATGGAGACAGGTTCCCCAATCAAAGGCCTTCTGGCTTCAGAGAAGCACCCGGCTGCAGTACAAGGTAAGTAACTGGGAGGGTACTTCAACAAGAAGGTGCCCTCGCAGCCAGTTTTTCAACATTTTAACTAAAAAACATAAACAGCAGCCAAGCCACCACTGTTAAGGGAGAGGGGGGAATTCCCTCTATTGGGCGGTCTTTGGCTGTACCCCCACTCAGGCAGGCAGTGAGGGCCTGCAGGCCAGCCAGGTATGCTGGCACCCCAGCCTGTCACTGGGTGCCCACCTCCAGGCAGTAAACCTGGCCCCCTGCTGCATTGTGAAACTGGAGGCCGACTGGAAAATCTCAGCCTGCCTCCTTAATCCCTGTTCAACAAGGCTCTTAATAAGCCTTATAGCCTGCCCGCCTCTTGGGGGCAGACGGCCTTCCTGGGCCATGAACCCATGTGGGCCAAAATGCCCCTCATCGGCACACTGGCTGGCCTTGTAATTTTCAGGCCCCGTCCACATCCATTCCCAACGTCAGCAGGGCCCGGAAATTCAGCACCCCGTCTTCTCTCTCAGGTGGACGTAAAAGATCACATGGTACTATCTCAAAGAAGAGCAGGGGAATTATCTCTGGTATCCTGGCTAATATTTATTCCTCAAGAAACAAAACTAAAAACAGATTATCTGGCCATTATTACAGTGTTTTATTGTGGAAACTTGCTGCACACATATTGGCTGTCATGTTTCCTACATTACAACAGTGACTACACTAAAAAAGTACTTTATTGGCTGTAAAGTGTTTTGGGACATCCAGAGGACAAGAAAGGTACAACATGAATACAAAAGTCCTTCTTCTTTAAAAGCCTCAGAAACGTCAAAAATTACAACTGAAAATAACCAAGCACAAAGCTAAAAGACAAATATCCCCTCCTGACATAATACTCAAAGAATTATTCAAAAGACGAAGTAATCTTACTTTCCAAAAAACATAGTTAATTTTAGATTTTTGTTTTGGTTTCTATTTTCTGCTTATTGCTATAGCATTTAAATAGATCAGGGCTGCAAAATTAGACTCTACAGCCTGTAGTTTCGGCACTATGTACTCTGTTATGGTACCAAAATAGTGTCCGTGCTGTGTGCGTACACTTCTGGCAGAGTCTGCAGGAAGCAGCATCTTGGTGAAGGCATTGGGAATGTACCTCGGAAGAATTCAGAGTAGGCAGATCGTGACGTCAGTCAGCGTAACGCTGATTTGATGTCAGCGTTGCCATTTTCGTGCTTGCCGCTCCAATTAACACCCTCTCTTAAACATGCACAGCTGAACATGCAACAGAAAAGATACGCATCATGATCCCTATGCCTGTTATCAGGGTTAACCAATTTGCACCCACACCACCACCACCAACACCCCCGGCCACTACAAGAGACCATTGTCTCTACTCTTTAAGGTGCTAAACCTGATAAGTTTCAGCTAATATCTAACTGCCGTCTTAACGGTAAGTTTAAGATGCTATGTTTTGAAATCGGCAGCATTCCTGATCCGTTGGCAAGTGCATTCACTTATCACTGCATAACTATCTGAATTGCCTCAATGACTACAGTCTGCAACATCAATCGCATGTTATCTCTGTCGCCACTCTAATGCAAAAGTCGGCTATTTGTCAACTAGAGCCCATATGCACGCGTGCACAAAGATTTAATCTGCACCACTCTTTTTCATTTAAACTTTCTTTATAAATCCACCTGCACAGAGAATGAAGAATAATAAAAATGTTATAAACAGACCTCCCATTAAATAGTTGAATTTGAAAAGCAACATGGAAATTAAGTTGTTTTAAGGAGGTGGGTGCGGACTCTGTCCAGAGTTCATTTATCAAGTTTAGGTCTCACTTGATACTAAACTCTCCTGAGCCTCCAACCGGCATAAACAACTGGTTTATTGGAAGCAGTGATCCAGTGCTGACAGGCATTAAAGCTTTAGAAAAGAAAATGTCAAAAGGACTGGAAAGTGTATTTGTGCTGTAGAGTCAAGGATCAGATCAAATTAGACAGAGAAGTTTGCTCTACTCCAGTTCCAGCACTTATGAAATATATTTACTGATGAGATTCACAAATGTCACAACTAAAACTGCTACATTATTAAACAAATGTATAGTTTTCTCCCCAACACTTTTCTCTTTCTATTCTTTCGTGATGAAACTGATTCTTTGCCCAAGTGACAATTATTCATTCTGGGCATCAATAATGATTATCCTTAACTTACTCAACTGTACTGTACATTATAGATGCACAGAACTCAACCCCTTCCTTGCCTAATGTCAACCTATGTGCTCTTCCAGAAGCTGTCACAAGTTAATAATCAAAGGTGAGAACTCATTCTGATTCTCCCATCTTAGCCCATGAGCACTTAGGACAACTATCATGATGTGACTTGCAGTGGTTGAAATCAGCTTTGTCAGCACAAAGCAGACTCACTGCTGGTCTGCATGGCTATACTCACTTTGTAAACCTACTGATCCCCTTGAGAAAGTGTGCTTTGAGACTTAAAGAAGTGTTGTACCTATACGTATCTTATCTAAGATTCCTCCAGACTGAATGCATCATCCATAGGCTTTTTCCATAATTTGATTTAGAGGCTGATAATGTAGTAGGGGACCTTACTACAGACATTCCCTTGGTCAGTGAGTAGGTCATGTGCGCTAAGACACCAAATCTGGGAAGGAATATGCATTCTCACAGACTTGAGACAACTTCTTTCAAGTAAAATTATCCATAAACCCAGAGATGTATAGAGTTTACTTGAAATTAAACTGATTCTGTTATGACTGAATTAATTATATTGTACTTTGCACCTTGGATCCTCCAAATGAAAATAATTCTGCCTAATGACACATGGTAATGATGGTACAGACAGTGAAGAGAATCTATATTTCCTACAAATTGCTAAGAGCTCAGCTAAAGTGATTAACCCCTTCCAAATGTTCTTCCTTTCTTCAGAAAGACAAGCCTGACTTTCCTCCTTCTTGGGTAAGGAATGTGCAGCAGGTTTTTAAAAAATTCTTTCATGGGATGTGGGCGTCGCTGGCTAGGCCAACATTTGTTGCCCACCTCTACCCTCACCCCTTCTCCTCACTCCCAGAACCGCGACAGGGTTCCACTTGTCCTCACTTTCCACCCCATCAGCCTCCATATCCAAAGGATCATCCTCCGCCATTTCCGCCACCTCCAGCGTGATGCCACTACCAAACGCATCTTCCCCTGTCAGCATTCCGAAGGGATCATTCCCTCCGCGTCACCCTGGTCCACTCCTCCATTACCCCCAACACCTTGTCTCCTTCCCACGGCACCTTTCCCTGCAATCGCGGGAGGTGTAATACCTGCCCATTTACCTCCTCTCTCCTCACTATCCCAGGCCCCAAACACTCCTTTCAGGTGAAGCAGCGATTTACTTGCACTTCTTTCAATGTAGTATGTGGTATTTGCTGCTCACAAAGTGGTCTCCTCTACACTGGGGAGACCAAACGCAGACTGGGTGACCGCTTTGCAGAACACCTCCGCTCAGTCCAAAACATGACCCCGAGCTTCCGGTTGCTTGCCATTTCAACACTCCCCCACACTCTCATTCTCACATCTCTGTTTTTAGTTATTTTTTCTTCTTCCTTTTATTATTTTTTTTTTGTGTTTATTTTATTTTATCTTAGTTGGTTCAGTTTGTCTACCCACTGTTTTTTTTCATGTTTATACTTGCGGGTGTTCAGTTTTCAGTCCGTTAACACCCTATCTGTACTAATGCTTTGTCTTTCAACTCACTATTAACATATTGTTTGCCTTTGCTCCATGACCTTCTGGTCAGTTATTCTCTGAGACCTTGTCCTATCTACACCTTCTCCTTTGTTATCTCTTGCCCCGCCCCCACTTTTCTTGCTTAAAACCTTTCACATTTCTAATATTTGCCAGTTCCGAAGAAGGGTCACTGACCTGAAAGGTTAACTCTGCTTCTGTCTCCACAGATGCTGCCAGACCTGCTGAGTATTTCCAGCATTTCTTGTTTTTATTTCAGATTTCCAGCATCCGCAGTATTTTGCTTTTATTTGTTGCCCATTCCAAATTGCCCTTGAGAAGGTGGTGAGCCGCCTTCTTGAAACAATGCAGTCCATCTGGTGTAGGTACAGCCACTGTGCTATTATGAAGGGAGTTCCAGGCTTTTGACACGGCGACAATGAAGAAACAGCGATACAGATCCAAGTTAAAATGGTGTGTGGCTTGGAGGAGAACTTGCAGGTGGTGGTGTTCCCATGCATCTGCTGTCCTTGTCCTTCTAAGTGGTAGAGTTCGCTGGTTTGGAAGGTGCTGTCGAAGGAGACTTGGTGAGTTGCTGCAGTGCATCTTGTATAAGGTACACACTGCTGCCACTATTTTCTCGTGCTGGAGGAAGTGAATGTTTAGAGAGGGGGATGGGGTGCCAATCAGGTGGAATACTTTGTCCTGGATGGTGCTAAGCTTCTTGAGTGTTGTTGGAGCTGCACTCATCCAGGCAAGTGGAAAGTATTCCATCACACTCCTGACTTGTGTCTATAGATGGTGGACAGGCTTTCAGCAGTCAGGAGATAAGTTACTCACCGCAGAATTCCCAGTCTCTGACCTGCTCTTATAGCCACAGCACTTATATGCTGATCCAGTTCAGTTTCTGGTCAATGGTAACCCCCAGGATGTTGATGGTGGGCGATTCAGCAATGGTAATGTCATTGAATGTCAAGGGGAGATGGTTAGATTCTCTTTTGTTGATGATCATTGCCTTGCACTTGTGTGGTCCTGGCAGCTAACATTAACTGGCAGAACCATAGAACAATTACAGCACAGAAAGAGGCCATTCAGTTCATCGTATCTGCGCTGGCTGGAAAAATTAGCTGCCCATTCTAATCCCACCTTCCAGCACCTGGTCCGTAGCCTTGCAGGTTATAGCACTTCAGGTGCAGGTCCAGTTATCTCTTAAATGGGTTGAGGGTTTCTGCCTCCACCACCGAACCGGGCAGTGAATTCCAGACACCCACCACCCTCTGGTTGAAAAAGCTTTACCTCATGTCCTCTCTAATCCTTCTGCCAATCACCATAAATCTGTGCCCCCTGGGAACTGACCTCTCCGCTAGGGGAAACAGGTCCTTCCTGTCTACTCTATCTAGGCCCCTTATAATTTTGTACACCTCAATAAAGTCACCCCTCAGCCTCCTCTGTTCTAAGGAAAACAGCCCTAGCCTATCCAATCTTTCCTCATATCTGCAATTTCCAAGCACTGGCAACATTCTTGTAACTCTCCTCTGCACTCTCTCCAGAGCAATTATGCACGTCCTGTTATGTGGTGACCAGAACTGTATGCAATACTCCAGCTGTGGCCTAGCCAGCGTTTTGTATGGTTCCAGCATTACATCCCTGATTTTGTATTCTATACCTCGACCAATAAAGGAAAGTATCCCATATACCTTCTTCACCACTCTATCTGCCTGTCCTGTCACTTTCGGGGACCTGTGGACATGCACTCCAAGGTCTTTCACTTTCTCTACCCCTCTCAATATCCTACTGTTTATTGTGTATTCCCTTGCTTTGTTCGCCCTCCCCAAATGCATTACCTCACACTTTTCCGGATTGAATTCCATTTGCCACTTTTCTGCCTATTCAACGAAACCACTGATATCATTCTGGAGCCTACAGCTATCCTCCTCACTATCAACTACATAGCCAATTTTTGTGTCATCTGCAAATTTCACAATCATCTCTCCCACATTTAAGTCCAAATCATTAATATATACCACAAACAGCAAGGCACCCAACACTGAGCCCTGTGGAACGCCACTGGAAACTGCTTTCCAATCGCAAAAACATCTGTCGACCATTACCCTTTGTTTCCTGTCACTGAGCCAATTTTGGATTCAACTCGCCACATTCCCCTGAATCCCAGGGGCTATCATTTTTCTGACCAGTCTGCCATGTGGGACCTTTCCAAATGCCTTACTAAAATTCATGTAGACTACATCCACTGCAGTGCCCTCATCAATCTTTCTTGTTACTTCCTGAAAAAATTCAATGAAGTTAGTAAGACACGAACGACCTTCCCTTAACAACACCATGCTGACTATCCCTGATTACTCCATGCCTTTCTAAGTGACAGTTTATCCTATCTCTCAAAATTGATTTTAATAATTTGCCCACCACCGAGTCAGACTGAACGCCTACAATTATTTGGCCTATCCCTCGCACCCTTTTTAAACAATGGTACAACATTCTCAGACCTCCAATCCTCTGGTATCTTGCCTGTATCTAGTGAAGATTTGAAAATGATCCTCAGAGCATCCGTTATTTCCTCCCTGGTTTCCTTTATCAGCCTGGGATACAATTCTTCCGGCCCTCGTGATTTAACCACTTTCAAGGATGTCAGATCCTCCAGTACTTCCTCTCTCATTATACTGATCGTATCTAATATTTCACACTCTTCCTCTTTAACTACAATGTCTGCATCATCCCTCTCCTTTGTGAAGACAAAGACAATGTACTCGTTAAGAACACTGCCCACATCTTTTGCATCCATGCATAAGTTCCCTTGTACATCGCTGATAGGCCCTACCCTTTCCTTAGTTATCCTCTTACCCTTAATATACGGATAAAACATCTTTGGGTTTTCCTTGATTTTACCTGCCAATAATTTTTCATGTCCTCTCTTTGCTTTCCTAATTTCCTTTTTTACGTCACCCTGCACTTTCTATACTCCTCAAGGCTTTCTAAAGCATTAAGGTTTTTGTGACTGTCATAAGGTTTCTTTTTCTGCTTTAGCTTACCCTGTATGCTTCCAGATAACCAGGGAGCTCTAGATTTGGCAGTACCACCCTTTTACTTTGTGGGGACATGTCTACACTGTGCCTGTAGAATCTCGCTTTTGAATGACTCTCACCGGTTTGCCATTGATTATCCTTCAGGTAGCTGTATCCAGTCCACTTTCACCAGATCACCTCTCAGCTTCGTAAAATTTGCCTTCCCCCAATTTAGAACTTTTACTCCTGTTCTATCTTTGTCCTTTTCCATAATAATGCTAAATCTAACTGTTTTATGGTCACTTTCTCCAAAATAATCACCTGCTGCTACTTCATCCACTTGCCCAGCTTCATATCCTAAGATTAAATCTAGAATTCTGCACCTTCTCATTGGGCTTGTTAACTGTTGGCTAAAAAGTTCTCTTGAATGCAGTTCAAGAATTTTGTCTCCTCTGTGCCTTTCACACTGTTTGTATCCCAGTTGATTTTAGGGTAGTTGAAACCCCAAACTATAACTGCCCCATTGTTTTTACACTCAGAAATTTGCCTAAATATTTGTTCTATCTCCCTCTCACTATTTGGCAGTCTATAGTACACTCTTAATAGTGTGGCTGCCTCTTTTTTAACTTCTGAGCTCACCCCATAAGGCCTCGTTTGATGATTCATTTAGAATATCATCCCGCCTCACAGCTGTAATTGATTCTTTAACCAATAATGTTACACCCCCTCCTTTTTTATTCCCCTCTCTATTCTGCCTGAAAACTGTATATCTGAGGATTTGAGCTGCCATTTTTGCCCCTTTTTAAGCCAGGTTTCTGTTATAGCAACGATATCATGCTGCCATGTGTCTATCTGTGCCCTCTGCTCGTCGGCTTTATTTGCTATACTCCTTGCATTTAAATAAATACCTTATAACACTGCCAAATTCCTGTGCTGTACACTTTTTAACCTTTGCTTCCTCTGTCTTTCAGAGTCATTCGCTAATTTTCTGCCTCCCGTTTCCTGCTCTGAATTTGTCCTATCTGAAACTACCTTCAGGTTACCAACCCCTTGTCAATCTGGTTTAAACCATCCCCAACAGCACTAGCAAACATTCCCACAAGGATATTCGTCCCAGTCCTGTTCACGTGTAGACCGTCTGGCATGTACAGGGCCCAGCTTCCCCAGTACCGGTCCCAATGCCCCAGAAATCTGAGGGCCTCCCTCCTGCACCATCTCTCCAGCCACGCATTCATCTGGTGTATTCTCTTATTCCATACTCACTAGCATGTGGCCTTAGGAGTAATGCAGAGATTACTACCTTTGAGGTCCTGCTTGCTAATTTCTTTCCTAACTCCCTAAACTCAGCCTGCAGGACCTCATCCCTTTTTCTACCTATATCGTTGGTACCAATGTGGACAACGACCTCTGGCTGTGCACCCTCGCCCTCCAGAATGCTCTGTAGCCACTTGGTGATAGCCAAGACCCTTGCACCAGGGAGGCAACATACCATCCTGGAATCACATCTGTGACCACAGAAATGCCCAACTGTTCCCCTAACTATAGAATCCCCTACCACTATTGCTCACCTGTCTTTTCTCCTCCCTCCCTCTTGGTTTGTTATATAATTTGCATTATAAATTATTAGGTAAGGTCTGGAATATGGTGAGATTGACTTTTTGAAGTTGAAAGGGCATGCGACTCTATCTGACAATATGAGTAGGGTTTAAGGTACCAAATCAGGTATTCTATCATCTTCAACAACCCTTTTGGTCAGGTGGCTGGTGATATCCATGTCATGATACTTTTATAATTTCACATGTTGTTATAAAATGCTGCTAATTATATTCTGCATTTTTATACCAAATGCAATTATCTTTGTATTAAAAAAAAAACAGCTGATTAAAGTAACAGCCGTCAGACAGCCCAGTGGCTCCCATAGGATGGGATCTTAATTCCATCCTTAATTAGCATTTCATCATGCCTGCCTTCTTTGGATGCATTTTACAAACTTCAAAATGCTATTTGATGAAGGACTGCTTGATAATAGAATTTTAGATCATAGAGTGGGGGAGAGGGAGTTTGGAGGGGAAAGAAACAGAGACAGAAAGGGTGAGTTAATACCTACAAAAGACTAGGAGACAAAGATTTGTTTGTGCTCTGCTCATTTTTCCTGTGCAACCAGAAAAAGAGTAGGAGGGTTCCACCAACTCCACCGAAATTGCAATTGCCCCACCTGCACCCACTACCCCCCCACCCCAATTCAACCTCGCCAACTTCCCTCCTGGCACTTACCTAAATTGATGCTTCTGGGTGGGCGAGCTGACTGTGGAGGCACAACTGGCATCTACAGCTCGCCCGACTATGTTGATGAAGCCTGGGGCCCAATTTCTGTTGATCCTTGGGCTTTGTGGTTTGGGCACACGCTGGTTGCGCAGCACTGAATCTGGGCCCAAAAATGGAAGAAGAATAATTTTATCCCTATCTCTCGCAAGCAATTCACGAAGGACAGAAAATGGCCAGAAAAATTCAGCTCAGAGATACAATGGCTGACAAGCTTGTGGCAGGGTGGGGATGGACGGGGTGTCGGGGGGGTGGGGAGCGGAGTGGGGTGGGCGGGAATGTGAGTACCCTGGGAGAGTGGAAGTACCTTACTTTAACTTTAGGTATGCCATTTACAATAGCAGTAACCTGAAGTCATTATCACCAATTGAGTAAAATTCTTATATTGCAATTTACTGAACTCTCTGCACAATTTCACTGTGTGTCACTTTAATCACATCACAGCTGATGTATTTAAAATATTACAGACATTTTTCTGCACCAGAGGATACAAATAAAAGGCAGATAGGGAATTATTTTGCATTTGAAACTGGCCTGAGTTCATGGTCAGACGAAAACCAGTGTGATAATGTGCTGTAAATGGTCATTTTGTAATGGTATGGATAAACAGCACTTGTATCCGGAAAGAGCAAGCATGCTGCAGCAATTTTTAATGCCATTAAGAACGATGTAACCCACTTCTCAAAACGACACTAGCTGCTTTCAGTTTCAGCACTGGGACGGGGTCTGTTCACTCCACCAGGGTTTCAGGATGACATTCTTCAGTTCTTGGGCAGTCAGTTCATTGAGGCTTCTTTTCAGATACTAATATCTCCAGGTTGCTTGAGCAAGGTACTGAAATAACTGACCGCTGCAATGTACTGCTAGCATTTTGAGCAGAAACGCAAGTGGAGAGTTGTAGTTACATTACCTACTTGTATTTCTCGGAACGAGGGACAGAAAAGCCAAGCTCTACACGTTTATGCTCAAGCCTATATACAAGCCTATATACTGGCGGGCAGCCATAAAGGCGGGGCTAAAGTGTGGCGAGTCGAAGAGACTTAGCACTTGGCAGGAAAAAAGACAGAGGTGCAAGGGGAGAGCCAACTGTGTAACAGCCCCGAAAAACAATTTTTTCTGCAGCACCTGTGGAAGGGCCTGTCACTCTAGAATTGGCCTTTATAGCCACTCCAGGCGCTGCTCCACACACCACTGACCACCTCCAGGCGCTTACCCATTGTCTCTCGAGATAAGGAGGCCAAAGAATATACAGTGATCAGATTATGTTCTTTAGACTAACAAGAAGACTTCTTTACTCACCAACCCCCGCCCCCACAGTGCCCCAAGAATTAAAATGAAACAGACAGGTGAGTCAGCTCTGCTTCAACAGTATAAGTAGAATAGTGGTACACAATACCAGCTTAGTTTCAACCTTATATACCAACAATTAACAACAGACATCAGACAACTAACATTTATACTCCCATCAGTACAAGTTACAAAAGATAGAAGCTACATCTTGAACATAATGTTGCTTTTGCCAACAATGTCATCCAATAGCACCAGTTATAGCTCAAGAATTCTCAAAGTCTGCTGAAAAGACTGGTTCCCAAGACAGAGCGGGAACACAGACCCTTTATCAAAGCAAAGCAAAACATGGGAGCTTATGATACACTGTCTATGCATAATGGGGGTGGATAAGACGTGAACGTAGCAGCTTAGAAACTAAACATAAAAAGCCGACAGCTTTGGATTTTGTGACGGAATTTTCCTTAGGTTTGTTTTCTAATCTGTCACGTGCACTTACTATCCACCATTATGCATGAAAAGTGTACCATAAGCTAGCATAAAATGTCAACCTTGGCTCGGTGATACCTCTCTCACTTGAGTCAGAAGATTGTCAGTTCAAGTCACACTCTCGAGACATGAGCACGAAAAACTAAGCTGACATTCCAGTGCATTGCAGCACTGAAGGAGTGCTGCACTGTCAGAAATGTCATCTTTGGGATGAGACATTAAACCGAAGCTCCATCTGCTCTCTCAAGTAGATGTAAAAGACCACATGACACTATTATTTTGAAGAAAAGCGGGGGAGTTCTCCTTGGTGTCCTGGCGAATATTTATCCTTCAACCAATATCTGTTCAGCCTCACATTGCTATTTGTGGGAGCTTACTGTGTACAAATTGGGTGCCGCAATTCCTACATGAAAACAGTGACCATGCTTCAAAATTACTTCATTAAGTGTAAAGCACTTTGGGATGTCCTTAGGTTGTGAAAGGTGCTATATAAATGCAAGTATTTTTCTCTTTTGGAATTGGTCTTGGGTTTACCTCTCCAGGAAAAAATTACATGTTTGGTGCTTGGTATAGCTGTCTAATCAGAATGCTTCAGGCATAGTGCTGAAGGCTTAACTGAACCAGATAACCTTTCCCTGCCTATTTTCTGCATGTAAATTAAACTGGGAAAGGTGATTTAATTTGTGATTTGCAAACAACTGAAGCATTTTTATCAATGATAACATTAAGCATATAATCTAGGCTAGCTCATCGATGCAATACTGAGCGAGTGCTGCACTGTCAGACGTGCCATCTTTCTCAGTCTGCCCTCTTAAGTGGATGTACAAAATGCCACAACTCCATTCGAAGAAGAGCAGGCGGGTTCTCCCAATATCCCAGTCAACATTTAGCAGTTTGGATTGAGATGAGAAATCATAAAGGCAAGAAGTCACTTGTGGGAGTGGTGTACAGGCCACCTAACATTAACCACACTGAAGGGTGGGATATAAAGGAAGAAATAATGGCAGCTTGTCAGAAAGGTACAGCGATAGTTATTTTAACCTACATATAATCTGGAAAAATCAGATGGGCAGAGGTATCCTAGATGAGAAGTACACAGAATGTTTTCAGGATAATTTCTTGGAACAATATGTTCTGGAGCCAACCAGAGAGCTGGCTATACTCAACCTGGTATTGTGCAACAAGATAGGATTAATTAATGACCTCATAGTTAAGGCGCCCCGAGGTAGCAGCGATCATAATATGATTGAATTTTACATTCAGTTTGAGGGAGAGAAGAGTGGGTCCAAGACTAGTATTTTAAACTTAAACAAGGGCAATTATGAGGGCATGAAAGCAGAGCTAGCTAAAGTGAACTGGCAAATCAGGTTAAGGGATAGGTCAACAGAGATGCAGTTGCAGACATTTAAGGGGATATTGCAGAATAAACAGAAAGATACATTTCAACAAGAAAGAAAAATTCCAAGGGTAGGACCCGCCATTCATGGTTAACTAAAACAGTTAAAATAGTATCAAACTTAAAGAAAAAGCCTGTAATTGCGCAAAGATGGGAGGCAGGTCAGAAGATTGGACAGAATATTTAAAAAAAGCAAAGATTGACTAAAAGATTGATGAAGGTAAGATTAGAGTACGAGAGAAAGCTAGCTAGAAATATAAAGACAGATAGTAAGAGTTTCTATACATATTTTAAAAAGAAGAGTTAACAAAGTGAGTGCTGGTCCTATAGAAAGTGAGTCTGGGGAATTAATAATGGATAAGAAGGAGATGTTAGATGAATTGAACAGGTATTTTGCATCGATCTTCACTATTGAGGATACAAGTAACATCCCAGTATTAGCTGTAAATCAGGAAATGGAAGGGAGGGAGGAACTCAAGAAAATTACAATCACCAGGGAAGTGGTACTGAATAAATTGTTGGAGCTGCGGGCTGACAAGTCTCCGGGTCCTGATGGACTTCATCCTAGGGTGTTAAAAGAAGTGGCTAGTGAGATAGTTGATGTATTAGTTTTAATTTTAAAAAATTCCCTCGATTCGGGGAAGGTTCCGTTAGATTGGAAAATAGCGAATGTAACTCCTTTATTCAAAAAGGGAGACAGAAAGCAGGAAACTACAGGCCAGTTAGCTTAACATCTGTCATAGGGAAAATATTAGAAGCTATTATTTAAGACATTATAGCAGGGCATTTAGAAAAATTCACAGTAATCAGGCAGAGTCAACATGGTTTTGTGAAAGGGAAATCATGTTTAACCAATTTATTAGAGTTCTTTGAGGGAGTTACATGTGCTGTGGATAAAAGGGAACAGGTGGATGTATTGTACTTAGATTTCCAGAAGGCATTTGATAAGGCTATTGCAGAAAATAAAAGCTCATGATGTAGGGGATAACATATTGGCATGGATAGAAGATTGATAGCTAACAGGAAACAGAGAGTAGGCATAAATGGGTCATTTTCTGGTTGTCAAGATGTAACGAGTGGTGTGCAACAGGGATCTGAGCTGGGGCCTCAACTTTTTACAATTTATATAAATGAAGAGACCGATGGTATGGTTGCCAAATTTGCTGATGACACAAAGATAGGTAGGAAAGTAATTTGTGAAGAGGACATAAGGGGGCTACAAAGGGATATAGATAGGTTAAGTGAGTGGGCAAAGACCTGGCAAATGGAGTATAATGTGAGAAAGTGTGAAATTGTCCACTTTGGCAGGAAGAATAAAAAAGAAGCATATTATCTGAATGGTGGGAGATTGCAGAACTCTGAGATGCAGAGGGATCTGGGTGTCCTAGTGCATGAATCACAAAAGGTTAGTATACAGGTACAGCATGTAATTAGGAAAGCTAATAGAGTGTTATCGTTTATCGCAAGGGGAATTAAATACAAAAGTAGGGAGGTTATGCTTCAGTTATACAGGGCATAGGTGAGACCACATCTGCAGTACTGTGTACAGTACTGGCCTCCTTGTTTAAGGAAGGATGTAAATGCGTTGGAAGCAGTTCAGAGAAGGTTCACTAGACTAATACCTGGAATGGGTGGCCTGTCTTAAGAGGAAAGATTGGACAGGCTAGGCTTGTATTCACTGGAATTTCGAAGAGTAAGAGGTGACTTGATTGAAACATATAAGATCCTGAGGTGTCTTGACAGGGCGAATGTGGAAAGGATGCTTCGCCTTGTGGGAGTATCTAGAACTAGGGGTCACCGTTTAAAAATAAGGAGTCACCCATTTAAGACAGAGATGAGGAGAATTTTTTTCTCTCTGAGGGTCGTGAGTCTTTGGAATTCTCTTTTTCAAAAGGCGGTGGAAGCAGAGTCTTTGAATATATTTAAGGCAGAGGTAGATAGATTCTTGATAAGCAATGGGGTGGAAGGTTATCAGGGGTAGGTGGAAATGTGGAGTAATCAAATCTGCCATGAACTTATTAAATGGTGAAGAAGAAGGGTCACTGACCCGAAACGTTAACTCTGCTTCTCTTTCCACAGATGCTGCCAGACCTGCTGAGTGAATCCGGCATTTCTTGTTTTTGTTTCAGATTTCCAGCATCCGCAGTATTTTGCTTTTATTAAATGGTGAAGCAGGCTCGAAGGGCCAAGTAGCCTACTCCTGCTCCTAATTTGTATGTTTGTATGTATACTTCAAAAGCACTTAATTGGTTGTAAAGCACTCTGGGACAGCCTGAGGTTTTGAAAAATGCTATATAAATGCAAGTCTTTATTTTCTTGGAAATACGATCAAAATCAGTCCACTTGGTCCAAAGTAATTATAATTGTTATCACATAGTTTAATTAATCTTAATCAGGTGAGGAGAGGGTAATATGATAACAACAAAATACACCTTTTGTTTATTTGGCACAGCACACTATCGACAAATCTGAAAGCAAGAGTTCTGGGATTTTTGAATTTTAGCTTCTGTTCTCAAAAATTTTACAAAATAACACTGCAGACCTTCTAAAAATTCAATTCTTTTGAAGCCCAAATCCTGAAATTTATTTCAGGAAAGTTTGCAACTGAAAATGCATCTTGGTGCATCTATGCATTTGGGACCCAGTTTAAGGCAGTAGCAAATATTGATGTTTACACAACATACAAAGACCAGCATTTGGTTCCAGGAGGCTCTTACAAATGATATCAGTTTTCTAAGAGATTTTATGAAGAGACCAGAGACGTGCATTGCTTAGAAGAGTAAGATTTTCATTGACATTTCCCCACAGTCTGGAATGCTAATACCACCTGGACAGCTAGCTTGCAGCTATGTGACTACGTGTTTATATTGTGCAAAATATGCAGTTAGAAAGATAAAAGAGCTGACAAGTTCATTAAAAATAATATGTATACCTTAGGTTTCAAAAGACAGGCAAATCTGCTTTCTCTTGCTCAGGTTTCTAGAAGTACAAATGATTGTTCAAAGTTCGAATGAACAGCCAACAAGAATTGGGGAACCTCTGACGTTGCTCTGAAATGGGGAGGAGGAACTTTTTTTAGATAACTGAATGGTACACATTTCCTCCCACTGCAATGGTCCTGTGATTGCAAGATTGTACTCCAGATGTTTAAATAATTGGTGCTCTGACAGATTGATGGAATGGGCGAATCGTGCTGAATTTTAGGAGGAAGCGCTTGGGAGATCAGATGCAGAGAGGAAGGATTAGCTTTTAAAACATAACTTGAAATCAGTAGATAAATTACCTGTGGGTGTATTTTCATATATTTCACAAGTTGACCCAAGTTTGCCATTGGTAGACAAGTGGGACTAAGGGACTTATAATGGGCTAATAAACTACAGTGTGCTGTTTTATCATACAAGCGTGTAATTACGAAATTGCTGTGTCTGCTATATTGACAAAGGCATTAACTAACTTCAATCGGTTTGGGGAATGGTGCATGAAGACCTAAGTGAGAAGCAGAATATTTGAAAAATTGAGAATAGTAAAAATAAATGAAGAGGGATAAGGAATGAAACAGTAGAGATGGAGGAAATAGGATGAATTCATCTATGTTGAGGGTTTCCCTTCCATACAGCTTCACTACCCCATTGCAAGAGAAGTGCGAATAAAAGGGCCAATTCTGCCCAGAAAAATGACAACGTGTTCATGACACATACCATTATTAATGTGCAAACTGGTCAACAAGCGGAGGGAATTAATTGAGTTACACTGTGAGCTGTGAATCTCCTTGGCTGACTTGGCTGATTCATTTACGCTGTTCCTCTGTTTGCTTCACACAAACGGCATCTCACCCTCAGCCTCCCTGTTATTTTTAAGAACGTACAGGATTTTCACATCACTTGCCCATTAAATTCGCCACTGAAAGGTAAGGCTCATACTTAACAGTCATACTTTTACAAAATGGTAATTGATACTGCAATGCCTCTCAACCTCTCCAGCCGAGAATGAGAACAAGTTAAACTGTTGAATCTCATTGTTGCACAAAGTAAATTCTGCTGAGAGGTTTAAAAATTTCAAATTAATTTTGACTTTTTGTTCTCTCGCTGAATTCAATCTTTCTTTCCCTTTCTTTGGCCAGAATTTTACGCCCCCAGCAGGAGCAGGTGGAGGCAGCGTGGTGCTGTTCCTGTCACCTTCCCACCTCTGCTGCAATTTTACGAAGGGCAGCGGTGGTGAGAAATGGCCCGCCCGCCCCTAGCCAATTAAGGCTCTTCAGTGGCCAGTAAAACCTGGCAGCCTCCTTGCAGGCTGGGAGCAGGGGAGGGTGGTGAGAATGGGGGGAACCCCACGGAGGGCCCCCACACGGAGGGCTCCCACATGGCACAACCGCCCCCACTGAAATACATTCACCCTCCCCATCCAACTGACCCCCCCACCTTGCCTCGCTGGGCCTGACCGATTGTCCCCAGTGAGGCCCCACAAACTTACCTTATTTCCGGGGTCAGCATCCCTCTTGCTCCTGTAAACCGTGGCGCGGAGTCAACTCTCCCTTATCCCCTTTATTCCCTGTACCCACTTGATCCTGGCCATCACGTGGGACTAAGTCCTCTTAATTCAGGCTCAGGCTGGGAGTTTGGGATATCGGGGTTACAGGAGAGCCACCCTCCACTTATTCCACCGGCTACAGTTAATGGCTTAGTACAAAGAGGAGGAAACTCAGTCCTGTCTTTAACTATCAATTTACTTTATTCACGTTGTTGTACAATGTAAGAATAAGGCTTATACACTTAGACAAAAGCATGCAACTCAAACTGAGTTATACAGTTAATAACAAAGCTAGCTAGAATTGATAAGCACAGCCACTAGGTTCCTCTGACCTTTCCCTGACCTAGTCACAGAAAACAAAGGATAACACCCGAAAAAGGGAGAGTTGACACTGGCCAGGCGTTCTGTTCTCTCTCTCTTTTACGTCGTCGCCGCGTTGCTCATGCAGGGTCTTCCACTTCCATGATGCTTGATCTCCGGAGTTTATAGCTGGCTTTATGCCCAAAAAGCTCTGTTCTATCTCTCCAGAACTGAGCTGCCTCTTTCCGGTTGGTTTAAGCCTGCTCACCTCGTTCGTATCTTCTCCTAATTGGCCCAGGCCCAAAGACCCCGGTATCACACCGTGTCCAAATCAGGCTCTTTTCCTGTGATCGCTTTTTTGTCTTGTCACATAAATTAATTAGTTCAAACTGGTTTTTACCAGCACAGGCCAGTGTCTGAGCTCCAGGTTACTACAGGTCACAAACAATCCCAGCAGTTTGTAACTGATTCTGTATTTCTTGCAGCCCCTGGCCAACACTCCACTCTCTGGCTGCAGTCCCAGCAGTAGCCACCTCTCCCAATGGCACTGCTGGGACTGAGAGCTGCTGGTCCGCTGATTGGCCAACAGCTATTGGAGGAGGGGCCTCCTGCCTCAGAGTGGCAGAAGTCCCACCCAAGGCCAATTAAGAGCCTAGACCACGTAAAATCATATCGTGGCTTCCAGGCCCGGTGGAGGTGGGCTCGCTCCTGACTTTTTGGTCAGTGGACGGGGCCTCCCGTAAAACACAGCATTCCGGCTCTTCTTTCTCTTTCTGTACCTTATTTGACTGATTCACCTTCCTTCGTCATTGCTGCTCTGTTTTTTACTCAATCCTTAAGTCTCATTGGTTAAGGAGATATACTATTGGTCCTGTCAATCACTAAGATCCCAAAAGCCACACTGCCCTTGTGGTGTCGTTACCTGCTTCGAGTTCCAGCAAGCTCCACTGCAAATTATATTCGAGCTGAAGGGTGTAGCCTAACTAACAGAGCACACTGTGATTTGTCCTGCTCCAGCAAGTTTTGGCTCAATGATTTTACATCGTGGTATTATTTGGGCACAGAGGGTGAAAAGTTCAATAAGGTCCATTTTCGAGCATGGGGATCACGATACACAATTATCCCACAGGTGGTCCCATTGAGGTAGGCAGAATGCAAACTTCATGATGCCTGCTCATGTAAATGATTTCAGCATACACTGAGAGGGGAACGGTAGCAGGTGGTCAGGGAGGTCACTCCCCAGAGTCTGGACTCAAGGATCTGGCTGCAGTACCCAAAGAAGTTCAATGACCTTGTGCTGGTAGCCAAGGTCAGTAAATGCATACTCACAGGACATCTCTTACCCACTGCCCTACTAACCTCTCATGTTGCTTAATGCACCACACCCCCATCATCAATGTCTAGCAACCAGTACTCATGTCGAACATTCAGATACTCCACCTTACCCTCACATAGGTACCAATGCTACCAGCCTCACACCCACCCTTCACTGCTTCCACACACCAGCAGCTATTCAGTTCTGGCAGAACACAATAACACAAGAAACAAGAGCAGCAGAAGACTATATGGTCCATCGAGACTGTTCTGCCATTAAATAGGATATAGGCTGATCTTGGGCTTCAACTTCACTTTCCTGCTCACGCGCCATATCCCTTAATTCCCCGAGAGACCAAATATCTGTCTATCCCAGCCTTAAATGTATTCAACGGTGGAGCATCCGCAACACTCTGGGGTAGAGGATTCCAAAGATTCACAACCTTTTCAGTGAAGTAATTACTCCTCACCTCAGTCTTAAACGATCGGCCTCTTATCCTGAGACTGTGCGCCCGTGTTTCAGATTCCCTGAGCAGTGGAAACCATCTCTGTGTCTACCCTATCCAGCCCCTTCAGAATCTTGTATGTTTCAATGAGATCACCTCTCATTCTTCTAAACTTCAGAGAATACAGGCCCAATTTACTCAGCTTCTCATCTCAGGACAACCCCTCATCCCAGAGACCAACTTAATAAACTGCCCCCAATGCAAGTACATCCTTTTGTAAATGTGGAAACCAAAACTGCACATAATATTCCAGATGTGGTCTCACCAAAATCCTGTATAATTATAGCAAGACATCTTTATTCCTGTATTCCAATCCCCTTGCAATAAAGCCAACATGCCATTTGCCTTCCTAATTGTTTGTTAAGTTCTGGCATTCCTTGTACAAACACACCCAAGTCTCTTTGAACATTAACACTTACAAGTTTCACACCTTTTAAAAAATATTCTGCGTTTCTATTATTATGGCCAAAGTGAATAACTTCACACTTCCCTCAATTATATTCCATCTGCTATCTTGTTCCCCTCACCTAACCCGTGTATATCTCTTTGCAGCCTCTTGTGTCCTCCCCACAGCTTATCTTATCACCTACATTTGTATCAGCAGCAAACGTAGGTACATTATTCTCTTTCATCTAAGTCATTAATAAAGATTATAAATAGCTGAGGCTCCAGCACTGATCCTTGCTGCACTTCAATATTCATTGCCTACCAGCTTGAAAATGCCCCGTTTATGCCCAATCTTTGCTTCCTGTCTGTTAACCAATCATCTATCCATGCTAATATATTACCCCCAACTCCATGAGCCCTTATCTTGCCTATTAACCCTTTGTGTGGCACCTTATCGAATGCCTTTTGCAAATCCAGGTATACAAAATCTACTGGTCCCCCTTTATCTACCCGACTAGTTACATCCTCGAAAAACTCTAATAAATCTGTCAAATAGGATTTTCCTTCAGTAAAACCATTTTGACTTGTTCGAATCATACTATGCTTTTCTAAGTGCATTGTTGTGACTTCCTTAATAATAGATTCCAGCATTTTCCCAATGACTGATGTTAGGCTAACTGGCCTATAGTTCCCTGTTTTATCTCTCCCTCCTTTCTTGAAAAGCGGTGTAACATTTGCCAACTTCCAATTTGATGGGACCTTTCCCAAATCTAAGGAATTTTGGAAAATTATAGATCGCGCAGCTATCTCTTTTAGAACGGTGTGGGCCATCAGGTCACAGGGATTTGTCAGATTATAGTCCCTTAAGTTTCTCCAATATTTTTTCTCTGCTGATATTAATTTCCTCACTCTTTTTATCCGCTAGGTTACCGTCTATTTCTGTTATGAAACTTGTGAAGACAGACTCAAAATATTTGTTCAAGCCTCTGCCATTTTCCCATTCCCATGATAATTTCTCCTACCTCTGCTTCCAACATTTATTTTAGCTACTCCCTTTCTTTTTATATACCTATAAAAGCTCTTAAAATCTGTTTTTGTATTACTGGCCATTTTACTCTCATTCTATTTTTTCCCTTTTTTAATCAACATTTTGGTGGCCCATTCCTGTTTTCTAAAATACTCCCAATACTCAGAATCGCTACTTTTTTTGCAACATTGTAAGCCTCTTCTTTTAATCTACTACTGTCCTTAGCTTCCTGGATCAGCCACAGATGTGTCTTTCTTGCTGAGTTTTTGTTTTTTAATGGAATGTATTTTTGTTGAACATTTTGAATTGTTTCTTTAAAGCTTTCCCACTGTTCATTTACTGCCATACCTTTTCGTCTATTTACCCAATTTACCTTAGCCACTTCTCCCCTCATACCTACATAATTGGTTTTGTTTAAGATTCTTGTTTGTGATTGGAGTATGCCACTTTCAAACTTAACATGGAATTCAATGGTATTATGATCACTATTTCCCAGTGGATCTTTTACTATGACATTACGAATTAACCCTGCTTCATTACACAATACTAGATCAAAGAGAGCTTTATCCCAAGTCGGTTCCACAATGTATTGCTCCAAGAAACTGTCCTGAAAACATTCTACAAACTCATCTTTTAGATCACTCTTGCCAATTTCATTGTCCCAGTCTATATGAAGATTAAAGTCCCCCACAATTATTACATTACCTTGTTGCAAGCTCCAATAATTTATTGTTTAATGCTCTGTCCAACAGTATAACTACTGCTAGGGGACCTATAAACTACGCCCACCAGTATTTTTGGATTCTTTCTATTCCTAATTTCCACCCATAATTCTACTTCATGATCTTCTGAGGTCAGATCCTTTCTCATTAATAGCCTTTTGTCATCCTTTATTATCAAGGTTATCCATCGTTCTGTGCCATTCTGCTGTCTTTCCGAAATATTGTGTACCCTGGAATATTTATTTCCCAACTTTGATCACCTTGTAACCATGTCTCTGTAATGGCGATTAGATCTAAATCATTTACCTGTATTTGTGCCGCTAGTTCATCTATCTCATTGCAGATGCTCTGCCCATTTAGATAAAGAAACTTTAATTTATTTTTTTTAAACTTCTATTCCCTGCAATGACCTTATTCGCTGATGTACAATTTTTGTTAAACTCCCTGTCCCTTACTGACCCATTCTGCTCGTCTTTACCCACAACGCTATACTGTTCCGATGCCACGACCTTTCTCTTTGGATTTCTAAATCTCCCTTCACCCAAACCCTCCCCTACCCCCATTTTAGTTCACAACCTCTAGCCTTATCTGCTGGTGCACTCTTAAGTTTGTAGGTTCTGTCCCTTCCTGCCATGCTCTGATTATCATTACCCTTATTGCTATCTTGCCTTCTCCTCTCTCTTAAAATTATCACATCTTCCCTCACTTGATCCCTCGCCCCCACTATTTAGTTTAAAGCCCTTTCTACTGCCCTAGTTATATGACTCAGCAGAACAGTGGTGCAGTGGTTAGCACCGTAGCCTCACAACTCCAGCGACCCAGGTTCAGTTCCAGGTACTGCCTGTGCAGAGTTTGCAAGTTCTCCCTGTGTCTGCGTGGGTTTCCGCCGGGTGCTCCAGTTTCCTCCCACAGCCAAAGACTTGCAGGTTGATAGGTAAATTGGCCATTGTAAATTGCCCCTAGTGTAGGTTGGTGGTAGAAGAATGGTGGGGATGTGGGAGAGAATATGGCGTTAATGTAAGATTAGTATAAATGGGTGGTTGTTGGTCGGCACAGACTCGGTGGGCCGAAGGGCCTGTTTCAGTGGTGTATCTCTAAATAAACACTGGTACCAGCACAGTTCAGGTGAAGACCGTCCCAATGGTACATCTCCCACTTTCCCCAGTCCTGGTATCAGTGTCCCATGAATCAAAACCCATTTCTCTCAGATCAATCTTTGAGCCATGCGCGAAACTCTCTAATCTTATTTACCCTATGCTAATTTGCTCATGGTTTAGGTAATAATCCAGAGATTATTACATTTGATCTTTTTAATTTAGCCCCCAGCTGCTCATACTCCCTTTGCAGAACCTCTTTCCTAGTCCCATCTCTGTCGTTGGTACCCGCATGGACCACAACAACTGGATCCTTCCCCTCCCACTGCAAGTTCTTCTCCAAACTGAGGAGATGTCCGGAACCCTGGCACTGGGCAGGCAGCACAGCCTTAGGGACTCTAGCTCTCGGCTGCAGAAAACTGTCTATCCCCTGACTATATCTCCTACTACCACTATATTCCTATTTACTCCCCCCGCTTGAATGGCTTCCTGTACCACAGTGCTATAGTCAGTTAGCTCATCAACCCTGCAGCCCTCGCTCTCATCCATCCAAGCTGAAAGAACCTCAAACCTTTTGGACAATTGCAAGGGCTGAGGCTCCTCCACTTCTGCCTTCTCGATCCCCTTACCTACCTTTCTCATAGTCACATCCTTCTATCCCTGACCACTGACCAAATCAGAAGACCCTATCCTATGGGGTGTGACTGCCTTCTGAAACAGAGTGTCCATGTAATTATACCCTTCCCTGATGCATTACAGTATCTGTAACTTGACCTCCAGCTCATCTACGCTGAGACAAAGCCACAGACACTTACTGCAGACATAGTTGCCGTGGATCACATTGGTATCCACAAGCTTCCACGTACTGCAGCTGCAACACATCACCTGCCCTGCCATCCTGCAGGGCGCAGCACAGAATCGGCGGGGGACAGGTACACCTGCAGTAACTGACCCCTTTGAAGGAGCTGGTGCTTCACATTATGGGGCCGGCTGTGACTGAGGGCATTATTCTTGGCGACACTGGATGAGTTCAGGGTGACAAAATGTTCCTGTCTTATACTCCTTCTCAAATTGCACTTCACCATCATTCTGCTAGCTGGCATGAAGTGCAAGCTGCATATGGTGTGACCATGGACCACTTATTTTTCACCTCACCCCTTTTCCCTCACCTCAACCTTCCGCTTTCAGAAACCAAGAACTATTTCTTGCAGACAATGCAGCAAAGGGAGGATGGGTGAGAGTTAAACCTGACCTCTAATGAAGAAGCACCTTCATTCAATTTGACACTCACAGCCATCAGCTCAGATACTGACATTGTGTAAACTTTAGAGGATAGTTAAACATAAATAAAGAACCTTTAATTTTTTTTTTAAAAACTTCTATTCCATGCAATGACCTTATTCGCTGATGTACAATTTTTGTTAAACTCCCTGTCCCTTCCTGCTTGTCTTTACCCCCAATGCTATACTGTTCTGATGCCGCGACCTTTCTCTTTGGATTTCTAAATCTCCCTTCACCCGAACTCTCCCCTACCCCCTCTGTTAGTTCACAACCTCTAGCTTTAACTGCTGGTGCACTCTTAGGGTAGTATAGTCAGTATAAGCTTTTGGAGAGTCACTAGGCACAAGTAGGCTGCAACCAGGTCAGGGGGCAAGATTAGCTTGTGTGCCAGCTCCCCAGAGGGCGAGGTCACACATGGGTTCTACTGTAGAGGAGTCAAATGAAGGTATCAAAGGGAAACGTATAGGAGAACATTTGTGGGCATGCACACGGAGATGCTTGGTGCCTGTGCAGGCTTGTCAGACAGCCTTCTGTCACTTTAAAGGGGCATGGAGGAGTCCGGCTCCAGATTGGCACAGAGCTTCCCACAGATCTTGCAACCCATCCTTTCCAGTGTGTGGCTAATTCCATGACAGCACTTGTGGGCCCACACATGATGGCTGATGTCTCAGCTTCCATTGTAACACAGCCAGAAGCCACTCAGCATAGTGCTGCAATGGAAACTCAGACTGAGGTCATGAGATTGATCAACACTACAAAGCAAAATACTGCGGATGCTGGAAATCTGAAAAAAACAGAACATGTTGGAAATACTCAGCAGGTCAGGCAACATCTGTGGAAAGAAAAACAGAGTTAACAGACCTGAAACATTAACTCTGCTTCTCTCTCCACAGATGCTGCTTGACCTGCTGAGTGGTTCCAGCATTTTCTGTTTTTAACTTCTACGACCTCCTTGTCAAGATCTTGCACCAGTTCCTTGAAAATCTAAAAAATTAGCAAAACTCCTCAAATAAGGCAGACCATAGTCAAAAGCACCTCACCTGGAACTTGGATGGTTATCCTTTTAAATAATACTAGTGAGGGGGTGGGTAGGGTGGGGGTGGCCCTCGTGCAACTGAACACATGTTCAGCTGGGAGTAATAATGAGAGGGCATTAACTGACCTGTGCAGTCCAAAATGGTAGATCATGTGCCAAATCAGCATTGCAGGCTGTTGAACGCCATGCTCCACCCACTCTGCATACTTCCGGGGTACACACAGCATGCCTGTTGGAAATGTCCTATTAGAGCATGCCGTGTGCACCGCGCCGGAAATGGCCGGAAGTGTTCCAGCTGACATTTTTCAATTACGGGTTGCTGTAGTGCCAGCGCCAGCCATGCTATGAAGCCCAATTGTGTGGTCAAAATCACTGAAGACGGACCCTGATTTCTGCATTAAACTTGCCTTCTGATATATAATATATACATATATATGTGTTATATATAAACATAGTACATCACTTGTTTTAAATGGGCTACTGCCTTTCCCAAAATAACAAAGTGGAATTTGCACAAAACACATTAACAGGTTTGACTGACAATATTGTGTAATTCAATTTCACTCCATTACATATCCATACTGAAGCAAAGCTCACAAAACTCCATCAGTCTACCAGGGATTCTGATATTGCCAAATTTGAGTTACAACACTTCACGAAAAATGAAGATTAAAATGTTGTTTCAGTTTTTGTCTTCCTCTCTTATGGGTAATGCTGCATAACATTGTATAGAATCTTACAACATTCATGTCTATTTGTAAATCTTCCAGAAGCAATGAAGAAGAATGCAAGGATTCTGATGTATCTGCACAGATAAAAGCTGACAGATAAAAAGCTTAACTTTGCATTAATTTATGTAATGGTACTGGAAGAAACCTTTAAACATTACATATTTATCGCACTTGTCTGCCTTGTGTATACAAACAAGTCCAATTTCATTTGTTGTTTCTGGTGCTCGACTAACTACTGCTTTCAAACTAACCCTCGTCTGAGCAGGACAACTGAGAATCTGATGGCCTGATGTGGACTGCCAACATTATCTGCAGCACTACAGAAAGATAACAAAACAAATGCCATATCTGCTGGTTTTCCTCCTTCACTTGCCTCCTCTTCCTCAGTCATGAAGTGCCCACTGTCATACAGCCTACACTGACTGGGTGACAACTTGGCATACAACTGCAGACTTCTTCATAACCATAGTCAGTGATGTTTTGTGATGGGCTGGACCGAGGGGCGAGAAACATTTAAAGTTTCTCCTGCCTGCATTCCCAACACACATGTACCATCACTATTAGGCACACTTTGTGGATAACCAGCCACTGCCATACTAATCTGTCCAATTACATAGAATGTACAGCATAGAAACAGGGTCCTTTGGCCCAAACAGTCCATTCTACAATTTATTCTCCACATCAGCCTCCTCGCATCCTTCCTCATCGAACTCTGTCAACATAACCCTCGATTCCCTTCTTTGTTACATTCTTTTCTAGCGTCCCCTTAAATGCATTTCTCCTCTTTGTCTCAACTACCCACTGTGGTAGCGAGTTCCACATTCTCACCAGTCTCTTTTAGTTTCTTCTGAATTCCCTATTTGATTTCTTGTATTGATGACCTCCAGGTTTGCTCTTCCACACAAGTGGAAACACTCTCTCTGTTTATCTATCAAAACCTATCGTAATTTTAAAGACCACTATTAGGTCACCACCCAGCCTTCTCTTTTCAAGAGAACCCAGTCTGTTCTCCTTTCCTGATAGGTATAATCTCGTAGTTCTAGCATTACCCTTGTAAATCTTTTTGCACCCTCTCCAGTGCCTCTATATCCTTTTAATAGGATGGTGATCAGAACTGTACAAGGTTTGATACGGGTTTAGGATAATTTCTCTACTTTTCAATTCTATCCCTCTAGAAATAATCCCGAGTCCTTAGTTTGCTTTTGTTATGGCCTTATTGACCTGTGTCACACATTTAGTGATTTGTGTATTTGTAGATGGAAGCATAAAATTACAAGGAGATACTGATCAATTACATGAATGGGCAGAACTGTAGCAAATAGATTTAAATGTAGGCAAAGGGTGGTAGAAGTTTGGAACTTTCTTCGGCAAATAGCAATTGAAGATAGATCAATTGTTAACTTTAAAACTGAGATTGACAGATTTTTAATAGCCAAATATATTAAGGAATATGGGACAAAGACGAGTATATGGACTTTGGTCACAGATCAGCCAAGATTTCATGAATGGCGGAACAGACTCGAGGAGCTAAATAGCCTACTCTTGTTCCTATATTCTAATGTGTATTTGTACACCCACATCCCTTTGCTCCTCTAGTTTAGTTTAGTTTAGTTTAGAGATACAGCACTGAAACAGGCCCTTCGGCCCACCGAGTCTGTGCCGACCATCAACCACCCATTTATACTAATCCTACACTAATTCCATATTCCTACCTCATCCCCACCTGTTCCTATATTTCCCTACCACCTACCTATACTAGGGGCAATTGCTAATGGCCAATTTACCTATCAACCTGCAAGTCTTTGGCATGTGGGAGGAAACCGGAGCACCTGGAGGAAACCCACGCAGACACAGGGAGAACTTGCAAACTCCACACAGGCAGTACCCAGAATTGAACCCGGGTCGCTGGAGCTGTGAGGCTGCGGTGCTGACCACTGTGCCGCCCAAATTTAGTCTTATGTTCCAAGAAATACATGATCTCCTTACTTTTCTACCAAAATGTAATATTTTACAACTATCTTTGTTGCTATTCATTTGCTAATTATGTGCCCATTCTACAAGTTTATTAATGGACTATTGCAATTTGTTGCAGTCCTCCTTAGTGTTGACTATCCCTCCCAATTTGGTGTTGTCCACAAATTTAGAAATTGTGGTTTTGATTCCAAAATCTAAATCATTAATATAAATTGGAAACAGTGGTTCCAGTACTGATCCTTTTGGGACCCCACTTCCCACCTTCTGCCACTCCGAATACCTACCCTTTATACTCTACTCTCTGCTTCTTGTCTTGTAGTCAGATAGCTGTTCATTCCTCCAACTGTTCCTGACTCCCTTATTCATTAATTTATTATGTAGTACCTTATGAAAGTGCTTTTGGAAATCTAGATATATACTACATCTACTACATTACCCTTCTCTATTCTCTCTGTTACTTCTTCAAAGAATTCAAAGAGGTTGGTAAAGCAAAGCTTTTCCTTTTAAAATCCACATTGACTATTCATTCTAATATTTTTGGCTTCTAGCTGTTTTTCTATTTTCTCCTTTCATAGGGATTCTATTATGTTTCCTACTACCAATGTTAGGCTGACTGGTCTATAGTTCCATCGACATGTTCTATCTCCTTTCTTAAATATCGGTATCTCATTAGCTATCTGTCAGTCCTCTGCCACTACACCTTTTTCTAACTCATTATTAAATATGTGTAATAGTGTCTCTGCTATCTCTTCCCTTGATTCTGTTAAAATGCATAATGCAATCTGTCCGGACCAGGGGTTTTATCCTCTTTGTGTTTGATTAACACATTTAACATTTCTCCTCTTCATATGTTAAATGCAGTTACATCATTTCTAATCTCACCTTTCAATGTCATGACCACCTGATCCATTTCCCTCGTAAATATAGAAGCAAAACAATTATTTAATATTTTAACTATTTCACTATTGCTGCCTGTGATTTTATTCTCTCTGTCTCTTAGTGGCCCTACTCCCATCCTATCCTTATTTTAAATTTATGTGCCTGCAGAAGATTTTACTATTTTGCTTTTTGCTTCTTGATAATTTAATTTCATAGTTCCTTTTTACATTCTTAACTGTTCTTTTCACTTTTCTCCTAATCTCTTGGTATACTCCCTTGTCATGCTAACTTCTGCTGTTCATGTGCATTGTCTATGTCCCTTTCCTTATCCTCAATTTGCCCCTTATGTCTTTATTCATCCATGCTGTCTCATTAGGGTTTAATTTGTTCTTGCTTCTTCGAGGAATATATTTTTCCTGCGCTCTGTTGAACACGGTTTTAAATGTTTCCATTGCTGTTCTACATCATTGACTGCGAATATTGTTGTCCATTTTAATTTCCCAAGTTCTATTCTCAGACCCTCAAAATCAGCTGATCTCAAATCTATTACCCTGGTCTTTTTCATGCTTATGTACTCCTCAATTATCCTAAACCATATATTATGATCACTATTGCCTAAATGTTCCCCTACTTTTACTTCCCTTACCTGCTAACATCCAATTCCCATTACCAGATCCAGGAGCAAATCCTCCTTTATTGGGCTGCTTACAAATTGGGTTAGAAAGGAGTCCTGTACACATCGTAGGAACTCCATTCCCATATCCCATTTACCCACCTCTTCTGATCAATTATTTTTGGCATAGTTCAAATCTCCCGTGATTATTATTCTACATTTGTTACTCATCTCCCTAATTTGCTTGCAGGTTTCTTCCTCAAACTCCCTTCCATTATTAGAGCTCATAACTACTAAAGATATATCATAAATCCATTCTATTTTCAACACAAAAAGAAAAACAAAAAAATACTGTATCAACACTGAGCAAAGTGAAAGTCTCTTTAGGAATCCTTTGCGCTGACAGTTATTTGCAGCTGGTTTTCTCCCCAGTATAGACTGTTTTTTCTAAAGGACATTGTTCATCCCTTTCAGTGGGAAAATTTATTCATCTGAGTAGCTCCCTCCAACTGAGGAAACAATTTATTTTAGATTAGCAGCAGACAATAGCATTTTGGCTTGTTATTGACTGAACCAGCGAGAATAGGATAAAGAGACATTTACATCTAATAATCTGATTCATATTTTGATAGGAGATGATAAAAGTCACAGCTCATGCATTGGAAAGAATCAAGTGTAATGAAAAGCTCTGATGATAATTTCTGAAGAGATTAACTGTCACAGGCTATAGAGTCATAGAGTTGAATTTTGAAGTAATGGCATGGCTGTCGGCGGCGGCACCAGAAGCGAGTGTTGTTGCTGCACGAGTGAAATGCAGCTGGCCAACCACGATCATGTCACAACTGGCCAATTAAGGATGGGGGGGCCATGGGGCCCATGCAATCAAGGGCCTGAGATGGAGAAGAGGGCGCCGATGGCGGCAACATCTCATGCAATGGTCGGTGCTGACACCATATTTAAAGGTGCCCTCCATTTATTCCTGCCTGGATCAAAAGAGAGGCTTCCAGAGTGCCCTTTATTCCCACAGGACCTTTGCTGCTGCCTGTGTTGCCCCCTGGACCTTTGTGGCTGCCTGTGCTGCCTAATAGGCAAGGAGCTGATCATGAGCCTGCAGTGACCATGGCTGAAAAAGACCCCGGGTGGCCCCACAGTTTAGTGATGCCTCTCTGCAGGTTCTCGTCCAGGCTGCAAGAGAAAGGCAGGAGATCCTCTTCGCCAGGGATGGGAGGAGGAGACCAGCTCACCTCTCCAAGCAAGCCTGGACAGAGCTTGCAGAGGAGGTCAGCAGGCGTGGGGTCACGCCCAGGACATGGATCCAGTGCAGCAAGCGGATCAATGACCTCATCCGGGCAGCTAAGGCAAGAACTCAAAATACTTTGGACCTTTTGGGAATTGCATGCGGCTCAGCGAGAGGGAACGTTTGGTCTAAGGAGAAAAAAACCCTGGAAAGAATATTTTCATTGTTGGAGGTAGTAAATTCCATTTTACTTCAAAACTCTAAAAAATCTCTGTTATAAATTAATGTTAGAAGTTATAAATTCTTTTAGACATAGGTTTATCTTAATAGTGTATAAGGTTAAGGCTTTGTTAATGAATAGTTAATTTGCTGTTGTCTAAAGATACCTGGTTTGGGGTATTTTCTGGGGTTTAATGAAGTGTTTAATTTGGCTATTTTCAGGTTAGATGGGAAAACATTAATAATATGCAATGACCTGTGGAGTGATGGGACTGAAGTGACAGTGCATTTCTCCTGCCTTGGTCGTAACAACATCCATTACTTTATTGTAAGCTTTGTGGATTGTGACGTGTGGAAATTCAAACCAAGTGGTTAAATTCATCAGTCGTGTAAAATTCTTGGCAACGGACTGAACCTTTTCATTAAAGTTGAATATCCTGGAGAAGGATTACAATGTCTGCATTTTCAGTGTCAGTGTGACCACTTCTGAGGAAAAGTTTTAGTAGTATTGCAGGTGAGCAGAGTAATACTGTACTGCCCAAACCAAGAATACAAACATAATTACTGGCTCTGGAGGAAGGGCGATATTTTGTGCCCCAATTTCAGCCGCATTTGCAAAGTGTTGCCTGTATTGAAGCTTGCAGCTAGGGCAGTGTTTGAAGATCTTTTTACTGTAGCTGACCAGTTTGTCGAGTTTACCAAACTCGCTTTTCCCCAGCTCACTAACGAAAATTGTCAGCTGAAATTTATGCTCTCCTCTGTGTCACGTTTGGAGGCGAGGAGGGCATTTAATCAGGTGGGATGGTGGTTGCTGGTGGTTGAGCCCCTTAAGGGCAATTAATGCCCAATTAAGGGCCTCTTCTCTCTGCCGCTGGTATTAACGCAGTGGCGGGCGGGCCTGTCACCATGCGGGGAGCACGATATGCAAACTTGTGTGGATTGCTTGCCGACGTCCAAGGGAATCCCTTGTTTTAAAGGCACTCACTGCTCGATTGAGGGATTTGGCATGGGAAAAGGGGGTGACCACTGAGAGCCAACTCCATGCCCTTGCTGCCAACCCCCCTACGCCCTTTCCCCCGTGACCCCCTACCCCGTGCAACCCCTCCCGCCATCATTCACCTCTGGCCTGGTTGCTCCACAATCCGGGCCTCAAGCTGCTGAGCAAAAGAGCTGCAGGCCACTGAGTGGCCGGCAGCTCTCGGTGCAGGGGACTTCAGGCCCTGGAGTCCTGATCCAGTGAAAGGCCCAACGGCGACCTTCCAACTGCCTGACTGGCGTGTAATTCCAGCAGGCCTTCCTGGAGGAGGCAGCGCGGGTCTCCTGCCAGCGGCCAAGACCCCCCCGTCACCTCCATAAAATTCCCCATATGTGCATTACAGGTGATATAGACAGCATTAGGCATTACACATTTGGAGCACAGATTTGAAAGATCTTATCATGTCAGGTACATTGTAATGAAAGCAGGCACTTTGTTGAAATTGCACCGTCTTTTGAAATGGTTTTGATTATCGTTTGGGAAACTGTGGTGTAAATTAACAGCTTCTAAGTGGATGCAATCCATGAACACTGTCGTTAGCTTTACTGACTGGACACCTTCGGCCTTACCAGATATAAAATCAAACAAAACATGCAGCACATAGTTGTCTTGCTCATCGGTGGACTCGTCACAAAGTGTAGCTAAAACCTTTGGTAGGTACTCCTATTGTAGTTTATTTGCACTTAGCAAGCAACCACCATTTTGCAAATTATGTTGATTGAATGCCCACAGCTTTGGGTGATCAAGTTTTTCCAACGATATGTTTGCAAAAGTATCCACAAGATTCATTGCAAACAACTGACAAATTTCTGAGCTCTCTGTGAACTTGTTAAAAAGAGACAAAATTGTTGCTTTTTTTTTTGGTGTTTGTTTCCCAGCCGTGTCGTGTCGGATGTTCTCTTTCTGCTGTGATGGCTTCCAATGATGGTCTCTAAATGGCTCTGAACCGGTGCCCGCCATGTGTGAGCCAATGAATTATTGCAGTTTGTACAAAACAGTATTCCACTGTCGGCATGCAGAATTTGACTTCCAAATTCTTTCACTCGATGTGCTGCAGTAATGGTTATAGCCATTTTTGATTTGCTCATTCTGGCATTCTCACTTGTCTGCTAATACTTGTGACTGCTTCTCTTAAAACTGCATCAGAAGCCCTCCCGCATCTACCAATCAGCGAGGTGAGCCTTGTATCAATCACTAAAACGTATGTTGTTTACAACATTCCCAGCAATCAGCGAGGTGAGCCTTGTGTCAATGAATAAATTGCACAAAGTTCATAAAATGGCCGATTTCACGATGGATCTGAGATTTCATGGAGGACCCGAGATTTCACAGTCCATGATGCATTTTTCACAGCTGTGAATTTGGTAGGGCCTTAATTATGAATCTAAACCTTATGATATAATGATCGCTCTTACCCAAGTGTTCTCCCATCTTGGTCCACTAGACCCACCTCATTCCCCAGCACCAGATCCAGCAATGCCTCCTTCCTAGTTAGAAGAAGAACTGACTGGTCAAGGAAGTACTCCTGAACACATTTCACAAATTCCTCACCCTCCTTTCCCTTTACACTAACATTATTCCCTCAATATCACCACTGTATAGATCTTGCACATGTCTGTGATTTTCCTGCATATTTCCTCCTCTCTCTCTCTCTCTCTCTCTCATTAGTTGGAGGTTGTCATGCAGGTCCCCACCTGCCAAGAATAAGGCACATTAATTTTGCCACATGGATATTAAATTTCTAATTTTTGCTGGGAAAAAGAGAAAGCCTATTACAAGGGCTGCCAGACTGGCCGGAAAGACATTTTTGCATATTAACAGACGGTACTTGAAAGGACAAAGGGAATATTCCCTGCTCCAATTTAACCCACAATGGACCTTTGATCACCAGGTATTGTGTGGAGAGGAGACATTCCAAGGTCTGCTCGGACAAGATAATCCACAAGAGCCAGGACTCATTAGGCCAGCTGGTCACATGACTAACTGGTTGTTGCAGGCTTTTTTGAACTTGCCACAGAGAATTTGAACTCGGAAAGCTGTTTGCTCCTGGACTGAAAAGACCTCGTGGCTGGCTCACCACAGCCTCTCCTGTCTGCTCCCATCTCTTTCTCACAGAACTCCAAGACCCATTGAAGACACATAAACCCCAAGAGAGAAAAGTCTCCTACAGTGAACAAGGTTTAAGAAGAATACTGGGCCCCAACGAAAAGCAAGATCCACCTACAAACAAGGACTGTACAGTGAGTTTGAAGACCCGTAACAAAAAAACTCCTCAGATATTGCCTTAAACCTTTACACTTTATTTTCCTTCTGCTCATTTCTGTCTCTATTTGCATGTGCGTATCGCATTTGCATGCTAGCGTGGGGCACGGTGTGTATCCACAGGCGCTAACCAAATTAGAGTTTTTCGTTTAAGTTTTAATAAATTTCACTTTTCTTCTTTAAACCTAAGAAGCCTGTTTGAGCTCATTTATTTGCCTTATAATTGGAAAGCAGTGAACAAGGATTCACCAAGGGGGAGCTCAGAACACGGTGCGTTTAAAATGAAACCCTATTACATTAAGAACAGGTGAAAGCTAACAGGGATTCCTAGACACCTTTCTCACCTGATCGTAACAGAGGCCTAGAGTGTGATCATACTCTTTTTGCTTCTAACACAAACCAAATGGTTTCTGTCCTTGCTCCCTCATGGACATCCTCTCTTTCCAACATTACAATGTCTTCCCTAATCAGTACTGCCACTCCACCTCCCTTTTTTCCTTCCCCATCTTTTCTGAACACTTTGTATCCGTGAATATTAAGTGCCCAACCCTCAATAATTTTAAGCCGCTTTTCCATATTGCCAGACATCATATTCCTACATGGCTATTTGCACTTGTAGCTCACCAACCTTATTCACCAGAATTTGTGCATTTATGTACATGCATTATAAACCTGTTTTTGTATTCCTCGTAGTCCTTCTTAGTCTGCTCATATCTAATATGGTACTACTTCCTTCTCTAATACTAACAAACACCCTCACTCCTTTATTCATCTTATTGCTCTTTTCTCCTTCTATATGCTGGTGCCCACCCCCCAGCCATTTAGTTTAAACCCTCCCCAACCACACCAGTTAACCTCCCCATGAGGACATTGGTCCCAGTTTTGTGAGGTGCAATCTGTCCCTTTTGAATAAGTGCTTCCTGCCCTAGAACTGGTCCGAATGTCCCAAGAATCTGAGGATTACTACCTTCAACGTCCTACTTTTTAAACTTCCTCCCGATTTCCTGAAAGTCTGGCAGTACGACTGGAATAGCTGCTCTCTCTAAATTGTTGGTACCACAGCTTCCACCTCATTCCCTTCCCCCTGCTGAATAGTCAGTACCCACTCTGTGATATCCTTTATCCTGGCACCAGGGAGGCAACACACCATGCGGGACTATCCCCCTAGCCATGGAATCTCCTCTGACAACTGCATTTCTACGCTTTGCTGTCCACCACCCCCCCGCCCCCCCCCCACCCCTTCTGTGCAGTCCTTGCCCATTGGTGCCGTTGGCTGGACTCCTTCTAGGTGTACTCACTCCATGCTGAGTACTAGTTTGAGAATGGCACACATCCCGAAGACTCCTGCACTTCTTGCCTTTTCTACTCTTCCAGATGGCCATTCATCTATCCTGAACTCTCTCTGCCTGTGGGGTGGCCACCTCCTGGAATGCATAATCCAGGAAGAGCACTGTCAAAATTAGATTTACGCCAAATTAAAGACAGACAAAAGCACTTAAGATAGAGGGAAAAATTCAACTGCGCTCAAAAACAGGCACAGGGATTGCAACACACAATTAACCTGTTCCTTCTGATGCAGGCAGCAGGCAAACCTTGTGCTGCCTGCTTATTTAAACAAGAGCTGGCTGCAGCCCAATGACAAATAGGCTGTTGTGTGATTGCATGCCACAGTAGGGGGTCCGAGTTCATGTGAGTCTAGCACCACTGAAACCTAGCCTTCAGGACATTAAGGGTAGGTGCGTTGTGGTTGGAGCAGGTGCTAGCTGTGCAAGACATTCTGAGCGGGAAGAGCTCTGACTGCTGGCACAACATGGCAGACAGAGTGTTCCAAGGTTTTCAGATGCAGCACTGGAGACCGTAGTGCATTAAGTGGGGCCAGGAAGATCTCCAGACAGACACTGCAATGAGAGTGGGATCAGATAACCATTGCAGTTAATGCCATCAGCATCGCCCTGAGGGTCTGGGTGAAACGCCACAAGTTTGAAGACCTCACACAACTGGTCAAGGGCAGTGAATGCATCTTCAAATGCAATATCCTTACAAATGCATCACTAGCCTCAGACACTGCTCAATTCACCATCACCCCATTACTCAACTACCAAAGCTCAAAGCATTACTCATGACTCAATCACCTCAACCCTCACATTCAGCACTGCTGCAAGCCTCACATTCACATCTCAAAGCTTGCAAATATTGCCAACTATTCAACCATGACGGCAACATCACATGAACACACTGCACCACACGCACTGACACACTTCCCTCTCTCTTGCAGGACAAGATGGAGCATAACTGGAGACACTGGCACCTTGCACCAGAGGGAAGCATAGAAATCTTGCGAAGCAATGTGCTCACTCCACCTGCTTCTCCCCGGCAGGAAAGAATTAAATGTATTCAGCTGTCTTGGAAGAGAGAACCTCAGTGACCTCCCTAACAGAATAGTGGAGGGTGAAATAGGAGATGTTGCAAATATTACCTGCGCCACCCTGGAAGGAGCCCGATGCATAAAAGTTCACAGCCATTCTCAGCTTCACATCCACTGGCAATGCTACCCTGAGGCTATGGTTCGGACTGTAACAGGTGGAAGAGTTCAGTGAGCACCTCCTTGGTAAAGCAGAGGCATCTGCTTTAAACAATTCCTTGCTGACAGTGAGGTAGAAACATTACTCTTTGAAGACCATGGGGTGATATGACCTCCTGCTGAGAGTCCTTATCCTCATCCTCATCCCTCTTCAAGCAGCATGTACAGCTCTGTATTTTGCCTGCCCATTCTCCCTGTCATTCTGTAGTCCAAGAGGAATGCCAACTACTACACCCATGTTTGGAAGCAAGTGGTCTGAACACTAGAAATAGGAGGAGTAGACCATATGACCCATCGAGACTGCTCCGCCATTCAATACGATCATGGCTGATCTTAGGCTTCAACTCCACTTTCCCGCCCACTCAGCATATTGTTTGATTCCCTGAGACCAAAAATCTATCTATCCCAGCCTTAAATGTATTCAACGATGGAGCATCCACAACCCTCTGGGGTAGAGAATTCCAAAGATTCACAACCCTTTGGGTGAAGCAATTTCTCCTCATCTCAGTCGTAAATGATAGGACCATTATCCTGAGACCGTGCCCCCGTGTTTTAGATTCCTCAGCCAATGGAAACAATCTTTCAGTTTCTACCCTATCAAGTCCCTTCAGAATCTTGTATGCTTCAATGAGATTGCCTCTCATTCTTCTAAACTCCGGACAGTATAGTCCCAATTTATTCAGCCTCTCATCATAGGACAACCCCCTCATCCCAGGGATCAATTTAGTGAACCTTCACTGTACCACCTCCAAAACAAGTATATCCTTTAAGAAAAGTGGAGACCAAAACTGCACACAGTACTCCAGATGTGGTCTCATCAAAACCCTGTACAACTGTAGCAAGACTTCTTTATTCCTGTACTCCAATCCCCTTGCAATAAAGGCCAAGATGCCATTTGCCTTCCTAATTACTTGCTGTACCTGCATGCTAACTGTCAGCATTCCTTGTACAAGCATACCCAAGCCTCATTGAAAATCAACACTTACCAGTTTCACACTTTTAAAAAAATATTTTGCATTTTTATTCTTATGACCAAAGTGGATAATTTCACACTTCCCTACATTATACTCCATCCGTCATCTTGTTGCCCATTCACTTAACCTGTCTATATCTCTTTGTAGCCACTCGATGTCCTCCCTATATCTTACCTTTCCACCTACCTTTGTATCATCAGCAAACTTAGATTTGTTACTCTCTGTCTCTGCATCTAGGTCATTAATATAGATTGTAAATAGCTGAGGCCCCAGCACGGATTCTTGTGGCACTCCACTATGCATTGCCAGCCATCTTGAAAATGTCCCGTTTATGCCCACTCTTTCATTCCTGTTTGTGAACCAATCCTTTATCCATGCTAATATATTATCCCCAACTCCATGAGACCTTATCTTGCCTATTAACCTTTTGTGTGGCACCTTATCGAATGCCTTTTGCAAATCTACATATACTATATCTACTAGTTCCCCTTTATCTACCCTACTAATTCCAACCTCAAAAAACTCTAATAAATTTGACAAACAGGATTTCCCTTTAGTAAAACTACGTTGACTTGTTCTTGCTTTTCTAAGTGCATTGTTAAGACTTCCTTGATAATTGGTTCCAGCATTTCCCAATGACTGATATTAGGCTAACTGGCCTGTAGTTCCCTGTTTTCTCTCTCCCTCGATCCTGGAAAGTGGTGTAACATTTGCCAACTTCCAATCTGATGGGGCTGTTCCAGAATCTAAGGAATTTTGGAAAATCACAGCTAGCACATCCACGATCTCTGCAGCTATCTCTTTTAGAACACTGGGGTGTAGAACATCAGGTCCTAGGGATTTGACAATGTTAGTCCCTTAAGTTTCTACAATACTTTTTCTCTGGCGATATTAATTTCCTTAATTTCCTCACTCTTTGTAGCCTCTAGGTTACTGTCTACCTGGTGTTTGTTCAATGCCTAATTCCCCATGATAATTTCTCCTATCTCTGCTTCTAAGGGACCAACATTTAATTTAGCTACTCTCTTCCTTTTTAAAAACCTATAAAAACTCTTACAATCCGTTTTTGTATTACTGGCTAGTTTACTCTCATTCTATTTTTTCCCTTTTTTATCAACATTTTTGTGGCTCTTTACAGGTTTCTAAAACACTCCCAATTCTCAGACTTGCTAGTCATTTTTTTGCAACATTGTAAGCATCTTCTTTCAATCTAATGCTATCCTTAACTTCCTGAATGAGCCATGGATGGGTCTTTCTTGCTGAGTTTTTACTTTTCAATGGAAGGTATCTCTGTTGAACATTTTGAATTGTTTATTTAAAGGTTTCTCACTGTTCATTTAGCGCCATACCTTTTAGTCTATTTACCCAATTTACTTTAGTCACTTCTCCCCCATACCTGTGTAATTGGCTTTAAGTTTAAGATTTTTGTTTGAGATTGGAGTATGTCACTTTCAAGCTTAACATGGAATTCATTTGTATAATGATCACTATTTCCCAGTGGATCTTTTACAATGACATTACTAATTAACCCTGCTTCGTTACACAATACTAGATCAAAGATAGCTTTATCCCTAGACAATGACAAATGGGCTGTTGTGTGATTGCATGCCACAGTAGGGGGTCCAGGTTCATGTGAGTCTAGGGATATGAGGCAAAGGTTGGCTTCTGAAGTTAGGTCGTGGACCAGCCACGGTCTCATTGAATAACAGAACAGGCTCGAGGGGCTAAATGGCCTACCCCTCTTCCTATTTTTATAGCTCACATGTCCAACTAGTCTACCACCTGGGAGTTAAAACTTCCTCTCGGCACAGGGAGACAGAAAGAGACAAAAAGAGATACAAAGAGAGGGAAATGTTTCTGATTCTGATCTGCTTTTCTTTAAACAAAAAAGGTTGAATTTCAAATTCAAACAAACCATCTTTGAGGGAAAGAGATAGGCGAGAAGGGAAGCTTATTGGGAGTCAGGGACCTCTGGTCTCTAGACCCCAAATTTGAGGGGACTGAGAGAGAGTGAATGGAAAGTTAACTGTGAAGTGAGTAACCATGGAACAATAGAGAGAAGTGGATACAGAGATTGAGTGGCCTATTCAGAGGAGTGAATTTTGATGAGTAGAAACAGGTAGTGTGTTGGTCAACAGGTTGACAGATGGGGGGGGGGGGAGCATGAGTGATTGGGATGAGGGATCATATGGGTGCCACTAAAGGCTACATGTTGCATGAATTCCACACCAACCAAAGTTTAAAAAAAATGAAAACTAAAGAGCAAGGGGAAAGACCAAGAGAGAAAGAGCAAAGCAGAAGGGGACAGAGAAGCAAAAGGAGTTAAGGGTACAGGCAGCAGAAGAGAAAAAAGTGACATGAGCTGAAGAGGAGAGAGAAAATCAGCAGCACAAAAACATATGAGACAGGTAAGAGAGTGACAATATTCTGCACTTACGATGTGCAGTGCCACGAGCAACTGAAGCTATTATTTTATTTTGAATGTCCATACTCTGCTTACTGACAGCATTTGAATTCCATCACTCCCATGAGTTTTCTGATGGGATGGGAAGTGGGTGATGAGTGGATTGGCACTGTGCTTTCACATCTGTGACCAAGTTTTGAATCCAGCCCAGACAGCATGTAACTATTCTTGCTACTGGCTCTAAGAGTCTGTACAGAAATGTGAGCCACTCATGTAATGGAAAGCTATAAAGTGTTATGCCCTGATGTAGACAGTCACAAGTCAGTTTCTAAAGAATGTAGGCCCACAGCAAGACTTTATAGATAACTTGTGCAGAAATAGAAATGACACAGTGGTCCAATAGGTGTTACTGTTCATAGCTTCAAGCTGAGACACATTGTTGGGACGGACTTGAAGGATTACTCTGCATCCAACCTGACTCGGCAATGTTTGATGCTGACATTGGATATCTGCAATGAACATCCTCAAGTAGAAATATCGCTCACCTTCACATAGCAATGCATCTATAAGGGGGGAAAACTTTGGATGCAGTGAAAAAAGAATGCACATCACTATAAATCAGACAACAGAGTAATTTTATCCCTCATTGGATGAAAGGAAGGAAGGAAGGCAGGAAAGAAGGAAAGTCTTGCATTTTTGCAGTGCCTTTCGTGACCTCAGAATGTTCCAAAGTGCTTTATTGCCATTAAAATGCTTCTGAAATGTATTCACTGTTGTATTACAGCTCACACAGCAGCCAAATCATAGCAAGGTCTCACAAGCAGCAATGTGATTTTTAAGTGATGTTGGTTGAGGGATAACCATACACAATTTAGACTGACTAACAGTTACTGAGTTCTGGTAAATATGGTTGGAGTAATAAGGAGAAAAATATCTGAATAACAGAATGACAAATGATCAAGACATAAGTGCAACATTACATAAGAATGTAAATTTGAAATTTCTATCAACTAAAGAAAGTTATTCAAAATTCTTGGGAACATAGAGTCATAGAGTTATACAGCACAGAAACAGGCCCTTCGGCCCAATGTGTCCATGTCGGCCATCCAGCACTTGGTCCATAGCCTTGTATGCTATGACGTTTCAAGTGCTCATCTAAATACTTATTAAATGTTGTGAGGGTTCCTGCCTCTACCACCCCTTCAGGCAGTGTGTTCCAGATTCCAACCACCCTCTGCGTGAAAAAGTTTTTCCTCAAATCTCCTCTAAACCTCCTGCCCCTTACCTTAAATCTATGCCCCCTGGTTATTGACCCCTCCACTAAGGGAAAAAGTTTCTTCCTATCTCACCTAACAATGCCCCTCATAATTTTGTATACCTCAATCATGTTCCCCCTCAGCCTTCTCTGTTCCAAGGAAAACAACCCTAGCCTGTCCAGTCTCTCTTCATAGCTGAAATGCTCCAGCCCAGGCAACTTCCTGGTGAATCTCCTCTGCACCCTCTCCAGTGCAATCACATCCTTCTTATAGTGTGGCGCCCAGAACTGTACTCAGTACTCCAGCTGTGGCCTAACTAGCGTTTTATACAGCTCCATCATAACCTCCCTGCTCTTATAATCTATGCCTCGGCTAATAAAGGCAAGTATTCCATATGCCTTCCTAACCACCTTATCTACCTGTGTTGCTGCCTTCAGTGATCTATGGACAACTACACCAAGGTCCCTCTGACCCTCTGTACTTCCCAGCGTCCTACCATCCATTGTATATTTCCTTGCCTTGTTAATCCTCCCAAAATACATCATCTCACACTTCTCAGGATTCAGTTCCATTTGCCACTGCTCTGCCCATCTTACCAGCCCATCTATATCGTCCTGTAATCTAAGGTTTTTCTCCTCACTATCTATGACACCACCAATTGTCGTGTCATCGGCAAACTTACTTAGCATACCTCCTACATTCACGTCTAAATCATTAATGTACACTACAAACAGCACCGATCCCTGCGGAACACCACTGGTCACATGCTTCCACTCGCAAAAACAGAAGAGAAAATAACCTTTTTAACCTAAGCTCATTCAAGACTGTGCATTAATGTATCTAGTAAATGATCCAATAGATTTCATGCCAGAATGAGAGTTTAATGCTAATTAGAGTATGAGGTAAAATTCCCAGGCCTATTCTCGCCCACAATCTGCTGGATCATTTAGTATACACTAAGTATTGCAATTGCATCTGGGAAAGAACTGGCTTGATTTCAACAAAAAGGATTGATTTCATATGTAATCACTCTTGTTGAGCACAAGCCATTTCAATAAAGGGTACAGTCATAATAGTTTATCTCTTGTGCTGTCATGGCACATTGGCACCTATGAAGACTTGCAATACAGCGGCATTAATCACCTACTAAAACACTATCCTTTGTGGGTGTTACTACCAGAATTCTAGCAAGGATAAAGCTAAGTGAAAGAGATACAAGTGTTTAGCCACATTAGATATAAAAATGATTTAGCCCAGGCTGCCGACCAACAGCTATTCTTTATGACTGAATACCATCTGGACTTAAAGGACTCAAGCTAAATCGAGCATTTGGCTATCACCTGGTACTTTAATCAACTCCCTGGCCCCAATCCAATTATACCATCCCTCCATTAAATGGGAATGCATGGAAAGGAATGAAACTCATTTGCAATGTCATAAAGAGGTAGTTATAGCCTCAGATATGGTATTGCTTTGTCATAAAACTTTTCTTTTTCATGTTTTTCTCCTTTCTCTTTTGAGTGAAATTGTACAACAGAAGGACAGGTTAGAGAGTGTAGCCAAATTTAGTGTTTTTTATACGATCACATGGAGTATCAGGAACAAACTGAATCAATTGCAGACTCAAGTTCAACTTGGAGGGTATGGCATAAAAGCCATTACTGAGACATGGCTACAAGATTGTCAGGGCTCGGAACTAAATATATCAGGTTATAAGGACTACAAGAAATCTAGGAAAATAGTAGAGTGGTAGGAGCAGGATTTAAGACTTTAATAGGAGCTGTGTATAGCCCCCCTGGTAGCAGCTGTGAAGTGTAGAATGGATAAATGCAGAGATAAGACATGTAGGTTGAAAAGGCGGAGTGGTTTTAATGGGAGCTTGTGACCTTCATCTTGATTGGGATAAGCAGAGTATTTTATGTCAGAAATGTAGTGAATTTCTGGAGTATGTTCCAGATAGTTTTCAGCAACAATATGTCCTAGAACCAAAAATGGGGCATTACATATTCAATTTAGTAATGAGTACTGAGCCAGATTTAGTTTTAGATTTAGGTAAACTTTTATCGAATAGTAATCTCTAATATGATTGAGTTTAACAAGCCTCTGGTGTTGACAGCACACAGCATGCTGGAGTTGCAGAGAGAGGTAAGGCAACATCTGGCGGAGATGCCAGAGGTGATGCACAGCCGTGAGCGGCGATGGAATCTATCCATGCCATGAGTGCTGCCATGTCTCAGATGTGCGAGTACATGGCTTCCTCTATGAAGAGGTTGGCAACCCTCATGGAGAGCCAGATCCTGCAGATGCACACAGACCTGCACACCATCACCTTGGCCATGAGCTCAACCCAGCAATGGTAAGGCAAGAGAAGGACGAGGCCCCTGGAGTCTTCTCCATCTCCAAGTTCTTCTCTGATCAGCAGGAAGGTTCAAGTGAGCCTTGAAAGGGAGGAGGAGAGGGTGGCCTCCACAGCTGGGGGCTCCCCTCAGGGGGCTCTCAGTGTGGTAAGTGGCTCCTCAGCTCCTCCGCAGTGACCCCAGCTCCAGTAGTCACGACACCTGAGGTGAGTCCTGCACTTGTGCAAGAAATCCTCAGGCAGCAGGGGCCCTCCAGACCTCAGGCAGCCAGAGGACAGCCGCCGAAGTCATCACAGGCCAAGGGGCAGCCTGATCAGCAGCCTACCTCCAGCCCAGCTGCTAGCACTGGGGTCATACCTCATAGAGGCATTCAAAAACATATAAAGAAAACCACCTAGACACACTTGGGGTTTCACGAGTGTTTGAAATTTGTCATTTGTTTTGTCTTATAAAGTTATGATGTTTTTGAAGTTAATTAACATTGTGGAAAATGCTTATTCTTTCATGTCTTAATTGTGAGATGCTGACTTCACCCTTCCCCCTTAGTGGCTGTCAGTGTAGGCACAGCTCTCATTTGATTAGTGTCTTCCATGGGTCACACCACGTGGTTACGCTGGGCGCTATGCATGGAACACAAATAGAAAGGAGGTGACAGACTGAATGCATTGAGGAGAGTCTTTATTGATTTCACTCTGAGATCATTATGGTGGCTGGAAATGTGTAAGTATGAGATTGTCTCTTGCCTCCTTGGCCCGTTGCTCAATCTGCCTGGCCTCTGGCGCAAGGGCTTCAACATCCAGTGCTGCCTGCCCATCACCCTCTTCCACGTCCTCCTTTCATAGGACGTAGGAGCAGAAGTAGGCCCTTCGGCCCTTCAAGCCTACTCCGCCATTCGACAAGATATGGCTGATCTGGTTGTGGTCTCAACTCCACTTTCCTGTCTGCCCCCCATAACCCTTGATCCCTTGTCTATCAAAAATCTATCTAACTCAGCCTTGAATAAATTCAATGACTCAGCCTCCACCGCTTTCTGGGGAAGGGAACTCCACAGACTAATGACCCTTTGAGATGACAAATTTCTCCTCATCTCTGTCTTAAAAGGGAGACCTCTTATTCTTAAACTGAGTCCTCTAGTTATAGTCTCCCCCACAGGTCTCCCCACATCCTCTTGGTATCCACTCTATCAAGTCCCCTCAGGATCTTGCATGTTTCAATAAGATCATCCCTCATTCTTCTAAACTCCAATGGGTATAGGCCCAACCTGTTCAACCTTTCTTCATATGATGTGCCCTTCATCCCCCAAATTAGTCGCGTGGACCTTCTCAGAACTGCTTCTATGCAATTATATCCTTTCTCAAATAAGGAGACCAAAAGAGTACACAGTACTCTCTTGTCAGGCAAGGCCACCCTCCTCTGCAATGCTAGATTGTGCAGAGCACAGCAGACCACACTATACATGAGACCCTTGCAGGGGCATACTGCAGGGCTCCACTGGATCGACCCAGGCAACAAAATCTTATCTTCAGCAGCCCACTGGCCAGCTCAATGGTCACTCGAATGGAGCCGTGGCAATAGTTGTACCTCTCCTCTGCTGCAGTCCAAGGGTTCCTCACAGGCATCAGTAGCCATGCCTTTAATGGTAGCCCTTGTCCCCAAGAATACATCCCTGAAGACAAGTGGGGGACTGGAAAAGCTAAGCACATGGGACTCTCAAAGTATGTCGGTTAGGAAGTGGGCAGGCACCTGCAGGAAACGCTTGCAGTGGTCACAGACTAAGTGAACGTTGATGGAAACCCTTCCTGTTGATGAAGGCATCTGCCTGGTCTGTTGGAGCCTTGATGGCCACAGGCATGCAGTCTATAACACCTTGCACCTGGGGGAATCCAGCTATGGCCCCGAATCCGATAGCCCTCTCAGCCTGATTGTCAGGGTCAGTCCAGTAGCGCACATAGTCGCCGGCCCTCTTGAACAGGGCACTGGACATCTCCTTGATGCAGCGGTGGACTGCTGCCTGGCAGACCCCACAGATGTCCCCAGTTCAAGTTAAGTGCCATGGTGATCTTCAAGGCCATGGGCATAGGGTGACCACCGAATCCCATTGGTCGCAACTCGACCTGCAGCATAGGGCATAAGTCAGTGACGGCCTCTCTGAAGAACCATAGTTTTCGCTGACAATGCCGCTCGGACATTTGGAGATAGCAGAGTCGAGTCCGGTATCCTCTCCGGCACAGGTGGACTCTTCTTGGCATGTACAGCTGCTGTTGCTCGCATAGAGCTTCAAGGGCAGACGTAGCTGTCTCCTGGCCTTCCCTCCATAGGAGGCACTGCTTCATGCCACAGGGTGTATGAGACCCATGCCAGATGATCAGTAGGCCTCCAGAGTTCTGTCCTCGCAGAGACAAACCTGCCTTAGCAGCATTCACCCGATAGTATGGCCACCCACCCTCTCACCAGAGAATATGACCATTCGACCTTGTCACCCGATAGTGTGGCCACCAACCGTCACCCAATAGCATAACCACCTGACGCTCTCACCCAATAGTATGGCCACCCGACCCTCTCACCCGAGAGTATGACCATCCAACCCTCTCACCCAATAGTGTGGCCACCCGAGCCTCCCACCCGAGAGTATGACCATCCAACCCTCTCACCCAAGAATATGACCATTCGACCCTGTTACCCAATAGTATGGCCACCTGACCCTCTCACCCGAGAATATGACCATGCCACCTTCTCACCTGATAATGTGGCCACCCGACCTCTCACCCAAGAATATGACCATCCGACCCTCTCATTCGATAGTGTGGCCACCCGACCCTCCCACCTGATAGTATGACCACCTGATAGCGTGGCCACCCGACCCTCTCACCCGAGAGTGTGACCATCTGACCCTCTCACCCGATTGTATGGCCACCCAATCCTCTCACCCGATAGCATGACCATCCGACCCTCTCATCCAAGACCAAGCCCCCCTCTCCCCTGCACACCACCCAAGAACAGGAACCCCGGGCACTCGACCCATGACCAAGCCCTCCTCCCAACCCCGGTAATGCCACCTGAGACCCTTGTAGAGTGCACAGCACTGTAGGCTGACAATGGCCTCCGCTCTCCCCTCTTCCTGAATGCAGTGCTGGTCATGGCTGCCTACCTGTTGTGGTCTGAGGCCTCACCTCAGTGCCACCAGCTTTCGACGGTCATGGATCCTAAAGCACGTGAGGGCCACCCATCCTCCATTTAATTCCAAGCCCCCAATCGCAATCAATTATATGCTAATGTATAAAAACTATTAAATTGCAGTCCTGTCTCGTGGGGGCAGCGACGCCACCTTGGTGCTGTCGAGCCACTGACTAAATCCGGAACCGACGTTATGACGTCGGATTTCCGGGCGGACATGTCTGACACTATTCTCCGGTCTCCCATGGTTCCATTCTCGCTCCAAATGGCCTCGCTAAATTCAGCCAATTATGTACAGAGATGTCTCAGGTCACTTCACTGACGGGTGGGTATCAAGAGAATACTAATTAGGGCCTGGTGTAAAGGGAAATGGCCAAAAGGAGGCAAAAGCATATTTGAAAATGAGGATTTGGAGGATGCTTTTCAGGTCAGGCATGAAAGTGGCAAGATAGAGGTGCTGATGGAGGGTGTTCTAGAGCAAGGAAACAAGGCAGCTGAAGGAGAAGCTGCCAATGATAGTGGAGAACTGGAGGGTACATTCAAGAATGTAGGGCAGACAATGATCATGAAGGGGGTTCACATACATGTGTGTTTTGGCTGCTGCTCTGGACCCAAGTGCACTAATTCTTTTATTTCCCTTTCGGCTTTCGCAGTTTCTGCCAGCCTTCATTTCTCCCCTTTTGGCTTCTTTTCAGAAAATCCTGACCCAAATCCATCGCTACTCTTCTGCATTCCTACTGTCTTGCCAAAATCCCAGGCTTTAAATCCCACCTGAATAAGCCGAAAATCACCCACTGTGCCTTGGAGCCTTCACCAAGAGATCCATCGAGATACCCGTCACTGCCTCTGGAAAAGCAGCAACTGTCCCTTGCTGACCTTTATTCCCAGCATGCCCACTGGAAACTAGCCTTGCCAACCTCTTTTCAATCCTGCTAATCCTACCCATCGCTACCCCCTTGACCTCTGCCAACAGATCAATAAGCACAGTGCCTTTCCATATTTCCCCCACAGAATGTCCGTTCGGTTGTATACAGAGTCCTTGTAATGCACAACTTGATTGTGGATGATTACATTGATGTTTTTATTTTTACTCTATGACCATGACCATAGTAAATGATCTCTTCTTGCCTTCTGCAATTTCTCTGCAGCCTTTGGCACAAGCCACTATACCATCCTCCTCGAACGCATCTCCTCTAATATCCAGAGCAGTGGGACTACCATCACTTAGTCACACTCTTAGACATCCAGATCATTTCCAGCAATGACTTGTCTTCTGTTCCTGCATATTTTTCTGTGCTATCCTCCAAACATCTATCTTTGACTGCATCCTTTTCATGCTGCCCTTTAATGACATTATTCACAGGCTTGTGGTCAGCGTTCACATATGCGCTGATGATACCAAGCTCCATCTCTCTACCACATTTCTTGACAACTCCACTACCTCTCTTTGATGCCAGACTGTTTGTTTGACATTTAGTCTTGGATGATCTGCAATTCCCTCTGGATAGACCAAAACCATAGACTTCAACCCCTCCCACAAAAACCATACCTTTGCCATGAATTTTATCCTCCTTTCCATTGTCTCAGGATGAGCCAAATGTTCACAACCTTTGCATCAAATTCAATCCTGAGTTAAATTTCTGCCTCTGTAATATAGCCCACATCTCCCCCTCTCTAACTTCTTCTGCTGCTGAAACCTTCAGCCATGCCTTTGTCATTTTCACATTCAACTATTCCAATGCTCCCTTGGCTGGCCTCCCATCCACAATCCTCTGTAAACTTAAGCTTACCTAAAACTCTGTTGCCTGTATTTTATCCTACACCAAGTCTGTTCATCCCTCCCTTCACTGACCTACATGGGTGCCTGACCCACCAAGCTTCAAATTTGGAGATCTTGTCCCTGTGTTTACATCCATTCGCGGTCCTGCCCCTTCCGATCACTGAACTAATCTAGATGCTGCTTTAGTAGGGGTAAAGACATGGCTGCCATATTCTGATTGATTTGTAATCTAGAAATGGTGGAAGCAGAATTTAGCAGGGACACTGGATGCCTATGAACAAGGCTCATCAAGGCCACAAAACTTATTTGAATTCAGCTACATTTCGATAATGTGACTGAGGCCTGATGTCAAACAGCCGTTTGGAACAGATAATTTAGAAAGGACCTGTGGTGGGGATGGGGGGGTTGGAGTTGCCTGGGTGGCCAACTCCCTAGTATAGCACGACCCTTCCATGTTGCCATCATTGTTTTTGGTCAAATTGAGCAAATAGGTTTGATTGAAGTACAGTGAGCAACTGACTAACCCAAGAAAAGAGTGGGACTGAACACGTTACCAATAGTCTATCATTTGTTGCTGATATCCAACATTCAAGCTGCCTGCAAGTCTCATACAGCTCCGAGCATGTTATGCATTACAAAAAAGGGCCACAACTGAGATATTTAATTGTGTTAACCCAGCATTAAGAAAGAACTTGCATTTATATAGCACCTAATCATGTCTTCCAGATATTCCAAAGCACATTAAGGCTTACTTAACAATAGCATTTTATTTGTTATTTAAGCAACCACAACAGCCAATTTCTACACAGCAAGGTTCCACAAACACTATGAATGACCAGATAATATGTTTTTGGTGATGTTGGTTGAGTGAGGAAAATTGGTCAATACATTGGCAGAATAGTGTCATACAATCTTTTGTGTATATCTGAGCAGGCAGACAGGGTCTCAGTTCAACATCTCCTCTGCAAGACTACTCTTCTGATCATGCAGGACTCTCTCAATGGTGTTCACGTCTGTACTGATGCTCGAGTTCACAATCTCCTAACTGAGAGGAGAGTACTACCTATCAAGCCAAGCTGACACTCAATGGGAAAATGTCAGTTTATTCAGGTATGGGCACAGCCTATACTTCAGCAGTCCCAGTGCAGTACAGTCTGGATCATCTAATCAGCAATACATATGAAATAGTATCATTATTTAATATGCACTTTGGATTTGTTCAGTAGTCTATTTAATTGGTACCAACTGGTAGTAAGTAAACAGAGAGAGCTCGTAAGTGACAGGTTATTGTGAAGTAGCTATTTCAAAGTGAGAATAATAATTCAGTCTCTTACTCACATAACTCACCATCTGACTGTGTCCTCCATAACAGTAAGTCCCAGAAAATGAATATTTAAATAACCAAACAGAAAGCATTTCAATTTTTAAAATGGCAATGTACCAACACCTCTGGAATGTAATCAATTCATGACTTGGGTTTGGTGGGTTACTGAAAAGCAGAGAGGATGTAAGGAGGTGAGCCATTTATCACAGATCACTGTGCCTCTGCCCTGATCTTGTAGCCTCTGGGAAAGATAGCAACTCCAATCCAGGGATTTGCAGAGATGCTGAGGCATCTGAGCAAAATGTTAATGATGTTAAGGATCATTCTGTTGGTAAGTTTCTTTATGCTACTGTCTACAAAATAATCTTCAATGTCTTTGTTATGTTACAAACCTTATTTTCAATATTTTTACTTATGTGTACTGACCGATTTGACCAATTCAATTTCTGATTTTTATTGTTAATATTTCTCACTGCCCTGAGTTACAAGGTTCTGATTTGCTGCTGTTTCAGTGGTATGAAATCTGAGCCAATCATTTTCAAAATATATGCATAGTTACATGTATAATGTCCAAAGTGTGGTGTGGATATGAGGTGCATGCAGTAATAATATTTTCATAATAATACTGATATAGATAAGTAGATGCAGCTGTACTCTGCATTCAGAAATTAGAATTAAAGTTCATCTGCTTCTGTTCTGAGTAGAATCTATATGTGTATCTGGGTTTCATCTGGTCGGATTCATGCCTTATGAATTCAATAATCAAGTCTAGCAGAAATCATTCAGCCATTATATACCCACACTAATGCTCATTTTCTCAGGCACCTAAAGTACTTCCAAACACATTGGAGGCAATTTTCACTATCACCAGTTGGGCAGTAATCTGATAGAGTAGGTAATCTACCTCTTGTAGAATAGAATCATAGAAATTTACAGCATGGAAGGAGGCCATTCAGCCCATTGTGTCCGCACCGGCCAACAAAGGAGCTATCCAGCTTAATCCCACTTTCCGGCTCTTGGTCGTGGAATACAACCAATTTTTATTCCATTGATTTCAATCCCTGGAAGATGTTGGTGTCAAGGATATTCAGCAAAGTGGTTACCTTGAATTACATTAACAATCTTGTTGCCCTTGTTGAACTCAGATAGCTAGTCATGTACCAAACAGCAGAATTTGGTGACAATGTTGCTCTGTCTATGCCTCCTTGGTGTGTTTCAGATTACTGTTCTTTGCAGGGACACATCTCAGCCAGGAATAGCACGGTTCTGAGTCTTCTAACTTTTTATCTGCAGTCAACAATAATTATTTTCTTTCTGCGTAATAGCCCACAATTGGTCCTGTGCCCTACCTGCTGCTAGAGAAGAACAAACAATGACGTCAGTACATGGTTTATCTGATCAGCTTTCAACTGAAGTGCCCAATGAAGAGAAAATAATTGTGACTTGTAGGGATCCATTGTATAAAGGAAAAAAATGCATACACTGAAGCTTCACTCATTTGAATGTTTCGGTACTTGATTCACAAATTTGGCCCTTTATATGTTAAGTCTCCTTGTATGCTTTTGGACAGAAAAGCTGTATCTAGTAAATTGGCAGCTTCTAAAAAGAATGCACCAAATTTCCCTATACTGAATGGTTCAAAAAACAACAGTCCTGACATTAACAAGCCCTTACTAAGATTTTAGTTTCTCCTCAGGTTTGCTGGTTAGGTACATGTAATTCACCAACAGAAGGAAATTATCCTTGGGCAACAACAACAATTTTAGGGAAATTTCATAAAATGAGCAGATTATACACTTCCACTTTATTCAGTGCACCTTTCTTGTAATGGTTTATACAGGAGAAATATATATTCTATAATATGATGAGAATTACTTTACTGAATGAAGGTCACTATTTTTGCATTGGCAATTGGAGATCAATTTAGTTTGGGTCAAAAATAGAACTTCCTAAAAGTACACTTAGCTTAGTCAATCTACAAAGGGTCAACTGGACTCTATCATGCTCCCTTCACCCTAGTTTGGTGTCAGGGAAATTGTGAATCTCATCATGTAAGCATAGTTAGCTTCACTCCAAGTTGGCTTTGCTAAGTAGAACAAATTCTCCCCATACAGTAGTGTAGCTTTGATAGTTTATGCGCATCAATGAAAGAATATTATATCCTCAAGACTCCTGATAAAGCTTGGCTATTGATTCCATTAGTTAGCGGGGAACAATGGCCAAGGTTTGGCGGTAAGAGTAACAGTGAGCCTATCAGCGCTCATCATTATTATGCAGAAAATTGGACAGCAGCTTCAGGCATCTGCATATACACAATGAACATGGAAATCAGGAAGCTGCTGTCCAAGTTACCATGTTCCTCTAGGAGCTGCACTGTACCAAATACCTCATCAAGAGACTTGGCACTGAAATACATGAACGCATAAAGTTTCAGTACTTACCCATTAGATACCTACTAAACATGCCAGAAAATGTTAGGGCTGGCAACCTCTCTGGCTCTGAAAATTAACTTTTACAAATGTGAAGTCTCATTCCCTCTACTTTTCCTTGTTATTGGACATTATTAAAAAAATCAAGAATTAACTTTTTACTTTTTCTTTGTCTTTTATCTCTCTCTCTCTCAATCTCTTCATCCTTTTTTACTATTTCACATTCTGTACATGATTTTACATTGATTTAACTATTCTAACTGACTTCATGCTTCAGTCTCTGTGCTGCTCATTAATGATTCTTCAGTCTTATTGGTTTAGGTGATACACAGTTCAGGCCCCAGATTCCTGGTTTTGGTTCTCTAATTACTATCAATCGCAGGGTAAAACTCCACAAAAAGTCTGTGGGCAACTTTAAGTATAATGAATGACCGGTGCTTTTCATTCGCCACTGACTCCAAATTCCAGGCCTGTGACTCCCACTATCAACAAATCTGAAGCTGCTGATCCAAACTGTGGGAGGATAGTTGTTAGTGCACGACCACTTAGTGCATAATAACAGTAAGCACTTTATCTGATAGCTGATTAATTCACCATTTGTTTATGATAAATGGCATTTTTTTTTTCTTTTAATGTATCTGCAGCTACACCTCGTGCTGGCACTTTAAGCAGCATGTTTTCAAGCTGCCACTTAGATTCCAGTTACATTTGTATTCTTTTGGGCCTCCTTATCTCGAGAGACAATGGATATGCGCCTGGAGGTGGTCAGTGGTTTGTGAAGCAGCGCCTGGAGTGGCTATAAAGGCCAATTCTGGAGTGACAGGCTCTTCCACAGGTGCTGCAGAGAAATTTGTTTGTTGGGGCTGTTGCACAGTTGGCTCTCCCCTTGCGCCTCTGTCTTTTTTCCTGCCAACTACTAAGTCTCTTCGACTCGCCACAATTTAGCCCTGTCTTTATGGCTGCCCGCCAGCTCTGGCGAATGCTGGCAACTGACTCCCACGACTTGTGATCAATGTCACACGATTTCATGTCGCGTTTGCAGACGTCTTTATAACGGAGACATGGACGGCCGGTGGGTCTGATACCAGTGGCGAGCTCGCTGTACAATGTGTCTTTGGGGATCCTGCCATCTTCCATGCGGCTCACATGGCCAAGCCATCTCAAGCGCCGCTGACTCAGTAGTGTGTATAAGCTGGGGGTGTTGGCCGCTTCAAGGACTTCTGTGTTGGAGATATAGTCCTGCCACCTGATGCCAAGTATTCTCCGAAGGCAGCGAAGATGGAATGAATTGAGACGTCGCTCTTGGCTGGCATACGTTGTCCAGGCCTCGCTGCCGTAGAGCAAGGTACTGAGGACACAGGCCTGATACACTCGGACTTTTGTGTTCCGTGTCAGTGCGCCATTTTCCCACACTCTCTTGGCCAGTCTGAACATAGCAGTGGAAGCCTTACCCATGCGCTTGTTGATTTCTGCATCTAGAGACAGGTTACTGGTGATAGTTGAGCCTAGGTAGGTGAACTCTTGAACCACTTCCAGAGCGTGGTCGCCAATATTGATGGATGGAGCATTTCTGACATCCTGCCCCATGATGTTCGTTTTCTTGAGTCTGATGGTTAGGCCAAATTCATTGCAGGCAGACGCAAACCTGTCGATGAGACTCTGCAGGCATTCTTCAGTGTGAGATGTTAAAGCAGCATCGTCAGCAAAGAGGAGTTCTCTGATGAGGACTTTCCGTACTTTGGACTTCGCTCTTAGACGGGCAAGGTTGAACAACCTGCCCCCTGATCTTGTGTGGAGGAAAATTCCTTCTTCAGAGGATTTGAACGCATGTGAAAGCAGCAGGGAGAAGAAAATCCCAAAAAGTGTGGGTGCGAGAACACAGCCCTGTTTCACACCACTCAGGATAGGAAAGGGCTCTGATGAGGAGCCACCATGTTGAATTGTGCCTTTCATATTGTCATGGAATGAGGTGATGATACTTAGTAGCTTTGGTGGACATCCGATCTTTTCTAGTAGTCTGAAGAGACCACGTCTGCTGACGAGGTCAAAGGCTTTGGTGAGATCAATGAAAGCAATGTAGAGGGGCATCTGTTGTTCACGGCATTTCTCCTGTATCTGACGAAGGGAGAACAGCATGTCAATAGTCGATCTCTCTGCACGAAAGCCACACTGTGCCTCAGGGTAGACGCGCTCGGCCAGCTTCTGGAGCCTGTTCAGAGCGACTCGAGCAAAGACTTTCCCCACTATGCTGAGCAGGGAGATTCCACGGTAGTTGTTGCAGTCACCGCGGTCACCTTTGTTTTTATAGAGGGTGATGATGTTGGCATCGCGCATGTCCTGGGGTACTGCTCCCTCGTCCAGTTCAGGCCCCAGATTCCTGGTTTTGGTTCTCTAATTACTATCAATCGCAGGGTAAAACTCCACAAAAAGTCTGTGGGCAACTTTAAGTATAATGAATGACCGGTGCTTTTCATTCGCCACTGACTCCAAATTCCAGGCCTGTGACTCCCACTATCAACAAATCTGAAGCTGCTGATCCAAACTGTGGGAGGATAGTTGTTAGTGCACGACCACTTAGTGCATAATAACAGTAAGCACTTTATCTGATAGCTGATTAATTCACCATTTGTTTATGATAAATGGCATTTTTTTTTCTTTTAATGTATCTGCAGCTACACCTCGTGCTGGCACTTTAAGCAGCATGTTTTCAAGCTGCCACTTAGATTCCAGTTACATTTGTATGATTACTTACTAATGGAACTTTCTGTCTAAAGTTTTCTTTCCTGAGAACTTGGCTTCACAAATCCAACCAAAACTCATGAATTGATTCAAATTGTATTAATAATGGACCTAAATGAACAATTAGATCAGAAAGCAAATACAATGGCTTATTTTTCATAAGTCTAATATAATATGGATGGAACATGCTTCCTCACAAAAGATAATTACCTCCTCAGGTAATAAAATTATTTTTTCTTTCAATATTAATCTCCATCAAGTGGCCCTTGTGCATTATGGCAGTCATTTCCTTCAACTGACAATGAGCAAATCAGGGACTTCTGCCTAGGCACCAGCCTTTCTTTAGATTTCTAAAAGGTGAAAAGAAAACAAGTCAGTTGCCCAACTTTACGACCACTAGCAAATGGAAAATTGAATTACAACACTCCATTGCCACCGGTATGGAAAATTGTACCCATTCTCCCTGATGTGGACAATTATTAACAACATTTAAGATGCATTACATGCTGGGCTGCATTTTACCGACTCTCCAACGTCGGGGGCTGTGGTGGGAGGCCCCGAAAATGTTTCCGGAGATGCCCACCACAGGCCTCGACGTCAGGAAGGCCCGGCCCCATACTGCCGGCAGCGGCAATGCCTCGTGGTGGCCACCCCCCCCGCCACTCAGTGACGGGAGCAGAATTTAAATATGTTAATTAATGCAAAGTAATGAATTAATGACTTACCTGCTCCCGCCGGCTGTCCCACTCCAATATTGTGCTCGGTTGCCGTGACTCCCCCGCCTTCGGATCTCCGTACAGAGATCCGATGCGGGCCACTGGTTGGGGGGGAGGAGGTAAGTATTTCAGTGTTGAGGGGGGAGCGAAGTCAAACCAATATGATTGGTGTAGGGGATGGTGGGAAGGGTTAAAGATACAAGTTTGTAAACTTTTGTTGGGGAGTGGGGTGGTGGGGGGGGGGGAGAAGGTCAGGTACACAAGTTAAGTATTTTGGGGGGAAGAGGGCAAAGAGTGAGTTGTCTGGTTGTTGGAGGGGGTGGAAGAGAGGCATATATTTATGTCTTTCCATTAAATTTAAAATGCATGTAACTTTAAAAATTTAAATAAAATTTCAGGGCTGGAAGCCCTTTAAAAATGACATCGCTGGCACCGCAGTGGTGCCGGTTGCGACTTCTAGGGACAGACCTGCTACACATCATTGGGGGGCCGGGGGGTGGGGAGGGGGGGAGGGGGCTGGTCTGCCGCCAGTTCCGAAGAAGGGTCACTGACCTGAAACGTTAACTCTGCTTCTCTTTCCACAGATGCTGCCAGACCTGCTGAGTGGTTCCAGCATTTCTTGTTTTTATTTCAGATTTCCAGCATCAGCAGTATTTTGCTTTGACATTAAATATTGCTGTGGCTCCATGGAGTAAAGCCCGCGTGTGCGCGCCATCATCTTTGAAGCTCGTCACCAAGATCGGCGGCGAGCTTGTAAAATGCAGCCCGTTGTTTCTAGGAAGACCCACCTTTCAATAGGTAAAATCTGTAGTAATAAAAATTACGAATTTAGTAGGAATGTTTCTGTTGTTCTTGTCTTAAAATAGTTCCTCCACAATAAAACTACTCCTTTGAATTTGCAGTTGATGAAAGTAGAATATTTTAAGGGTTTTTACAGAAAGGTTCAAACCCAATACTTCATTAAAGTGGCATTAAAGCAGTGTTCATGCCAGAGCACATGGTTATTTACACGGCGCAAAAAATTAGAATGTCCTCTATTTTCCCCCTTCCCATTTAGTTTCTATACAACACAACTACTAAGGCAATAAACGCAAAATACTGCAGATGCTGGAAATCTGAAATAAAAACACAAAGTGCTGAAAATACTCAGCAGGTCTGGCAGCATCTGTGGAGAGAGAAGAATTAACATTTCAGGTCTGTGACCTTTCATCAGAACTACTAAGGCGTTGGAAACAAATTAATAACATGGCATTAAAAACACGATTGTCATTCACAAACATTTTTGGCATCATACCATCCTTACCCCAGTAGTAAGAATGCCAATAGACGAATGGTCCCTCAGAGACAACAAAGCAGGGTGCAACACTTCCCATATCACAATTTTCAAAAATTCAGTCCTCATCACCAACAAAGCCTCCGTGGTATTTAGAAGAGTATCTACTGTGCATTTAAGCAGTTGTGGGGGCACACTGAATCATCACTTTGACTCCTGCCAGCATGCATGGAGTCACTCTTCCAGTATTACCACAATACATAACCGACTACTTGAAAGTGCAAAAGGAGATTTACATTTAAAATAGTTGTGACACAGCACAAAACCTGGCTTCACATTACTAAATGAAACAGATTTATATTGCTGCAGGGCCTCCAGATTTGCAATAGTACTGACACAGATTCACAAAAATTGTGTCTTTAACAGAGGAAAATAACAAGTGTAATTAGCCATCAAGTCAAATGGGATGACAAGGTTGCACACAGTCTTGTTTGGCCTAAAACTGTAACCTGGGAGGGGATGGAACCTGTGGCGAGCAGTATTGGGAATAATGATCAGAGTGGGACAAAGTGATGGTTTTTCTGGGGAAAGGGCATCAGAAGCATAGATGAGACAGTAGTGAGCAGATTGGCAGCTGCAGAGGTATCATGGTAAACAGAGAGTCAAAGGCATTTGGGAGTTTGAAATAGCAGTTCCAAGTGACTTAGAGGTGGAGGTTTTTCGGGGACATGGACAAAAGCAAGTGGGGTTGGAAGGGAGATACGACTGGTGAGGGGTCTAAGGAAATGATCAGAGTTGGTTTTGTCTGTGATTGAGACAATAGTAGATCGAATAAATAATATTTTAGCCCGAATTTTGCAAAACTGTTATAACTGTAGGGTCTAACCATGGAGTAACCAAACTGTGAACATTAAACAAGCAGACAAAAAACACTGAAAAATTCCTAGTTTTCAGTATGTTTTAATAGGCTGATTAGATCCTATTTGAGGAAACAAAGTGAGAGGTTGGCCTAGAATTAAGTCCAATGCCCAAAACTCTGCTGCCTGTGTCCTCGCTCACACAAAGTCCCATTTACCCATCACCCCATGCTCGCTGACTTACATTAGTTCCCAGGTAAGCCTCAATTTTAAAATTCTCATCCTTGTTTTCAAATCCTTCCATGTCCTCCACCCTCCCGATCTCTGTAACCTCCTCCACCCCTACATCTTGTATGGAAGAGAAGCCCTTTTTGACACAATTTTCAAGTTGAACATTCAACCAGCATGCTTTGGGAAGCTAGGAACAGTGCTGTTGAGGGAAAAAAAGCTTGTTTTAAAATTAAAACCTGCTGGACTGTTGCATAGCAGCAAAACCAGACAGTGCTATCAAGAAAGAATAGACATTGTATAGCTAAAGGAGATGTCAGTTCAAACGATGAGGCCTTGACGAGATTACACAGAACTCAACGGGCCTCTTCAATAAACAAACCTTATCAGAAAATTTGCCAGTTAGATGGTTGAGATTTGTGTGAGCTATTCAGCCAATCAACTGTTACTGTGGTCTTCACATGATGAAATTTACTGAAAGGAAGTTTAATTAAGGTGGACAGTATCATGCAGCTTTAACCTTAAGTTTTAAACAAAAACGCGATGTTATTGGTTATTATGATCCAAGGCTATCGTCGATTGGTCAATGAACAACAGAGTTCGCATCTCTTTCCTTTGCTGATTTGGTGGCTCTTAAAAGAGCAAGAGAAGGGCATTGCCAGGTACACTAAGAAGGGCCTCATACTCTGTTTGAAATTTATAATTCCATGTCCAGTGTGTGTGTGTGTGTGTCATTGGCAATGTAACATCCTATCCACCACTAAAAGGAAAAAGAAGCTGTTAAGGTCAACTTATTAGTACAGACAAGGAAGGAACCTGATTGATCATGGAAGGAGAGCTGCAGCCAAGGAAACCGATCGTCGGAAGGAGGATGGCAGTCAAAGAGGGAACTCGGCTCATCTTCAGAAGAATATCGTTTCTGTGCTCAGAATTAGATATTTAAAGGGAGTCTGACCCATCGCCAGAAGGATATCTACAATCAACAGGAGTTTGCCACTCTGGGGTGATTGTATGACCATTTACTTAGAACATATTTGGACCTTGCGTTGCTAAACCATCTTTATTGCTAAGAGGGCATTGTATTGCTAGGTACACTAAGAAGGATTCGTACTCTGTTTGAAACATATGACTGTGTGTGTGCCTGTATGTGTGTCTGTCTGTTTATCTATTGGTGTAAGCTCGTTTTTTTTTAATCTGCTTAGAATGTTTATTGTAAGTGCTACACAGTCCATTGTAGAATAGAATTTTGCATTGTATGTCTGATCGAATAAAGCTTAATATTTAATTCAGATATTCGAATGTGCTCTCATTATTTCTCCTAATTCTCCTGCCTGAATCGTAGAGTAACACAAGAAATAGGAGTAGACATAGACAATATGGCACATCAAGCTGGCTCTGCCATTCCAAATGATCATGGCTGATATCAGGCTTCAACTCCACTTTCCCACCCACTCACCATATCTCTTGATTCCAAGACACCAAAAATTTGTCTATCCCAGCCTTAAAAGTATTCAACGATGGAGCATCTACAACCCTCTGGGGTAGAGAATTCCAAAGATTCACAACCCTTTGAGCGAAGTAATTTATTTTTATTTAGAGATACAGCACTGAAACAGGCCCTTTGGCCCACCGAGTCTGTGCTGACCATCAACCACTCATTTATACTAATCCTACATTAATCCCACATTCCCTACCACATCCCCACAACTCTCCAACTGCCTACCTACACTAGGGGCAATTTACAATAGCCAATTTACCTATCAACCTGCAAGTCTTTGGCTGTGGGAGGAAACTGGAACACCTGGTGGAAACCCATGTGGTCACAGGGAGAACTTGCAAACTCCACACAGGCATACCCAGAATCGAACCCGGGTCGCTGGAGCTGTGTGGCTGTGGTACTAGCCACTGCGCCGCCCAGTTTTGTTGGGACATATAGTTTCAACTATACATTATACTCCTTCTGCCATCTTGTTGCCCACTTACTTAACCTGTCTATATCTCTTTGCAGCATCTCTGTGTCCTCCCACATTTTACCTTTCCACCTACCTTTGTATAATCAGCAGACCTAGGTACATTATTCACTGTCTCTTCATCTAAGGCATTAATATAGATTGTAAATAGCTGAGGCCCCAGCACTGATCCTTGTTGCACTCCACTATTTACTGCTTGCCACCTTGAAAATGCCCCTTTTATGCTCACTCATCGCTTCCTGTCTGTTAACCAATTATCTATACATGCTAATATATTGCCCCCAACTCCATGAGCCTTTATCTTGCCTATTAACCTTTTGTATGGCACCTTATCAAATGTCTTTTGGAAATCCAGGTAGACATCTACCCTACTTGTTACATCCTCAACCTATCAAAGGTAGAAGGTTACAACTTACACACTCTCCAAGATATCTGCATTCCTCTAATTCTGGCCTCTTAAGCATCCTCGATTTTAACCGCTTGACCTTTGGAAGCCGTGCCTTCAGCTGCCAAGGCCCTAAGCTCTGGAATCCCCTCCCTAAACCTCTCCACCTTTCTTCCTCCCTCTAGTCCTTTAAGATGCTCTTTGAAACCTACCTCTTTGACAAAGCTTTTAGTTATTTTCCCTAATATCTCCTTATGTGGCTCAGTATCAAATTTTTCTTTGTAATGCTCTTGTGAAGTGACTTGAGACATTTTATTATGTAAATAGTGCTATATAAATAGAAGTTGTGTTGTTGAATGAGATGCAGAAATTCTTCTCAAAGAATTCCCTTCATGCTTTATTTAGTTTAGTTTAGTTTAGTTTTAGTTCAGAGATACAGCACTGAAACAGGCCCTTCGGCCCACCGAGTCTGTGCCGACCATCAACCACCCATTTATACTAATCCTACACTAATCCCATATTCCTACCACATCCCCACCTGTCCCTATATTTCCCTACCACCTACCTATACTAGGGGCAATTTATAATGGCCAATTTACCTATCAACCTGCAATTCTTTGGCATGTGGGAGGAAACCGGAGCACCCGGAAGAAACCCACGCAGACACAGGGAGAACTTGCAAACTCCACACAGGCAGTACCCAGAATTGAGATGTGGTGGACAGTCACTGGACCTCTGACAATAGTTGACGGACAATGATGAAATCATATCGTGAAACTCAATGGAATACTCACTGTAACAGCTTTTCTGCAACACCTCGATTTAATTCAGTTTTAATCAATCCTAACTTAAAGTCACTTCTTTAAATTCCTTAATTTTTGATGGTATCACTGCTAATTGTGATTTCAACAAAATTACAAACCAAATTCCAAAAATTCACTACTGTATCCCCAATATGATTGCAATTTTTGATATGTCCTTATTTTCCTGTATCCTGCTCTGATATTCCAGACAGCAACTGGTGCCATGCCAATGTACTAGGCTCAGTACTACATCACTCAAACACATCTGTAAGCAGAGCAGACTGATGCCCAAGCCAGTTCAATATTAAATAAGTAGAATTTTAAAATTAATTCCAAGATGCTGATTTTTATACATTCTTCGAAAGATTTTAAATATTTTAAGTTTGCACTGTTCTACTGTACTGTCTATTCCCAGTTTCTCCACAAAAAAAATTAAGACATGGAAGGTTAGCTTTAGGCAGAAAGCTGTCGCTCATTGTGAAGATTTTTAATTTTCTACACTGGAGATCGAAATCAGTAAACACAAGATTGTATTCATGCTGCCAATTTTAGACCTTTGACCCTGGGTTTTTTCCAATCAATCAGTCATCAAAACACAGCCACTTGCAGAAAAAGTAGGAGCAGTTGGCATTAGAAATAACATTCAACAGGTAGACCCCATGAGAGAGATTTAATGGTGAGGCTGATACTCCAACAAGCTCCAGCTAGCTTCCCTGTGAAATAAACTGTATTGAAATGAATAGTAATACAGTTCTACCATTTTTTGCTTCAGATTTGACAGGAGGAATAACATAAATTCCTGATTGTTTCAATCAAACTTTGAGAACAACTGCAAGCAGGGAAATCATTATCCTGTCTCTAAGCATCAAACCACCAGGCAAGGGGCAGAAAAACAGCAATAAAATTCATTTTGTCGAAACATTCAATCAGAGCTATCTTCAGTCTGTTTATGTGAGATATGACAGAAAAAGTGGCCCACAGGTTGCTCAGGATCCAGAAACCTGCTTCAGATTTTGCAGGCATATTTAAAGTTAGAAATAGCCTGACAAATAAAATTTTGAAAGCTCAAGCTATTGTGTGTTGAATAAGACGCAAAATTAGGACTGAGAGTGTTAAACAAATTAGTCTCCTATGTCATCGCACTGCACTCCCCACCTCCTCCCCACAAACAAAAAGTACAATGTGGAATATCTCTGCACAATACTGATGTACAAAATATCCTGGGGCATAGGTAGTCCTTTTTAAGCAGATACATCACACCGAGACCTGCAGCTTTTAAAAGGACTTCCACTTCATCAGCTTACCAGCAAGCCTAATGGAAGTTCTGAAAACTTCAATTGTTGTATCACTTCACTGAACCTCAGAACCTGTCATCATTCATGTCACAGCAGTTGTGAAGCCAGGATCATGTTCTGCAACGAAAGCAAATTTAAACCATGGCCTGTACAGCCCATTCTATAAGATAAATCTTACTGATATGATTTTCACATTCTTATTTATTTTCTATGGGAGTATGTAATGTAAGATTTCAATACAGATTCAAACCCTTTGTCATCTATTCCTTTTTCAAGATGATGTCACCGCACACCACATGATGCGATTCTGTCAGCTAGCCTGGTATTTATAGTATTTCACCTTTTCCCCCAGCCTATAGGTTATAAATAGAATATATAGATAAGGTACCTACCCTCTACTTATTTATACGATCTGCATACCCAACTTCAAAAAGCAAAGAATGCCAATTATCTCCACCATGTAACCTGAGTGCATGTTTAATTAAAAACAGAAACACAATGGTAATGATTAAAAAGTTAAATATTTATACAGATTTTAGTACACCAAAATGTACAAATCAGGCAAAGAGTATCTGGCTGGTAAAGTCCACAATAGGTTACTGTTCATAAATCAGCAAGATAGTTTTAATAACAAACTGCACATCACATAGTGCACCATTTTAAACCAGATTTTTGAAGCTTTGGATATTTTTCCTACATATTCAAGGAACACTGGACTGCTTTGAGTTATTGAAATTCAGGAAGTCTTTAATGTTTAATCAAAGCATGGTGTTATGTGCAGTAAAGACATATCATATTCCTAACTTTTAAGATATGAACGTTATTCAATTTGAACACTTGGAAATTGATTTTTCCTTTAAAAAGTAGACAATGTGCTGCAAAGGTGGCCATCAAAGGTCAGATGGCCAGGCCTGCATATTCAAAAACTGCCTCACTGTCTTGAAAGGACAAAGGATATATTCCAGTCTAAGAGATGTAAACTATGCCCATCCTGTAACCATCAAGAAACATTCCTGAATTGAATGGGTGTTTCCTGAGATAAAGAAGGTGACTGTCTTAACACTTCCTCCCTCCCTACATCCCCCACCCCCCAGGATGAATGTCTTACAACAATCAATCAGGATATGGCGAATCAACCAAAGACCACCACCATATTTGGAAAATGCACATGGTCGGGCAGCCATGTTTGTCTCCTTTTTAATCTTTAAATGTTGACTGCAAAAAGAAGCAGCAACAGACAAGGCAGTACCATCTGGGCCTTAAAAGAATTGGAGGCTGTAACATTGCAAGGTCTCCAAGCCAGTTCCATTTTGGGTCCACCAATATGGCAAGCTGACCTCCTGGTAAAGAGAGTACAAGCAACCAACTTCATGACCTGCACAAAGTCCACCATTTCGAGTGAATCCTGAGAACCATATCTGAAAATGATTTAGGCTACACTAAACCATACTTCTGGAGTGAAAACATCTTCTTAATCAGGCCTGCAATACATGTTGCCCAGAACAAGACAGACAACCATGTGAATTACAAACTATTCTTTTTGCTTATAACCTGTAAAAGTGCACTATTCTCTTCAACTGTACTTTCCTTGAGTATGCTTGTGAGTGTGACTGCGTGAGTGAGTGCCGTAGCATTAGATTTCGGGGTAAATGTGTAAATAAACGATCCTCTGTCTTTATTTGATCCCCCATGAAGAGCTTGCTGCTGGTTATTCAAATTGTCCACACATTGAGGGATAAAAACAAACACATATCTTCCTCTCAAAAGCTTACTGATTACAGACAGCTGGGAAGGGAACAGGGATTTCAGCAATTCTCTCTCACCCTGTGCGTAACAATGGTTAAAAAATAATCTGAGATGAAAGAGTATGTGTTCTAACATTAAATCCACATTACAGTGAGAGGTACAAAAAGTTAAATCTTTTGGATTCAAAGAGATTTCATGTCACTTTAAATAAACAGGTGGAATTATAGAATTTATGTCCACACGAGTGCAAATAAATTTCATTACTTAATATCTACAGATACAATGTTCAATAACATTTTCCCAGTGGATATTTTAAAAGAAGATAAATGTAGTGTGAAACATAGGACAGTCCTTTATTAATAGTACACTTAGAAAAATCCTTAAAAAATGACTTCTTTAGACACCATAAAATACCTTGAGATGTGTTTTAAGACAGAAAGAAAATAGAACCTGGCTAACCAAATGGAACAGCTGGCTAAAAATAATTCACTCAATGTCATCTTAGTCACTGAATGTCATCTCTGCTAATGTGGATTCAGATCTATTGTGGTAGGATGTCTGAAAAGATCACTTTTCACAGACAGTTGCTAAAAGAAAGTGGGGGCAATTTTCCCAGATTCTTTAGATACTGAAGAGCCTTTGAGGATGGTTTGGACTGCATTTAGCGCAAGACACCATCTTGGTAGAGGAGCTAAAGCTTGCGAAAGAAATGCTTGCCTGAAGGATCATTAAGCAGCTGTTTTACCAATTAAATTAAAGTAAAATACTGCGGATGCTGGAAATCTGAAATAAAAATAGAAAGTGCTGGAAATAATCAGCAGGTCTGGCAGCATCTGTGGAGAGAGAAACAGAGTTAATGTTTCAGGTCTGAGTATCACTTAAGTTGTCTGCCAGTATTCATTGAGGAGGATGTATGGCATTTTGGTGGATAGCACCAAACATAATGCCCTCTCCTAACCGCAACCAGCTGACTGGGAGCAAACTAGTCATTGCAAAGGACATCCAGTGCCACTTGAAAGCATATAGAGCCATAGAATCAGTAACAGCACAGAGGGAGGTCATTCGGCCTATTAAGTCCATGCTGGCTCTCCACAGTGCTATGCAGTAATTCCCATTCTCCGACTTAATCCCCACATCCTAGCAAGTCTATTTCTCTCAGGTGGTCATCCAACTTGCTCTTGAAGTCACTGATCGTCTCCGGTTCCACTAACCTTGTGGGCAGTGCGTTCCAGGTCATTACCACCCACTGCATAAAACAGTGCTTCCTCATATTCCCCCTGCATCTTTTGCCCAAAACTTTCAATCTATGTCCCCTAGTCCTTGTACCATTTGTTAATGGGAACAATTTTTCCTTGTCTAACTTATCTAAACCGGTCATAATCTTGTACACTTTTATTAAATCTCTCCACAATCTCTTTTGTTCTCAGGAGAACCAACCCTGCTTTTCCAACCTAACCTTGTAACTAAAATCCTCCATCCCTGGAACCATTCTGGTAAATCTCCTCTGCACCCTCTCAAGGACCCTCACATCCTTCCTGATGTGTGGTGACCAGAATTGTATACAATACTCCAGTTGGGGTCCAACCAGAGCTTTATCAAGCATTGGCATAACTTCCCTGCTTTGGTACTCAATTCCTCTATTTATGAAGCCCAAGATCCCATATGCTTTACTAACCACTCTCAATATGCCCTGCCACCTTCAAAGATCTATGCACGTGAACCCTCAGGTCCTTCTGTTCCTGCACACTCATTAGAGCTGTGCCATTAACTATGTATTGCCTCTCCTTGTTCCTTCTGCCAAAATACATCACCTCACACTTTTTAGTATCAAATTCCACCGGTCACCTGTCTGCCAATTCTGCTAACCTATCTATGTCCTGTTGCAGGCAGTTCATATCATTCTCACTGTTTGACACACGTTCAAGTTTGGTGTCGTCAAAAATTTTGAAATTCTACTCTGTATTCCAAGATCCAATTCATTTATATTTAGCAAAAAGAAACAGTGGTCCCAGTACTGATCCTTGGGGAACACCACTGACTACCATCCTCCACTCTGAAAAGCAACCATTTACTACAACTCACTGTTTTCTGTCCTTAAGCCAATTCTTTATCCAATTGGACACTGACCTTTCTATTCCATGAGCCTCAATTTTGTTAACCAGCCTTTTGCGTGGTACCTTATCAAATGCTTCCTTAAAATCCATACGGACAACACCCACCACATTCCCTTCTTCAACCTTCTCTGTTACGTCATCAAAAAATTTAATAAGATTTGTCAAGCATGATCTACCTTTTACAAATCCATGCTGCCTATCCTGAACCTCTCTGAGAGTCCGTTAATATTTTCCCTGATTATTGTTTCTAAAGCCTTACCCACTACTGATGTTAAACTAACTGGCCTGTAGTTGCTAGGACTGTCTTACACCCTTTCTTGAATAAAGGTGTCACATTTTCCACTCTCCAATCCTCTGGCACCTCCCCCGTATCCAGGGAAGATTGGAAGATTATGGCAAGCCCTAACACTTCTTTTAGCAACCTGGGATAAAAGCCATCTGCCCCCGGCGAGACCCCAAAAACCTACCGGTTCTCTGGGCTCCTCGACATCTTCCATCTTAAGCTGGGTTGCAGTCCCAGCAGTGGCCACTGCTCCTGGTGGTGCTGCTGGGACAGAGAGCTGCCAGCCCTCTGATTGGCTTCAATGAGGTGGAAGTCCCGCCTCAGACCAACTAAAAGCTTGGGGACCAGTCCGGATCCCCAGGCCAGGCGGAGGCGGCTTTTTAGCATAGCCAGGCTTTCTAGTACCCATCTCCTCAATTTTTCTCCTATCCATTGCCACTACTCTCTCTGCTTCTACTGATATTTTGTCAGCCTCCATTTCCTTAAAGAACACAGATACAAAGTACTCATTAAGTATGTTCGCCTTACCCTGTGCCTCAAAGCAGATATTACCCTCTCTGTCCCTAATAGGCCCCACTCCCCCTCTTACTTCTTGCTTACAATCTACATGCCGGTAGAAGATCTTTGGGTTCCCTTTTATATTGACTGCCAGTCTATTTTCATATTCCCTCTTTGCCATATGGCCTGGTTGTCACTTCAAGAGTTCACCTGACATGCATCATACACCCTATTTTTTTGTTTCATCATCATCTCTTATCTTCCTCGTCAACCAAGGGTTCTTGGTTTCCCTACCTTTAGCCCTTGTTGGAATGTACCTAGCCTGTACCTGAAACATCTCCTCTTTAAAGACACTCATTGTTCTGTTACAGTTTTTCCTGTCAATCTTTGGTTCCATTTTACCCTGGCTAGATTTCCTCTCATCCCACTGAAGTTAGCCTCTTCCAATTTCGAAGTTCTACTTTATATCATTTCTTGCTCTTCTCCATTACTAATCTAAACCTTATGATGCAATGATCAATCTTACCCAAGAGACCCCCACAGACACTGTGGTCAACTTGGCCCACCTCATTCCCCAGCACCAGATCCAGCAATGCCTCCTTCCTTGTTGGACTGAGTTCATACTGGTCAAGGAAGTTCTCCTGAAAACATTGCAGAAATTCTTCCCCCTCCTTATCCTTTACTCTAAAATTTTCCCAATCGATATTTGGGTAATTAAAGTCCCCCAATATCACCACTCTATAGTTCTTGCACATCTCTCTGATTTCCCTGCAGATTTGTTCCTTGAGCCTGAATTTTTCCCTCGGTGGACAGTAGCAGTCCACCGACTGAAAAGTCTGTGGTGAACCCGCCTCCGCCTGGCCTGGGGATCCGGACTGGTCCCCAAGCTTTTAGTTGGTCTGAGGCGGGACTTCCACCTCATTGAAGCCAATCAGAGGGCTGGCAGCTCTCTGTCCCAGCAGCACCACCAGGAGCAGTGGCCACTGCTGGGACTGCAACCCAGCTTAAGATGGAAGATGTCGAGGAGCCCAGAGAACCGGTAGGTTTTTGGGGTCTCGCCGGGGGCAGTCAGGTCCCGGTGAGGCAAGGGTGGTCAATTGGGGGACAGGGGCATGTTGGGCGTTAGGAGTTGGGGCATTGGGGGAAGCCCTACGACGGGCACAGGGTGCCTGATCAGGAGGGCCCCCCTCAGGCCATCAGAAAGCCGCCTGCTTTCTTGGGCCTGGGTTGCTCGCCAGCCAATAGTAAAATCCCTGTGGCAGTGGGCAGAGGCCTTTAAGTGACCGTTAACTGGCTACTAAAGGGTCTTGATTGGCCTGGGGCAGGCAGGCCATTTTCCACCGCTGCCGTCCTGCGTAAAGTGATGGCAGAGACGGGGGTGGGTCAGGAAGAGCCCCTCAAGCCTCCCACTCCATTTTACGACCCCACCCAAGCCTTGCCACCATCCCACTCTTTTTGGGGGGGGGGGGGGGGTTGGGGTGTAAAATTCCAGCCTCTATCTCTCTTTCACTATTTGGAGGCCTGTAGAATACCCCTAGTAGTGTGACCATTCCCTTTTTACTCCTAAACTCTAACCAATTATAATCTTTTACTGTTCACTTCCTGCTGGGGGTTTAAAGAGGACTTTTGAAACGAATTGGGAGACTTTTTGAGCCACTTTGTCAAGACCTCAAGACGTTATCAACATCTATTCTGGAAATTCTCTGAGGACAACACCTGAAAAGAATGAGTGCTGTGCTACCCCATCTTATTGGACACCTTATGGGAGCTACAAGAAGGAAGAGAGTGCTTGGTCATGGGCGTCTTGCTCAGGGCTTCCCTTGGTGTGGATGAGGAACAAGAGAATGGCTTAAGCCAGGCAAAGCAGCAGCAGCTGCTGCAGGAGAGAGAGAGACAAAGGAGGGCGAGTTGTGCTTCTTAACTGGTGCAGGTATAGGACATCCCTCCGCCTCTGGACCTCCTCCACCAGAACCTCCAATGCAATGCTGAGAACCTGTGCACCCTTTCCCTTGGTACCTTGAGCCATCCTGAAACCTGTCACTGTGTGTCAGACAACTCATTTCACACCTTTAGCAAAAGTGGATGCATGAAGCCCACATATACTGCTCTACGAAAATTGCATCAAATCAACACTTGAATGATAAACCTGCAGGTGTCTGATCTAGCAGCTCCAAGCAAGTCCAACTTATAGTAATCAGCAATTAGGCCCAAAATTGTACGCTAAAAGACTTTCAAACAGGCGTATCTAATTAGCACAGCACCCAGTTAGCGCCTGTTATCACCCTTTCGTCAAAACAGAACTAAAAGCAAAATACTGCAGATGCTGGAAAAGTGCTGGGAATACTCAGCAGGTCAGGCAGCCTCTGTGGAGAGAGAAGGAGAGTTAACGTTTCAGGTCTGTGACCTTTCACCAGGTTTGATTTTGGGTCAGAAACCCTGCTCTGGTGGAAAACTGATTAAAGTTAAGATTTTCATATGGGATGGCCTTTAATTGGTATGAAGGCAGTTTTCCTGCCCATCTAGAGCCAATGCGGGTGGGCAGATGAAGTGTGGGACTCATTTAGCTTCCCACGGCAGCCATCACTGAGGCGGCTGACTATCCTGAGGGTGAGATCTGCAGTTTGTGCCAAAGCCTTCCACAGCACCAGAGGGAAGCAACATGTCGCAGGGGAGCTGCAGGCCTGGCACCCTGGGCAGGACAGACCCTCACTTCATTGATGCCAACCTGGACCTAATGTTGGAGGCCGTGAGGGACAGAAAGGAGGTCCTTTTCACGGAGGGTGGCAGGAGGAGGCCACCTTGTCATGCAGCAGGAGCACCTCTCTGTTCAGCATCTTTTCCTTCCACCTCCTCTGTCACCTCCTGCTCCTCCCCTGATGAGCTATCCCCTTTCAGGGCCTCATTGTCCTCACCTCTAATAGACGGCCATGTAATGGAGAGCGCAGCAGACCACCACAATGACAAGACCCTTGCAGGAATGTACTGGAGGGCATCACCTGACTGGTCCAGGCACTGGAATCATACCTTCAGAAGTGCAATAGCCTGCTTAATGGTTGTCCTACTAAGCAGGTGGCATTATCACCTCTGTGCCTCTGTCTGCGGCTCCCGCAGAGGGGTCAGTGGCCATCTCTTCAAGGGGTCCCCCTTGTCCCCTAGGATCCATCTACACATTTTGGGGGTTGAAGTGAAGATCTGAGGCAGCCTGGACTGGAAGAGAATGAAGGAGTCATGACAGCTGCCTGGAAAGTAAGCGCACACATGTAGGAAGCTCTTGTTGTGGTCGCAGACCAGTTGGATGTTGAGTGTGTGGGAGCCCTTCCTGTTGATGGATCTCACTGGGTACCATGGTGGCCTTGGACTATGTTGAATTCATGAGCAAGAGACTGGTTTTATCTCAAGCTTGTCAAAAAGGGTACAAAAGTCCATCACTGGGTAGATTTAGAGCTTTGATGTTACTACCTCTGACCAATAAGACTTAAATTTCTTGAGGATGACCACTCCTCTGCCAGCTTTTTTAAAGCAATTTTCCCCAAGCGTTTGGCTCTGTTTTTGTAGCTCAAGCATAATTAGCAAGCTCAGAAACTGCACTCCTTCTGCACCATTTTCAGCATGTTGGTTGGTGTGTTCACTTCAAATTCCTGTGTGAACTGTGTAACAATATCATTAACTCTTTTATTGTAAATGAGTAAGTGACTTTGTTGAAGTACCATCTACAGGAATTTGACAGAAATGCATGAACCAGTATGATCAGGACATAGCAGAATTTTAACCTAATAATGTTTTCAATTCAATTCAAGAGATTTGTTTCCTTATAGAAGAGACTGATAGTAAATAATTATTGAGAAAGTTTGATCTCCTCAGGTCTAAAAATACACACTGTCCAATACTATATGTATATCATTACAGTGCTTAGTTATTACTCATTCTTCAAATAGGGAGTTAACCACTGTCTAGAGACTGGTGTTATCTACAGGTAGGCAGACAGACAGGCAGCAAGAAAAAACACAGGGAGACTGACTGTGCGTTTTCTCTCACAAATGTTTCAAAGCATTCACACAATTACTTTTGAAATACAATAATTTAGTTCAGAAATCTTTGTAACTGTTAGCTGGAGATAAATCCCATCACAATCTTGCATAGCAAAATCTAAAAGGTAAAAAAAACAATAGAAAGATTGGTCAGTACAATACTTTAAATATTCTACATATCCACACAGTCTAAAGTGTAAGTTATCTTAAATGAGCTGAAATATAAATTAATTTGCTCAATGTGCAGGGTGGCTGTATCCCATTAACCTCTGATATCTACAAATATGTATGTTCAAAGACACGTGGTGTTATTATAATGTCGCCTTTTAATGCTAAATGGCATTCACCTATTAGGGGTCTATAATATGTTCTGCATTACATCCTATGTTGTGCAGAAGTGTTGAAATTAGGGCATGCATCAAAAAGTACTTGATTTATATCGTGCCTTTAATGTCGAAAAGCATCCCAATACACTACATAGAGGCATAATAAGACAAAAATGGACACCTATCCAAAGGATAATGTAGGAGTGATGACCAAAAACTTTTTAAAAGAGTTATATTTTAAGCAGAGTCTTCAAGGACAAAAGGAAGGTGGAGATGCAGAGAGGTTTAAGGAGAGAATTCCAGATTCCAAAGTATAGAGCCTCAATGTCTAAAACACAGTCACCAATGATGAGGCAAAGGCAGCTGTGGTCTGTCCAAGGGCAGGTCCATGCTCTTTTTCTCCATGCAAGAGAGGTGAACATGGGAAGTGGGGATATGAGGTGGTTTCTCAATTGCCGTCCTCAGACTGGAACTGGAATTGAAACTGTGCTATTGATGGTGTTTAGAACTACTCGTTAGCCATCTAGCTAACTGAGCTACCTGGTCCCCTAAGGCAAAGGATGGGATGGATAACAAAAGGCCAGAGTCAGAGGAATGGAGAATTTAGGGTGAGGGGTTTTAGGGCTGGAGGCAGTTACATACATAAGTGGGGCTGGGGCTATGAAGGGATTTAAAAACAGAAGGATAAAAATTTTAAATTAGAGGTATTGGTGAACCAGACACCAACGTATAGCAGGAAGCACAGGGTGATAGGTGGGCTGCATCTGGTGCGGGATAGGATATGGGAAGCAGAGTTTTGGGTGATCTAACGTTTATTGAGAAGGAAGATGGGAAGCCAGCCAGGAGAGCATTGGAACAGTCGAGCTTAGAAGGAACCAAAGAATCGACTAGGGTTTTTGGGGCAGATGGGCTGAGACAAGGCAGAGGCAGACGCTATTATGGAGTAGGAGTAAGCACTGTTTGTGACAGGAAGTATATGGGCTTGAAAGCCCAGCTTGGAGTCGGATAGGATGCCAAGATTGCAAACTTGTCTTTAGTGAGAGCAAAGCTCTCCATCATTGCCCTGAATACCACTGCTTTGAATGTACTGAGCACTGACAAATAAAGCTTCTAGGTCAACCGCATAGTTTTTTTAAAATTAAGAGAATGCAGAAATAGTAGAATAGTCGAGAGATAGGGAGGGGTGAGGCCATTGAGGGATTTGAAGCATTGCTTGACTGGCAGCCAATGTAGGTCATCGAGCACAGGAGTGTGGGTGAACAGGACTTTGTGCAAGTTAGGATACAGGCAGCAGAATTTTGGATGAGCTCAAGTTTACAGAGGGTAGTACATGGGGAGGCTATGCAAGAGAGCATTGGAATAGTAGAGTTTGGTGGGAACAAAAGCATGGGTGCGGGTTTCAGCAACAGATAGACTGAGGCAGGGTCAGAGACAGGTGAAAGTAGGCAGTGCTAATGGTGAGGATATGGAGTTGGAAGCTCTGTTCAAAACAAAAGAGAAAGGTGGAAAGATAATAGGAAATACAAAAATCTTAAAAGAAAGCATTAGGTGATTTCACACCCTTGGCCCATCAGCAGTGCTAATGAGCAGGAATTGTGTGTGTTAACAAGCTTGGGAATGGTGTTACATTTTTTTTCAATTAACTGTCCCTGTTATATATTTCAATTTACAAATGCTTTGTCCAGTCCTGTTGGCTGGCTAGGACTTTAACTTTCATGGATCTGGAACAGCTGTCCAATAATGTAGGCTTTACTGCTTTTATTAGAGCTATCTGTCCTACGGGGGTCCTTAAGAATGAATTGTCTTTGACCTGCCACCTCCAGCTATCTTGTGTCTCAGGCTTGAAATGATGGAAAACCACGCGTGTTAACTCTTATCTTCCAGTGCTACTATCGGTAATTTCTATTTCTCTGAAGACTGTTCCCATTTGTTTCATTTGTTCTTTGTTATGTAACCAAAACACAGCAATAATGTAAATGGGGACAAGACGAACAAAACAATTAGAAAGACCATTTCAAAAAGATTGAAGAAACTCCATCATGGTGGGCGAAGGGGTAGCTGTACCTTTAAGAGATGCAGGCTGGCTTTAAGCAGTGCAGGCTAACATTTAGTGGTGCGCGCCTTGCACAAACTTGCATTGTTGCTGTGTGCAGCCACTGAACAGCACTTTTAATGCTGGCTGCATGCAAATTAGTAGGCAGCACGAAGTTGGTATGTTGCCTGCATCTGAAGCAATGAGCACGGGTTAATCGCGCATCATGATCTCCACACTCGTTTCTTGAACTATCAAATTTTTCTCCCCATAACCTTCTGTGGAAGTAAAAAATTAGATTTTACAGCACTGGAAATGATGGCCAACTCCATTAGTACACTTGTTGCCCTAACCATACTGCAGCATCTGATGGCCGATGTATCAGCTTCCATTGCAGCACAAGCAGAAGCCACCAAACATCTGGGTACTGCAGTGGAAATGCAGACTGCTCTCATGCAAGTTTGGTTTGCTGCAACCGTTGTTGCAGATGCCAGTGCTCAAAGAAGCTTGCAAAGTGTCACGGCAGTCCAGCAATCTGTCCTCCTACCAGCTTACTGCGATGGCTGAGATGCTGCTCCATGGAATGACAATTGCTCTCTGCAGAACAAACCTACTGTCCTCACTCAGGATGACGGCATTCATCCTCCCAGCACTACAACTGCACCAGTGCTCCTGCTGTTACCTGTTCATTTAGCCCAGACTGCTGCCACCCAGGTGCAGTCCAAAACCAGACCTTGAAAGGCCAGAGCTGCTTGAGGTCATCCTGCAAGGCCATCTGCAGTCTTCCACCAGCCATGTTGCAGCCACTAGAGTAACACTATTTAAGAGCACTAGGACACAGGCACACAGAAGACAGGCACTAAGGAAATACACAAGGGTGAATAGTTGACATTTGTTAGCTGTAATTCATGATTTGATTTGCAAATTTGGTCTGGAATGTTTATTTTGTGTTAGCTTTTATTTTTATATTGTGACTTTGATAGGCACTGACAGAGGGAAAGTATGGTGTGGGACTATTAGTGAATGCTGAATGGGGAATTAGGGTTGCATTTACTGGCACGGATGAATCGTTCATGGATAGCCCAGCCAGCAATGTACTCAGTTGGTTGCCTCCTCCTCCTCCTCCACCCACTGCTCCTCAGTTGGTCATTGTATAGCTGGTGACAAGGGCTGTGCAGTTTGTGCAGCATACAGCAGACCCCCACGAATCTTGATACGCACTCTGAATACTGCAGAGCTGCTCCAGAGTGGTGCAAGAGGTGGAAGCATTGTTTAGCACCTCAGTATTCTAATTTATCATATTTCATGGGGCAGCATGGCTTTCAATATATGCATGCTGCCCATGTGTGTGTGTTGCACACAAGAGTCTAAAGCCATGTTGACAAAGGATGGCCCTTGTTGCCCAGTAGCCATCCTTTGGTTTGGCGTGGTGACTCAAATGCAGCTGGCACAGCGGACTGCTGCAGAATGAAGACATCATGACTGCTGCTAGGATACTGGGCACTGACCTGCATGATTTGTTGCATATGGTTACACTTTGCCGTCCATCTCAGAGTTGGCATGCGGCACCTGCAAAACAACATGTATGCAATCAATGGCCCCCTGCACCAAAGGGAAGTCTCCCTTCAATGCCAAGCCATGTGCCCACTCTGCCTGCTTCTCTCTGGCTGGAGAGAATGAAATGTATTCAGTTCTCTAGGAATACAGAGACCTCAGTGACCTCCCTTTCACAACAGTGAACTGCAAACTCGAGGCCTGCTACTTGACCCGAACCCGATGGGACCCGACGACATGTGTCGGGTTCGGGTTGGGTCGGGCCAGGCCGGACGCACACGGTAAGTGCTCTGCTGGTAAGTATTAAAAATAAAAAAAATAAAACTTACCTGAGCTGGGAGTCCGGGACGAAACGGAGTCTGCGCAGTAAGCGAGTGACGTCACTGTGACGTCTCGTGCATGCCCTGCAGCTTCTTGCAGGTTCGGTGTCAGGAAGGTAAGTAAACGGATGTTCAGGTTGGTCTCGGGTCGGGCCGAGTAGTGGTGGGTTGGGGTCGGGTTGGGTTCTTTTTCCCAACCTAAAGCAGGCTTCCACTGCAAACTGCAATATGTTGCAAATATCGCTTGCTCCAGCCTGGAAGGAGCCAGATGCATAAAGGTTCATGGCCATAGGCACCTTCACAGCCACTGGCAATGCCGTCCTCACCGTGCTCTGAGGTTGAAGTTGTGGCTGAAGGTGGCAGATTACAGTGAGGACCTCCTTAGTTAAGTAAAGGCATCTGACACACTGTTCCTCACTGAGTTCAGGTAGGAGACAGAGATGGCCACCTGCCCAGAGCCCTGTTCTCCTTCCCTGTCATGCTGTAGTGCAAGGGGAAGGCATGGCACTGCACCCATGTCTGGGAGCAAGTGGTTTGTGCAGAATCTTTGAAATCAGGGCAAAATCCTTCAGCATGAATCATACCACTCACTGTAGACGTTAGCAACTTTAGAGAACTCTAGAAACCACAAAATGTTTGTACAATTGGAGCAACAGTCAGTAGAAACCAATCAGCTAACCTGGAAGCAGTTGATAATCTCTTTAAATACTGCTGCTGGGGGGGTCCTTCCTATTGCTGAATACCCATACAACTGTGCGAGTTTAAGAGAGCGCATTAGCTGGAGTGCTCAGCACCAAAATGGCTGCACTGGTGTCAAATCAGCATTGTTTTGATCAGCTGATTGATGTCATGATCTGCCACCTCTGCATACTTCTGGTGGATGCTCCCTGCACGCGTGGTAACGTCCTCACCAAAACAGCGTCGGGAGTGGCTCACAACAGAATTGTGTACGTGTGCTGCGGACACTGTTTTGGGGCCTAAACAGCACTCACAGCGCCGAATAATATGGCTTTAAGGAGGCAAATTTTGCAGCCATGGTCTTCCTCACAATTAGAAATGTTTCAATATTCAGTAGAATCAATTATTTGTAATATTAGCGGTTTTGTAGTGAAATAATTTAGTTTTCATTTGATTTTTTTTTCTATGCAAAATATTGCAAGCGCAGATACTGCATTCACTCACTATGTGAACTTCTCTTTAGAAGCAATTGGCTGACTTCCTGATGCAAGCCTATATCAGGAGTAAGTATTAAATTTATGGCACTGCCTCAGACACAAATACTGTCTGGATGAATAGTGTGTCATGATACTTGAATAAATTTTAGCTACCCGACTTGGATGAGAATAACCACGCTTACTGCTTCCAGTCTATGTCGCAGGGCATGATTGTTACTTTAACTCTGTAAGTAACGCTTGCATGTAAATGAAAGAGCTGCTGTACACTGTTTTAATTATAGGACAGGATGTCCCAAGGGGGAAAGCTCCAGTAAAATGACTGATGATGTGACAATCATAGAAATAGGATTTTTATTTCCACAGTTGCCAAGCTACCTAGAATTACATAGAATATGCAAAACAGAAACAGGCCATTCGGCCCAACCAGTCCATGCTCCACTTGAGCCACCTCCCATCCTTCCTCAGCTATCAGCAGAAACTTCTATTCCCTCCTCCCTCACATGCTTATCTAGCTTCACCTAAAGTGCATATATACTATTCACCGCAACTTCCACATTCTCACCACTGTCTGGTTAAAGAGCTTTCTTCTGAATTCCCTATCTTGATGGCCTCTAGTTTTGCTCTTCCCCACAGGTAGAAACACTCTCTCAATGTCTACAGTATCAAAACCTTTTAGAATTTTCAAGTTCTCTATTAGGTTACCCTCTCAGCCTTCTCTTTTCAAGAGAAAAGAGGCCCAGCCTGTTCATCTGTTACTGAGAGGTATAACCTCACTGTTCTGGTATCATCCTTGTAAATCTTTCTGCACCCTCTCCAGTGCCTCGAGATCCTTTTTATAATATGTCGACCAGCACTATACACAATACTTCCAGTGTGGTCTAATCAAGGTTCGATACAAGTTTAGCATTACTTCTCTACATTTCAATTCTATCCATCTCAAGATAAACCCTAGTGCTTAACTTGGATTTGTTATGGCCATATTGGCGTGTGTCAGAACTTGTAGTGATTTGTGAATTTGTACCTCTAGATTTCTTTGTTCCTCTATCCTATTTAGACTATTTTCCAAGTGACATGTGACCTCCTTAGTATTCGTAACAAAATGTATACTTAAATTCATTTGCTAATTAATTGCCATTCTGAAAGTTTATTAATGTTTTGTTGTAATTTGTTGCAATCCTCCTCAATATTGACTAACCCTCCCAATTTGATGTCATCCACAAATTTAGAAATTGTGTTTTTGATTCCAAAGTCTAAATCATTAATATTAATTGTGAACGAGAAATTCCAGCACTGTTCCTTGTGGGAGCCCACCTCCCACATTCTGCCACTCCGACGAGTTATCCTTTACCCCTGTTCTCCCCTTTCTGCCTTGCAGTCAGCTAGCTATCCATTCTACTACTTGTCCGCTGACTCTGCATGCTCTGACCTTATTCATTAGTCTATATTGTGGTAGCTGACTAGCCATGACCAGTATCTCGATACTGGGGGTGTTGGCCTGAGAGAGGACACTGATATTGGAGCACATGTCCTGCCACTGAATTTGCAGGATCTTGCGGAGGCACCGCTAGTGATATCTCTCCAGGGCTTGGAGTAGTCTGCTGTACAGCGTCCATGTTTCTGATGCATACAAGAGGGCAGGTAACACTGCGGCCCTGTAGAACCTGAGCTTGGTGCCAGATTTGAGGATTTTTGTCGTCAAACATTCTTTTCCTCAGACAACCGAAGGCTGCGCTGGCACACTGAAGGCGATGCTGAGTTTTATCGTCGATGTCTGCCCTTGCTGAGAGGAGGCAAGGTATGAGAAGTGAAGCATATTGTCCAGTGGTGCATGGTGAGTCAGTTACGTTAGGCAGGCCACATTGTCTGCATGCCTGACATAAGACTCCCAAAACAAGCTTTCTACTCGGAGCTACCAGGACGGCAGAGGAAATGCTACAAGGATGTCCTTACAGCCTCCCTGAAAAGATGTGACATCTTCACTGGTTCATGGGAATCTCTTGCCTGAGACTGCCCAAATTCACTGCTTGTGATTTGATCCTGACCATCCTTTAGTGGTCCCATTCCCATCCCGACTTTCCTTTTTTTATTTATGTGCCTGTAGAATATTTTGTTTTATGTTTCCTTGTTAATTAAATTTCATTGTTCCGCTTTGCCTTCCAAGTTGTTTTTGGACATCTTGCCTATAAAAAAAACGTAATAATTTCCCTTGAATTTAAATATTAAATTCATTCTCCTTTGAGAAATATTTCAATGTCTTCCCCCATTCCTGTCAAAGAGCGTATAAGTAAATTCATGAAGTAAAGTTAACCATGCAGAAAGTTGCTTTGATTTCACCAGCCAAGCTCCTGCCTGCAAATATTATTGTCCCATAAAAACTCTAGGGATGAGTTAACATTTACTTTACAATCCAAGTTATGCATTAGTAATTAAGGCAGAATACTGGTGGAGCTGATGTACTAGAGTACTTCAGTGCTCCGCTTTAAGTAGAAGTCAATACCACTGAGTTGTTGTCTAGGGTTTTGGTACAAGTGAATTTGACAATCCCAGACTGTCATGTTTCAATATTTTTGACCTCTCTTCTAGAGTTACATTAAAGAATAATGTTTTAAGGTAACATGCATTCACATTCTTTTATTAAAAAAAGGCATCAAGATCAAAGGTAATTAAAATGATAACACTCTCCCAAGACTGTAAGCAATAAGCAATTCATTAGCCTGTCTCAGCAACTACCTCACACCCATTGTATTCATAGGTCTGTGGTCACAAGCACTGGGTGTGGTTGTGAACAGGGAAATTGAAAAAAAGAGACAGAGGCGCAAGCAATCAGTCTCCTGTATTTAAAAAAAATACAGCAAAACTGTGAGGGTAAACTTTCACCAGATTTAGCAAAATACAAGGCGGCAGCTGGGAGTTATTATTGGCCCAGAGTTTGCTGGAGCAAACTAAAGGCATACCCTGCTAGTTAGATTTGTTTCTGCACCCTTCAGCTCAACAGCAACAACTTGTAGCCAGCACCTTTAATGTAATAAAACATCCCAAGAGGCTTCACAGGGGTGTTATAAAACAAAATTTAACACTGAGTCACTTAAGGGGAAGTTAGGGCAGGTGACCAAATGTTTGGTCAAAGAGGTAGGTTTCAAGGAGTGCCTTTAAAAGGAGGAAAGAGAGCTAGAGAGGCGAAGAGGTTTCAGGAGGGAATTCCAGAGTTTAGGGCTTTGGCAACTGAAGGTACAACAACAATAGTGGAGCAACTCAAATCAGAAATTCACAAGAGGCATTAGAGGAGTGCAGAAATCACAGAGGGTTGTGAAGCTGGAGATTACAGAGAGAGGGAGGGGTGAGGCCATGGAGGGATTCAAAAATAGGGATGAGAATTTTAAAGTCGAGGCATCACTTAACCGGGAGTCAATATACGTCAGCGAGCATAGAGGTGATGGGTGAACAGGACTTGGTGCGAGTAAAGACATGGACAGCAAGGTTTTGGATGACATCAAGTTTATAGAGGGTAGAATGTGGAAGATTGGCCAGGAGTGCATTGGAATAGTCAAGTCTAGAGGTAACAAATGCAAGGTCCCAGCAACAGATGAGTTTAAAAAATGCCCACAAAGTTGCTGATTAAGCTGATTAACAGTGCAGCGAGGGAAACAGGGTATCTCGGACCTTGGTGAACAACCGGACGAACAGTATATTTCAAAAACTAATGAGATTTCATGATTGAAAAATAAACAGCAGAAGGACTGAGAAGTTTGGTGAATGGGAATGGGTGAATTCAATGCTACATCAGGTACAGAAAGACAAATAAAAAGAGAGGGAAAGAAAGATTAGATTAAGAAAGGGAGAAAAGAGTCATAAATGAAAAGTAAGAAAAAGGATTTTAAATTTTAAAATGTAACATTTAAAAAAAATCTCCAACAATAATTCACTACCTGAACGAATGAGTCTGCACACTTAATATTCACTTTCTGGGCAAAAGAGTTCGATTGGCAGTCAATAACAATTGTTACATCGTTAAAAGGATGCTTATTCTGTCCATTTCTCGCCTTAACATTTTGTGAAGATTTTAATGGGCTATTAATGTTCAAATGCATAAAAGTTCATGAAAATCAAAGGAAGGATAAGGGCGAGACGCCATTTTCACAAAGCTAACAGTGAAGCGATGCAAGTCGGCCAGAAGCTTGTGGAAATTCACAATTCATGGTTTTATTCCTCACCACAAGTTGCTGGCCAATTTGCACATTAGTAACAGTGCGAGCTGCTTACACATGGTCATTTTATCAGCAAATCTGGGGTTGTTTTCCAGAAAGCCCTGAACCAAGGCAAGATATCCCATTCTTGTGGGGAATGTTCATTATTTTACATGTGGACAGGCTGTACTGATTGAATTAAGTAGGTCTAATCATAACTGTTGGTCTTTTATTTTCATTTTTAGTTGTTTTTTCTTTTTTACATTTTTTACAACCTTTTTTTTGCATTTATTTCATTTCATCTTAGTTTGTTCAGTTTGCTTACCCACTGTTTTTTTCATGTTTGCACTTGCTGCTGTTCAATATTCAGTCCGTTAACACCTATTCTGCACTAATGCTTTGTCTTTCAACACACCATTAACATATTGTTTGCCTTTGCTCCATGACCTTTTGGCCAGCTATGTGGCCTTGTCCAACCTGCACCTTCTCCTTTGTTATCCGTTGCCCCACCCTCACCTCACTTGCTTATAACCTGTGACATTTTTAATATTTGTCAGTTCCGAAGAAGGGTCACTGACCCGAAATGTTAACTCTGCTTCTCTTTTCACAGATGCTGCCAGACCTGCTGAGTGGTTCCAGCATTTCTTGTTTTTGTTTCAGATTTCCAGCATCCGCAGTATTTTGCTTTTATTATATAACTGTTGGTCTGTATGTTCACCTGCTGTGAAACAAAGCTGCATAACAATTCATATCTGGGGTCATCTTACAAAATGTTTTCTCAGTCCACCTCTGAAAAGATTGATAGACATGAGTGAAAGGTATGAATATCCAGTTCAGATCACAAGCGGGTTTGATTGTTACACTGTTGCTTGTACTACATCTTGAGAGATACAGGCACAATCTTCAATATAAAACAGTCATGCTGTACCCAGGAGGATAATGAAGGCAAGGCCCAAATGCAGTTACTGGAGTTTGTTTTTTATAAATATTTCTGATTATCTATCTGCTGATGTTGTAGTACTGCATCTGACTGTATTGGTAGATCTTCAGTAATAAGCTCTAGGGCCTCAGCTTCTGCTTCGTTGACAAACAGATAAGACATAAGAAAGTTAATCACTGATTATTTACAAAACCATCTCCTTTACATTTTCAGAAAGTAACAAAGACACCTGTGTTTTCCCCAAAAAATACAGAGGATGCAATTTATAGAAAATAGGATACTAAATCCCAGGAATTTATTTTTTTATGGAAGCAACTGACCTGCCAGTTTCCACAGATGGCAGATAAGCCTGTTGATAATATCCTACTAAGCTTATTTTTTTTATCATGTGCCTCTTTCCCAATACCTATCGCACATCAATCGAAACTACATTTTTGTAAGAGCAAGTTAAATTTAAAAACGTAGAAGTTATATGTAAACTGACAAAAAAAAGTGTCAAGATACACCCCTCAAATCCAAACTTCAGACCCTGATTTCACTGTCAAAATTCCCTCTCTTGTATATAGGCCTAAAATAAACCCGAGACAACCCAGCAAAATTCTAGCAACACACTCACTGTTATTATCCTTTGGTGCCATGTAAACTGATAGATTGGAAGCCACAGAGCCTGGATCTGCTTTCATTTAAATTTCAAGGTTGGCTGGAATATGTTCTAATAGTCTTTACTATACTCTTTGAAATCGCACACAGATATTCTAAATAGGCTTTTATAACTTAGGATGTCCACAGTCGAAAACAAAATCATTTATACTTCAGACTTCAAAAAAGAGGCAATTTTCCAGATATTTGATATTAGGATCTTCATCAGATGAATTGTTCATGCAAGACAAGCAATTTACCAACTCATAGGAATAATGCAGTATTTTCAGAGTCGCACCATGGCATCCACTGTTTCACAGAACTTCACAGACTATCAGTCCAGAGTCACAATAATCACAGTTGAGCACCGCAGTAAAAAGAAATGAAACTCTTTATCCCTTAGAAAATCAGACTAAAAAGCCAATCCAGATGAGCTGATTGTAAAATTCTGAGTTATGGTGTAAGAATTTTCCAGAAAATGCTTTGATACAGAGGTATCAATTATTGAGCAAGAGGAGACAGTAGCAATATCCCACTTAAGTGTACTCCCAATACACATGAAGAAAATAAGCCTGGGAAGATCCACGCATCTTGCAGGAGGTCAGGAAACCTTTCAGTGATATGAAGAAAAAAAATAATGGTATGGAAATTCACGGCATCCAGTTTCAGGAGGGAAAATGGTGATGCAGCTGCACTGTGTGCACGTGAAGCGTTCCAGGTATCGTGACTCGGGCCTGATCTGAATATTGCGGATGAGCTGTTGGTGCTTGCCGCGCCTCCACTCTTCTGTTGGCTCGAATTTTGGGCCCTGCTGGAAGCCTCCCTCAGATTGGGGGGTTTGGGACGGTGGGGAGGTTGGTGGTGGCCAGTGTGCGGGGTGGGATGTGTGGAGGAGAAGTCATCATAGGTGGGCAACAGCCCTCAGGAGAGCTGTGGAGCTACCTGCTCCACCTAGTTCCACAAAAACATTTCATAATTTAATCTGTTTTTTAAAAGTCACCATTCTTTGCCTATTGCTGTTTCACCTGTAGCAACCACTGAAGAATTCAGAGCCATTCAGGACCAATTCCTACACCATTCTTTATCTTTATTTCTTCGGGGGATGTGGGCGTCGCTGGCTATGCCAGCATTTATGGCCCATCCCTAATTGCCCTTGAGAAGGTGGTGATGAGCTGCCTCCTTGAACTGCTGCTGTCCTTGGGGTGTAGGTATGCCAACATTGCTGTTAAGAAGGGAGTTCCAGGATTTTGACCCAGCGACACTGAAGGAATGGTGATATAGTTCCAAATCAGGATGGTATGTGGCTTGGAGGGGAACTTGCAGGTGGTGGTGTTCCCATGCATCTGCTGACCTTGTCCTTCTAGGTGGCAGCAGTCACGTGTTTGGAAGGTGCTGTCGAAGCAGCCTTTGTGAGTTGCTGCAGTTCATCTTGTAGATGGTACACACTGCTGTCACTGTGCGTCAATGGTGGAGGGAGCGAATGTTGAAGGTGGTGGATGAAGTGCCAATCAAGTGGGCTGCTTTGTCCTGGATGGTGTCGAGCTTCTTGAGTGTTGTCGGAGCTGCACCCATCCAGGCAAGTGGAGAGTATTCCATCACACTCCTGACTTGTGCCTTGTAGATTGTGGACAGGCACTGGGGAGACAGGATGCAAGTTAGTCGCCGCAGAATTCCCAACTTCTGACCTACTCTTGTAGCCACAGCATTTATGTGGCTGGTCCAGTTCAGTTTCTGGTCAATGGTGACCCCCCCCCAGGATATTGATAGTGGGGGATTCAGCAATGTTAATACCATTGAACATCAAGGGGAAATGGTTAGATTCTCTCCTCTTTGAGATAATCATTGTCTGGCACTTGTGTGACGCGAATGTTACTTGCCAATTATCAGCCCAAGCCTGGATGTTGTCCAGGTGTTGCTGCATATGGACATGGGCTGCTTTGGTATCTGAGGAGTTGCAAATGGTGAGGAACATTGTGCAATCATCAGTGAACATCCGCACTTCTGACCTTATGATGGAGGGAAGGTCACTGATGAAGCAGCTGAAGATGATTGAGCCTAGGACACGACCATCAGGAACTCCTGCAGTGATGTCCTGGGACTGAGATGATTGACCTCCAACAACCACAACTATCTTCCTTTGTGCTAGGTATGACTCCAACCAGTGGAGAGTTTCCCCGTGATGCCCATTGACTCCAGTTTTGCTAGGGCTCCTTGATGCCATACTCAATCAAATGCTGCCTTGATGTCAAAGGCAGTAACTCTCACCTCACCTCCAGAGTTCAGCTCTTTTATCCATGTTTGGACCAAGGCTGTAATGAGGTCAGGAGCTGAGTGACTCTGGCGGAACCCAAACTGAGCGTCTGTGAGTATGTTATTGCTGAGCAAGTGCTGCTCGATAGCACTGTCGATGACCCCTTCCATCACTTTGCTGATGATCGTAAATAGACTGATGGGGTGATAATTGTCTCAGTTGGATTTGTCCTGCTTTTTGCGCACAGGACGTACTTGGGCAATTTTCCACCTTGGCGGGTAGATGCCAGTGTTGTAGCTGTACTGGAACAGCTTGGCTAGAGGTGTGGCTAGTTCTGGAGCACAAGTCTTCAGTATGATTGCAGAATGTTGTCAAGGCCCATATCCTTTGCAGTATCCAGTGCCTTCAGTTTCTTGATATTACGTGGAGCGAATCGGATTGGCTGAAAACTGGCAACTGTGATGCTGAGGACCTCAGGAGGAGGCCAAGATGGATCATCCACTTGGCACCTCTGGCTGAAGATTGTTGCAAATGCTTCAGCCTTATCTTTTGCACTGATGTGCTGGACTCCCCCATCATTGAGGATGGGGATGTTTGTGGAGCCTCATCCTCCTGTCAGTTGTTTAATTGTCAACCACCGTTCACGACTGGATCTGGTAGGACTGCATAGTTTCGATCTGATCCATTGGTTGTGGGATTGCTTAGCCCTTTCTATTGATGCTGCTTCTGCTATTTGGCATGCAAGTAGTCCTGTGTTGTAGCATCACCAGGCTGACACCTCATTTTGAGGTATGACTGGTGCTGCTCCTGGCATGCCCTCCTGCACTCTTCATTGAACCAGGGTTGGTGCCCTGGCTTGATGGTAATGTTAGAGTGGGGGATATGCCGGGCTATGAGGTTACAGATTATGGTTGAATACAACTTTGCTGCTGTTGATTGCCCACAGCGACTCATGGATGTCCAATTTTGAGTTGCTAGATCTGTTCGAAATCTATCTCATTTAGCACAGTGATAGTGCCAAAGTATGATGGTGGGTACCCTCAGTGTGAAGACAAGACTTCATCTCCACTAAGACTGTGCGGTGGTCACTCCTACCAATACTGTTATGGACAGATGGACAGTCGTTTTTTCCCTCTTGGTTTCCTCACCACCTGCCACAGACCGAGTCTAGCAACTATGTCATTTAGGACTCAGCCAGCTTGATCAGTTGTGGTGCAACCGAGCCACTCTTGGTGATGGACACTGAAGTCCCCCCCACCAACCAGAGTACATTTCGTGCCTTTGCCACCCTCAGTGTTTCTTTCATTTGGTATTCAACATGGAGAAGCACTGATTCGTCAGCTAAGGGGGGATGGTGAGTGGCAACCAGTAGGAAGTTTCTTTGCCCATGTTTGACCTGATGCCATGGGGTCCAGAGTCAATGTTGAGGACTCCCAGGGAAACTCCATCCCGACTGTATACCACTGTGCTGCCACTTCTGGTGGATCTGTTCTGCTAGTGAGACAGGACATACGCAGGGATAGTGATGGTGGTGTCTGGGACATTGTCTGTAAGGTATGATTCCATGAGTATGACAATGTCAGGCTGTTGCTTGGATAGTCAGTGGGACAGCTCTTCCAATTTTGGCAAAAGCCCCCAGTTGTTAGTAAGGAGGACTTTGCAGGTCGACAGGGCTGGGTTTGTCGTTGTTGTTTCCTGTGCCTAGGTCGATGCTGCATAATCAGTCTGGTTTCATTCCTTTTCATAGACTTTGATACAACTGAGTGGCTTCCTTGGCCATTTCAGATAGCATTTTAAGAGTCAACCACATTGCTGTGGGTCTGGAGTCACATGTCGGCCAGACCAGGTAAGGATGGCAGATTTTCTTCCCTAAAAGGACTTTAGTGAACCAGATGGGTTTTTACAACAATCAACAATGGTTTCATAATCACCATTAGACTAGCTTTTTTAAAATTCTAGATTTAGTAGTTCAATTCAAATTCCACCATCTGCCGTCGTGGGTTCAAATCCAGGTCCCCAGAGCATTAGCCTGGGGCTCTGGATCACTAGTCTAGTGACAGTACCACTGTGCCCCCATGTCCCCAATTTCCTCAAGGGGTCTAAAACAGATGTTAAGCCATTTGTGGTTTGGCATATGTAAGGGATCTACCACCTGTCTCTTTTAGGAAGGCACCAGGAATGTCTGAAAAATGACCCAATCCAATTTTGTGTGAGGCATTTTTCAAGCATCCTTGCAGCACAGGATGTTGCAAAGCCCTAAAATTGGGCCATTTTGCACTCAATTTGTACCCCTAAAATGGGCACAACCAGGTCCAATATCTAACCAATGATGCAACAACAGTCCTTAAACTGCCAAACATAATAGACCACAGGTGGAGTCCACAAAGCTGACACAATAGGTTCATACACTACTTCTTCTTCTTAGGCAGTCCCTCAGTCTGATGATGACTTGCTTCCACTCCTGTTCGGTGAGTTCTCACATGGCTAACGAAACCGACGCACGAACTACAGACTCTACATGTGGGACAGGTGGTGTTTGAAGAGTCGGATAGGCGATTACTTGGGGGCTGTGTGCTCCTTCTGCTTCCTGGATTTGGCTTGTGTGTGTTCCTGTCAAAATCTCACGAGGTGCTCGGTACCTTCCTGAACGCACCTGCTCCACTTTGAGCGGTCGAGGGACAGGGACTCCCATGAGTCAATGAGTATGTTGGATTTCTTCTGGAATGCCTTGAGAACGTCCATAAAGCATTTCCACTGAGCTCCTGGGAGTCTTTTGTTGCGGCGAAACTCAGAGTAGAACAATTGCTTCAGAAGCCTGGTGTCAGGCCTGTGAGTGATGTGGCCTGCCCAGCAAAGCTGGTTTTGGGTGATGAGCATCTTGATGCTGGGTACGTTGGTTGAGGAAAGGATGCTGACATTAGACCACCTACCCTGCCAACGAATGGGAAGGATTTTGCAGAGACAGCTTTGGTGGTATTTCTCCAGTGCCTTGAGGTGCCTGCTGTAGATTGTCCAAAACTCTGAAGTATATAGGTGCACTAGGATCACTGCTGCCCGGTACACCATGACCTTAGTCCTGGGTTTGAGGTCCTGATCCTCGAATACTCTCTTCCTCAGTCATCTAAAGGCAGAGCTGGCACATTGAAGCCAATAATGGATTTCATCATCCATGTCTGCCTTCATTGACAGGAGACTCCCGAGATATGGAAAATAGTCCACATTTTCCACGGTCTTGCCATGGAGCCTGCTCAGTGGAGGACAATGTTGTGCTGCGGGAGTGTGTTGGAAGAGGACCTTAGTTTTTTGGATATTTAAAGTAAGGCCCATCCTCTCAAATGCTTCAGTAAAGGAGTCAACGATTACTTGAAGATCAGTTTCCAAGTCAGCACTTACACAAGCAACTTCAATGCACTGGAGCACAATGAATGAGGTTGAATGACCTTTGTTTTGGAGTGGAGGTGACGGAGGTTGAATAATTTTCCATCCATCATGTAGGTTATCTCCACTCCTGTGGGGAGCTTGCTGGAGGTGAAGTGCATAATTGCAGTGAAGAAGATGGAGAAGAGAGGTTGTGCGGTGACCCAGCCTTTTGTGATGCCACTGAGATAGGGTCTGTGGTTGTCCCGTTGCTAAGGATTACGGCTTGCACATCATCATAAAGTCGGGGAAGGATGGTGACAAATTTCTGAGGACAGCCAAACTTGTGGAGGACTCTTGACAGAGCCAAAGGCTTTTGTGGAGGTCAAAAAAGTCCATGTTCAGCGGTTGATGCTGCTCCCTACATTTTTCTTGGATTTTCTGTAGTGAAGATTATATCTGCCATGCCTCTCAGTGGGCGAAATCTACATTATGACTCTGGGAGACGTTCTTTGGCCACTGGAAGGAGGGGGTTGAGGAGAATCCATGCGATGATCTTCCCTGTGGCAGACAGCAGGGAGACTCCCCTGTAATTACCGCAATCACATTTGTCTCCTTTCTTGAAAATGATCACAATCATGGCATCCCTGAGATCCCCTGGCATGTGCTCCTCTTCCCAGAGAAGGGATATGAGGTGGTGCAATCATGCTAGGAGTAAATCACCGCTGTGTTTCAGGATTTCGATAGTAATTCCATCTGCTCCAGAGGCCTTGTTGTTTATAAACTGATGGATGGCTTTTCCAACTTCTTTCTGGGTCAGGCTGAGCCGGGTAATGTACTGATGGATGGGTCAAAGACAGAGTCTCGATTGAGGAGCTCTTCGAAATGCTCCCTCCAGCAGACGTTGACTGCCTCTCTGTCCTTGATGAGCTCTCCTCCTTTCTTGGCTCTCAGTGAGGTGGGCCATTGAGTGTTGGGCTGTAGACGGACTTGACAGCGCTGAAGAATCCACATTTGTCATGGATGTCCACAAGCTGTTGAATCGCCCGCATTCTTTCCACTCACCATTTGTTCTTTATGTCTTGGGTTTTTGTTTACCACTGCCTTCAGATGCCTCCAGGGCAGCTGCTTTTCTCTTGAAATGTGTTTGTGCTTCCAGTCTACCAATGCTTTGCACTTACATTCAATTAGCCCTTGAATCTCTTGGTCATTCTTGTCGAACCACTCACACAATTCATCTTTGGCTTTGTTCCCTCTGTTTTATGGATTTCTGACTAGGCATAGAAGAAAGCAATTTAGGGAAATTGGTGCAAGTGCAACAAAAACAGAAGAAAAAGTTTTATTGTGATAGACAATGTACTGTATCCAGCAGTTAGATACAAGTCTATGTAATGTAACCTACCAATAAGAGATTAGCACCAAATAGTTCTTATATATACTTGTTATCAGCCAAATAGGAATGTGAATCTTCTCAATCCAGTACTGAGGTTCCCTGAATGTTACCCATTTCAATCAGAGTGCTCATAACCCTCTTCATTGGTGTTATCTTCTGATGGTGTAGCCAGAGTGCTGCATCCTCCACAGCGTGGTTACAACTCACCGGACAAGACTTTAAATGTAGCATTTAGTGCCACGTGCAAACAACAGAGTAATATACCAACAATTGTACTCCAGAAGTACTCTTTATACATAGATGGATTAGGCCATAAGTATCTTGTATATCCTGCAACTGAATTAAATAGCCTGCTTTTAATCAAAACATGTATTAATATTATACATCAACTAAAGTTAATAACATCAGGAAGTGGCAGAATGTGGAAAGTAGTATCCTGCAGGGATCTGTGTTGGGGCCACTGATATTGACTAAATACATGGATAATTTGTTACTCAGAAATTTGAAGTAAGGTATTGAAATTTGAAGATATACCTAATTGGGGTGTAGCTAGTCATGTGGAGGACTAAACTAAAATATGGGAAGGTATATAGATTGTATATTGGGTGGAAAAATGGCAAAATAAAATTTAATACAGCAAAGTGTGAGGAGGTTCAATTTGGTAGAAGAAATAAGGAGGCCATTTATTTCTTGGAAAGTAAGAAACTAAATGGGACAGCAGAACAAAAAGATTTGGTGCGACAGATGTATAAATCATTAAAAGTAGCAACACATGTTGATAAGGCCATAAAGAGTGCAAAGTACTGGGGTTTATTTCTAAAGGAATAGAATACAAAAGAAGGGAGTTGGCGTTAGATATAAATAGCACTTTTGCTAGATCACATATGGAGTACTATGTGCAGTTCAGATCTCCATACAACAAAAAGGATACTGAAGAATTAAATTGGTTAGCACCCAAAAATAGACACAGAGATCATGACGCATGATTAACCCGCTCCCGTTGAGTGAAATGCAGGCAGCACACCTACTTCATGCTGCCTGCTAATTATAGTGATTTCTGCGCATGGTCAATCATAGAGTCATACAGCACAGAAACAGGCCCTTCGGCCCATCATGTCTGTGCCGGCCATCAAGCACCTACCTATTCTAATCCCATTTTCCAGCAGAATCAATAGCTCAAGGAGCACTGACTGCACGCATCAAGAGGGCCCCAATATTGTTACTAACTTGTACTACTTAAAGCGAGCCTGCACCTCAAAAAGTGGAGATGCATTGTGGCTGCAGCAAGTGCTGGGAGTGGTTCGTATCCCTGCAACTCCGCCAGTGCCCTTGCTGTTGTCTATCAGCCAGCCAGCCCTGTCTGCTGCTGCCCATGCCAATATGGTACAGTCTGAAGCAGCGCCTTCTTGATCCAGAAATAAAAATAGAAAATGCGAGAAATACTCAGCAGGTCAGGCAACATCCTAGTATTAAAGTTTCAGGTCAATGACCTTTCATCAGAACTTCCTTCTAGGCCCAGAGCTGCATTTGCTGAAAGCCAGAAGCCTTCCACCAGCCATGCTGTAGCCACTAGGAAAGCATGTCGTAGGAGCAGTAGGAGGCAGGAAAAGGCACGTGAAACAGGCACGAGAGGAATGCGCAATGGTGATTACTTTATTTTTGTAAGCAATGATTTAATTTTTAAATTTGAATTGGAACGTGTATTTTGTGTTGGCTTTTATTTTTGCATTGTGGGCAAGAGGAGGATGTGATGGTTAGTGACAGAGGAAAGGTAAGGCCTGTGGGACTGTTGGTGAATGGGGAATTGGGTTTGAGGTTAATGATAGCACTCTTGAATTTGTTGTTCATGTACGAACTGGACAGAAAGGGGCTGTGAAGGTCGAGCCTTCCTTCCACTTGCTCCTCTTTCAGCATCTTCCTCTTCCTTCGCATCAACTTCCTCCTCCATCTCTTCCTCCTTGTGCTCCTGCTCCTCAGCTTCTCGCCTGATAGGTGGTGGCAAGAGTTGTTCCCTTATGATTGCAAGGTTGTACAGCATGCAACACACCCACAAAAAAATGCTTGAGATCCGCTCAACTTGAGTACTGCAGGATTCTTCCAGGACATCAATGGTCTGCGCTGTCACATTTCTTGTGACAGTATGGCTCTCATTGAATGTCTGCTGCACACGCATGCGTGGGTTGCGCACCAGGGTCATGAGCCATGTTGTTAGTGGATAGTAAAATAAAAGCAAAATACTGCGGATGCTGGAAATCTGAAATAAAAACAAGGTATGCTGGAACCACTCAGCAGGTCTGGCAGCATCTGTGGAAAGAGAAGCAGAGTTAATGTTTCAGGTCAGTGACCCTTCTTCGGAAGAAGGGTCACTGACCCGAAACGTTAACTCTGCTTCTCTTTCCACAGATGCTGCCAGACCTGCTGAGTGGTTCCAGCATTTCTTGTTTTTATTTTATATTATATTGTTAGTGGATAGCCCTTGTCACCCAATAGCCACCCTTTGTTTTGCAGTGGTGGTTGAAATTTTTTTTTTATTTCCAAAATATATTTTATTCATAAAAATCTGTAAAAATTACATTGCCAAACAGTTTCAAACAGCACCAAAAAATACAAACATTGCAAGGGAGATCAGTTTCCTTCAATACTATCATGAGTTTCTTCCCAACCCTTCCGTTTCACAATTGTCATGTCAATTACAGTTTTACATTTACAGCAAATGCAAATATTAACGATACAGTTCGAGGGCTTTCCCATGGATCCAGCCCCTCAGTTCAGCTGGGTGGGGGGACCTTACACCGTGGTCTTTCCCCATTGAGTCTTTGCTGCGGCTGCCCCAAGCTTTAGTGCGTCCCTCAGCACGTAGTCCTGGACCTTGGAATGTGCCAGTCTGCAACATTCGGTGGTGGACAACTCTTTGCACTGGAAGACCAGCAAGTTACGGGCAGACCAAAGGGCATCTTTCACCGAATTGATAGTCCTCCAGCAGCAGTTGATGTTTGTCTCGGTGTGCGTCCCCGGGAACAGCCCGTAGAGCACAGACTCCTGTGTTACAGAGCTGCTTGGGATGAACCTCGTCAAAAACCACTGCATCTCTTTGGTTGAAATACAGCAAGCTCAGAGGACTGCCGCATAATGAATGCAGGATACCAGGCAATGATCCGCATAATGTGCTGCCTATGGTCACACACCAGCTTCATGTTGACGGAGTGCATCTCTTTTGGTTCAGGTATATGGTAGAGTTGACATGAGGCATGTTGTCAACTGCACCCTGCACCATGGGAAAGTCTGCAATCCTTGAAAACCTCATGCCTGCTCTGCCTCCACTCTGGTAAGAACGAATGAAATTAAGTTCTCTCGCTTTGCATAGACAGCCTCAGTTCACTGCAAACTGTGAGATGTTGCTAATAAGCAGCCTGGAAGGAGCACAAAAACTCATAGACATGGTCACCTTCATTGCCAGTGGCAATGCAATCTTTGTCCTGCTCAGAAGTTGAATCTGTGTCTACAGCAGTTGGCAGGTTTCAGTGACGACATCCTTAGTGAAGCCCAGACGTATCAAACATTGGTCATCACTGAAATTCAAGCAGGAGAAGTAATCCCTGAACATCCTAGGTGGCTATGAACTCCTGCTGAGAACCATTTACCCCCCACAACCTCATCTTTCTTATCCTGCTCTACATGGCCTCTGCTCATTTTCCCAATAATGCACAATGCCTACTAGTCCACCCATGTGTGGAAGCAATTGATTTGTGCAGAAGCCTTGAAGTCAGCTGATTGGCACAATGATCTGTCTGTTCTGCATGCTGCCGGAGGACTTCAGGACCTCGCTACCAATGTTGCGCCATCACACTTTGTGTTAGAAGTGTGCACGGCCACTGCATATGTCTTACAGAACCTTCAGGGACCTCATAGAACCCAAAAAATCTTCAGATTTTTACATGCGGACATACGAATTAGCAGAAGTAGGACACTTGGCCCCTCTAGCCTGCTCCGCTATTCAATAAGATCATGGCTGATCTGTGTCTCGAATTCCACACTCCCATCTACCCCTGATAACCTTTGATTCCCTTGCCTAACAAGAATCTATCTACCCCCGCCTTAAAGTTATTCAATGACTCTGCCTCCACCACCTTCTGAGGTTCCCAAGTCGCACAACCCTCTGAGAGAAAAGATTTGTCCTCATCTCTGTCCTAAAACGGCAACCCCTAAATTTAAAATGGAGCCCCCTAGTTCTGGACTCCCACACAAGAGAAAACATCCTTTCCACATCCACCTTGTCAAGACCGTTCAGGATCTTATATACTTCAATCAGGTCTCCCCTCACTCTTCTAAACTCCAGTGAAAACAAGCCCAGTCTGTCCAACCTTTCCTCATAAGACAACCCGCTCATTCCAGTATCAATCTAGTAAACCTCCTCTGAACCACCTCCAATGCATTCACTTCCTTCCTTAAATAAGGAGACCAAAACTGCACAGTATTCAAGATGTGGTCTCACCAATGCCCTGTATAACTGAAGCATAACATCCTTACTTTTATTTTCAATTCCTCTCGTAATAAAGGATAGCATTCCATTAGCCTTCTTTATTACTTGTTGTACCTGTGTACTAACCTTTTGTGATTCATGCACTAGAACACCTAGATCCCTCTGCACCTCAGAGTTCTGCAGTCGTTCTCTGTTTAAGTAATACTCTGCTTTTTTATTCTTCCTGCAAAGTGAATAACTTTCACATTTTCCCACATTATACTCCAACTGCCAGATATTTGCCCACTCACTCAACCTATCCATATCGGTCTGCAAGCTTCTGATGTCCTCTTCACAAGATACTTCCCTACCTATCTTTGTGTGATCAGAAATTTAAGTTCTATGCCATCACTCCCCTCATTTAAGTCATTGATATATAAGGATGAAGCCCAAAAGGACCCAGGGACTTGGCAGCCCACAGCTCCATCAGTTTGGTCAGTACCACTTCCTTGGTGATTGTAATTTCACCAAGTTTTTTGAAGAGTGATTTGGAAGATGTTTGGTAAATATATTTGCTTTTAAATATCTGGTACAATAGCATAAATTGTTTGCAAGTTCCCTGTATGGTGGCATCATTATGATAAAAATGATGAACAACTTTTCTAACCTTCATTTCACCCTCTACACATGAATACAATGCCTCTTTAAATTAATATTCAAAACATGTTCACGTTGAAATTAGGATATAATTGTGTCCAGAGATGCTTCACGTATGTAAAGTTTTATAAACCATAGCTTTACAATAACTCACACTTTACAAATTAGTATAATTATTACAGGATTGGTGAATAGACAGCCAAGAGTAAGTCAACACAATTCACAGATAAGACAAAGAAGTGCCACAGCTGTTCACAATATATATCAATGATTTGGACGTGGGGACCAAATGTAGTATTTCCAAGTTCGCGGATGACACAAAACTAGGTGGGAATGTGTGTTGTGAGAAAGATGCAAAGCAGCATCAAGGGGATTTGGACAGACTTAGTGAGTGGGCAATATCATGGCAGATGGAATATAATGTGGAAAAATGTGAGGTTATCCACTTTGTTAAGAGGAACAGCTGTGCAGAGTATTTCTTAAATGGTAAGAGATTAGAAAGTGTAGATGTACAAAGGGACCTGGGTGTCCTTCTCAATAAGTCACTGAAAGCTAACATGCAGATACAGCAAGCAATTAGGAAGGCTAATGGAATGTTAGCCTTTATCGCAAGAGTATTTGAGTACAGGAGTAATGAAATCGTGCTTCAATTGTATAGTTCTGAAGAAGGATCACTGACCTGAAACATTAATTCTGCTTCTCTCTCCACAGATGCTGCCAGACCTGCTGAATATTTCCAGCATTTCTTGTTTTTATTTCAGATTTTCAGCATCCGCAGTATTTTGCTTTTATTCAATTGTATGGGACCTTGGTTAGACTGCACCTGGAGTACTGTGTGCAGTTTTGGTCCCCTTGCCTTAGGAAGGGTATTATTGCCATAGAGGGAGCACAACGAAGGTTTACCAGACTTGTTCCCGGATGTTCTATGAAGAGAGATTGAGGAAACTAGGCCTGTATACTCTAGAGTTTCGAAGAATGAGAGGTAATCTCATTGAAACCTACAAAATATTTAAAGTGATAGACAGGGTAGATGCAGTTAAGATGTTCCCCCTGGTTGGGGAGTCTAGAACCAGGGGAGACAATTTCAAAATAAGGGGGAAGACACTTAGGACAGAGATGAGGATAAATGTCTTTACTCAAGGAATTGTGAATCTTTGGAATTCTCTACCCCAGAGGGCTGTGGAAGCTCAGTCATTGAGTATGTTTAAAGCAGAGATTGTCAGATTTCTAAATACAAATGACATAAGGGGACCTGAGGATATTGTGGGGAAAAGGCATTGAAGTGGATCATCAGCCATAATCATATTGAATGGCAGGGCAGGCTCAATGAGCTGAATGGCCTACTCCTGCTTCTATATTCCTATGTTCCTTCCCATCTACTGCAGACACTCCTGACTCATGCTATCACAATCTTTCTGCATAATCCAGCAGTGAATGCTGAGTCTCCCAGATCACCATCATGGTTATTAAGGAATTTGCTGCCAATTCCAAGGGCAATCATTTCATATGATAACAAATTTATGGTTAGATTATGTTTTGTTCTCAGAATCATTTAAGTTACAAGGGTAAGTGGTACAAATTCTAACAAGTACCATTTATTTAATTCCCATTCTGGGCTATTCCCATGCTATAAACCATACCTTCACCAAAACACCACGCAACCGGTCTGTTAATGCTATTCTCTAACTGGCTGTAAGAAACTTCATAAAACAGAGGCTTGAGTTGACTTGCTGTCAGGTATTTCCTCATTGTCTAGAGGGAAGCACTTTATCTTCACTCAGTAGCTAACAACACCACCCCCTCCATGGATAGATTTGGGTCAATCTCCAGCATTGCACATCAGTACACTACTGCACTAGCTGGATAGGATATCACCAAATACTGCTTAAAATTTACTTTCGTTCAAAACTGGGCAAAAAGATATTAACAAAGAATATAACACACCCAGATGTTAACAGTTAAAGAGTGAAGAGAAAGGGCATTGCATCCAATCAGATTTATCAGCAAAATTAAATCCGACACTGCAAGCTAATCACATAATCCTTCAGTGTTTTATGAAACTTTAGGAAATTGGAAAAGGTTGGTAAAACTAATCTATTGAAATCAACCATCAAGCTTCATGAAATAATCCCAAGATTAACATCGCAGCCTATTCAATACATTGGGGAGAGTGGCTCTCAGCAGGCATTAAATCTGTGCATGACGTATTTAATGAAGGTCCGGTTAGGTTCAGTTAACCAACTCCGAAAATGCTTTTATTCAGGCAATAAGGAATTTCTTTATTACTCGGTTTGGTGAGATATTCTATCACTTTTCTGTAAGGATATAACAGGCATCTGTCCAAATCACAGTGTACTCATATCCCTCATGTTTGAACTCTCTACAAACAGCATACAAAAATCAAGTTACTTGTGTGCAACTTTTTCCGGCTCCCTAATGAATGCAGTTCTTCCCCCATCCTAAATTCTGCATAGTAATGGATAGTCAGTTCATTTATACTCAAGCCTGTTTAAGTGCAACTTTATTATTAGTCAAATCTATTGCATAATAACAGCAGTCTATTATGTAGTACATTGATTCAGAACTTTAGCCCAGGCTATTAGTTAACAGTAAGTTTTGGAAAGACAGGCCTTTTTATAAGAACTAACCATGAGAACTGGAAGCTGAAAAGGGCTCATGCCACATCACAAAAAAATAAATTCGCAACTGGGATGAGGTGTGGGGGGAGGGGGAAAAGAGGAGGGGAAGCTGCTCCAGGCCATATTACCACAACATGAAAGCTGTACCTCGACTTACCAGGTACAGAGAAAATCAGGCAGTAAAATATTAATTAGCTTATTCAGAGAAAGCTAGGAATTTGGTTATATCAAGGATGCACATTGTGAGGTTGACTAAAATCTCCTACTTGTCGCTGCAAAACTTCTGCAAAATCAGCCGAACATGATGCCAGATATGTTTTAGTTTTTTTAGTTTTAGAGATACAGCACTGAAACAGGCCCTTCGGCCCACCGAGTCTGTGCCGACCATCAACCACCCATTTATACGAATCCTACACTAATTCCATATTCCTACTACATCCCCGCCTGTCCCTATATTTCCCTACCGCCTACCTATACTAGGGGCAATTGCTAATGGCCAATTTACCTATCAACCTGCAAGTCTTTGGCATGTTACAGAAAGAAAAGCATAACCTTGGATCTCACTTATTTAAAAATGGAAGAAAATTCGAAACGTCCAACAGTTTTAAATGGCAGGTTTACCACTGACATTTTCAGAGTTTTTAGGCCCTGAATTCCCGGAACCCCCAAAATACAGAGGCAGAACTACAAGACTCCATTCTGCAGCTCCTAGCACCATCCAGAATAAGGCAGCAACAGTCATTTCAAAAGGGACAGGCACCCGTGTTAGCGCAGCATTGCCTGGTACCCACATTGTCAGGGGACAGGCATTCTGCAGCAACACCTTGTCACAATGTAAAGTGGACCAGCTGCTTCAGTCAATGATAATCACATGAACAAACACATTTTGATAAAGAATTTGAAGCTACTGTTGCTATTGGGAACATGGTAGTAATGGACTTCACTTCTGCCAGTTGTTGCTTCTGTCACACTAGTTCACCTGCATTATAAGCGCACACTTAGCATAGTGAGAAATGGAGGTGAAACTGGCCTAATTACTGATGGGTGGCATAATACCACGAGCTCTATTGCTTCCCATGACATTGCATGGGGAGGAAATAGACACAAGGAATGGCCATCCCCACTTCTGGAAAAATTTGCCAATGTGCCAAAGTGGCAGAGACATAAAAGATTCAGGTCCCGCTCCAAATTCTAGCCAGCCTGCCCTGCCGATGTACCCCATCAGTCATGAATTTTCTAACATATATCTCTTTCCTAAGCCAAAGGATGCAGTAAATAAGAAACATGTAATCTAATGCTCTCCTTAATCTACTGAAATTCAAGTTCAATGTACTTAATCATTATCATGAAATATGTACAGGAATATGGTAACCCAACAAGCACATGGTATTATTAAACACTACTTGCTGTGTTCATATCAGTGTTTACAATCAGTAGTTCGAGCTTTTAACTCAAGCATTGGCACCAGAAAATCGGTTATAAGGATACAAAATGCTATAAAATAATAATATAAGTGCCAGTCTTGCCTCAGTGGCAACATTCTCACTATGAGTTAACAGGTATTGGGTTCAAGTCCTACTCCAGAGACTTGAGTACATAATGTCGGCTGGCACTTCAGTACAGTACAGAGGCTGCACAGATGGAGCTCCTGTCTTTTCGATGAGATGTTAAATTGAGGGGCTTAAAATATCCTGTGGCACTATTTGTAGAATGGCAGGGGAGGTCTTCTGATGTTCTTGCCACCACGCCTTTAAAAAAAAAAACAACTGTCTGGTCATTTACCTCATTGCTGTCTGTGGGCTCGCTGTTTGTGAGACTATGCGCAGATTGGATGCTGGGTTTCCCTAGCATTACAACAGTACCCACATTTCAAATGTACCTCATTGGCTGTGAAGCACTTTGGGACATCCTGAGACACCGAGAATGCAAGATATTTCTTCCATAAATGGCATTATTTACAAGGGCATATCTTAAGCACATGTTTGATTCATACTTGAAACAATTGTCATGCACACAAGAAGTAAGATGATACAACAATCATGAACAAAATCTGAAGCGTTAGAAAAACTGACTTTGTCTTTTAAAAATGAACCTTTCTTTTAAAAAGTGAACAATACTCCAAAATGGCCACAGAAGTAAAAATGATTGACCTTTGTGTATTCAAACAGTCTGACAAGGACAAAGGACAAATCTTCAAAGGTAAGAGGTGTCACCTGAACCCATCCTACCCGTATCCTAAAACATTCCAGAATTGAATGTCTTCTTCTGAAACAAAGAACATGTGAAGTAGCCATGTCCTGCACCATTGTGTGATCACCATGGGGAGGAGACCTGAGTGTCTCCTACCAGGAAGTGAGAAGTAATACAGCTTTACCTAAAAAGACAGCCCAGAGATAGAGAAACTCCAGAATAGAGAGAGAAGGAAAGCAACATTCAGCAGCTTGTTTTACAGCAAACCAGAAGGCACGTGCCCTGCTGTAGAATCCTACATCTACACTAGACAGCTGTGAACTAGAAGTGATCCACCATCTTCAACTGAACTTCCAATCAAGAGAGAACTCTACAATCATCTTAGGCCTGCACCCAACGAGAACTCGATTTTCAAGAGACTTCAACAGGTTTACCGTGACCTCTCCCTGACTAAAAATCACTTTCCCCTTTATCCCTCTCTGTCTCTTGTGTGTGTGTTTGTGCGTGTGCAAGTGAATGCGTCAGTGGATGTAGTTGTGACAATTTCAGGGTAAGGCATATTGATCAATGAACAATTGATTTTGTTTTAAACCTACAATAAAATTAGGGTTAAACCCTAATAACAAAACACTACTATAAAAGCAAAATACTGCAGATGCTGGAAATCGGAAACACAAACAAGCAATGCTGGAAATACTCAGCAGGTCTGGCAGCATCTGTGGAGACAGAAGCAGAGTTAACGTTTCAGGTCAGTGACCCTTCATCAGAACTGAACCTAACCTGAAATGTTAACTCTGCATTTCTCGCAGGGCCCAAAAACAGGCATGAGTATTGCAATACGTAATTAACCTGCACCTGCTGCTCCGGTGCAGGCAGCTTGCAAACTTTGTGCTGCCTGGTGATTTGCATGATATATACATGCAGCCAGCGCAAAAAGGCACTGTTGAGTGGCTGCAGGACTCAGCAGGGGGCCCGAGTCTTTGTGACGCAAGTATTACTTAAAAGTGGCTTGCACTACTTAAAGCCTGCACCTGTTAAGGGAGCAGGTGCTGAAACTGGTTGCAGAAAGCGTGTGAGCAGGAACAATACTAAATTATGGTGCAACAGAGAAGACAGCATGCTCACAGTTTCTCTGGCACTGCACAGGATGCCTTGTTGGAGGAGGTAAACAGGAGGAAAGAGGTCCGTATTTAAAGAAAAGCGAAAGGGAAACCGGGGAATTACAGACCTATACATCTGTTGTATTCGGAAATTACTAGAGTCTATAATTAAGGATGGAGTGACTGAACACCTTGAAAATTTTCAGCTGATCAAAGACAGCCAACATGGATTTGTAAAGGGTAGTCATGCCTGATGAAACTAATTGAATTTTTTGAAGAGGTGATTAAACCAGCAGACAGGGAAATATCTCTGGATGTTATTTATATGGACTTCCAGAGACCAAAGGCTCTCAGAAGAGACTGTTAACTAAAGTTGAAGCTCATGGAATTGAAGCCAAATTATTGACACAGTAGGGAAAATGGGTAGGTATTCTAATTGGCAGGATGTGACCAGTGGTGCCCTGCAAGGATCTTATCGGGGTCTCAACTATTTACTGTATTTATTAATGACTAGAAGTTCGGATAGAAATGACACTCTAAGCAGTGTAAATGGAAGTGTAAAATTACAAGGGGATATTGATAGAATAAATGAATGGGTGAAACAGTGGCAAATGGATTTGAGTGTAGACAAATATGAGGTCATCCACTATGGACCTAAAAAGGATAGAACAGAGTACTTTCCATATGGTGTAAAGCTAGAAATAGTGGAAGTACAAAGAGACTTGAGGCTCCAGCTACACAAATTATTCAAATGTCATCAACAGGTACAGAAAATATTCAAAAGGATAATGGAGTGCTGGCCTTTATATCTAGAAGACTAGAATACAGGGTTAGAAGTCATGCTATGGCATGGTTAGGCCACATCTGGGGTACTGAGAGCAGGTCAGGCACCACAAGAATATAATGGCCTTGGAGGGAGTAAAGCATAGATTCATAGAATCATAGAATGGTTACAGCACAAAATGAGGCCATTCAGCCTGTCATGTCCATGCCGGCTCTCTGCAAAAGCAACTCATCTAGTCCCATTCCCCTGCAGACCTGCAAATTTTTTCTCTTCAGATAATTATTCAATTCCCTTTTGAAAGCCACGATTGAATCTGCTTCCATCACACTCTTAGGGAGTACATTCCAGATCCTATCCACTCACTGCGTAAAAAACTTCTCCTCATGTTGCCGTTGTTTATTTTGCCAATCACCTTAAATCGATGTCCTCTGGTTCTTCATCCTTCTGCCAATGGGAACAGTTTTTCCCCGTCTATTCTGTCCAGACCCCTCACGATTTTGAGTAACTGCCAAATCAACTCTCTGTCTTCTCTAACCTATCCACGTAACTGAAGTTCCTGATCCCTGGAACTATTCTCATGAATCTTTTCTGCCTTCTAATGCCTTCACATCCTTCCGAAAGTGCCATGCTCAGAACTGGACACAGGCCTCAAGATGAGGCTGAACTAATGCTTTATACAAGTTTATCATAACTTACTTGCTTTTGTATGCTATGCTCCGATGTATAAAGCCCAGAATTCCATAGGCCTCATAAATCGCTTTCTCAAGCTGCCATACCACCTTCAATGATTTGTGCACATATACCCCTAGGCCCTCTGCTCCTGCACCCTGTTGCGACCAGGTGAGAAAGGGGTGTAGGGGTTCCTCTCAACCTTTTCCTGGTTTGACCGTAACAGGGTTTAATTTTTTTTTTAAAACACCGTGTTTTAGCTTCCCTTCAGTGAATCCTGGTTCACTGCTCTCCAATTGTAATGGCAAAGAAAGCAACCAGATCGGTTTTCTTAGATTTAAACAAGAAAGGTGTTAGTTTATTAACCTTGAAACTCTCATTCAGTTAAAACTACGTGATGCCACCATGCTAGCATGCATACACGATAAATACACACGCTGAAAGAAACAGAAAAGGGGAAAGAATCAAGGGGAAAGGTTTGAAGCAATAACTGGAGTTCGTTTACTGTCCTTTGCGTTTGATGTAAAGTCTTTGATTGCAGTTCAATCTTGCCGTCTTGTTGGGGCCCAGTGCACTTTCAAACTTGTTTTGATGGTTTTCTGTCTTGAGACTTAGGGCTAAATTTTATGCCACCCCAGTGGGTTGGATGGTGACGTGGGGCAGATGGGGGCTGCATAGAATTGAGCGGGAGGCGCCGAGAGGGATACCCACCCCGCTCCCGCCTCCGCTCAACTTTACGGCGGTGTGGTGGGGCGGGGGGGGTAAGGCCCACCCACCCAAGGCCAATCAAGGCCACATAAGGACCCTCGCCCACCTCCACGGGTATTTTATCTGTGGCAAGCGGGCATGCTGGGGACATGAAAGGCCACCCAGTGATAGCTGCCGACTTTTCCATGCGCCAGGGGAGACAATGGCAATCAGGCACAGGGTCCCCGATTGAGGGCCGCCCCTGCCTCCCAACGCACCCCCGGGACCCAAGATGCCCTCCTCCCCCCAAAAACCACTCCAACCTTACCAGGGAAGGACTGATCTCCCTGGTGAGGCATGCCCAACTTACCTTTACTCCTGGCTCCATCTGGTCAGCTGGGCTGCAGTCCCAGCAGTGGCCACCGCTCATGGTGGTGCTGCTGGGACTAAGAGCCACCGGCCCGCTGATTGGCAGGCAGCTCAATGAGGTGGGACTTCCTCCCTCAAGTGGGTGGAAGTCCCGCCTCGGGACAATTTATGCCCGGGGACCTGTAAAATGCGGGACGATCCCCAGGCTAGGCGGAAGCGGGTTCGCCAAATTCCCATCTGCCTAAGGTAAAATCCAGCCCTTAGTTTCCTTCCGTGGGTCCTTGTCTTTTGTGTGAGAGGGAGAGAGAGAGAGACCTTTCTTCTCTGTTGTCTTCAAATTGCAGTCTGACTCAAACTGTTCTGCGAACACAATTCAAAACCAAGCCTGGGCCAGCAGGTTAGTCATGTGAACAGTTTGTTTTAAACAAACTCTCCTGCATTTTGTGGATTCTCCATCTTAGCAGACACCCTCAGTCGGGGGTGGGGGGAATGGAAAGCTGACTTTTTACACATTCAATGTCTGGTGATCAAACTCCATTTGGGGTAATTGGATCAGGGAGCAGTTCCATTGTCTTCTCCAGGCAACTGTCTCATAGAATGTAAATGTTTCGAGCCACTGCTGTGATCTCTTTAAACAATTCATCTTTTCAGTCCAGCAACAGTTTAAAATTAATGTTTCATATGATGAAATTAACATGCCTCATTCTTGGCAGGTGGGGTCTTCATGACAACCCCCTTTAAAATTGTACCCTTTCTTTGATGTTCTTCCTATCAAATTGAATCACTTCACACTTCTCTGCATTAAATTTCATCTGCCACTTGTCCGCCCATTCTACCAGCCTGTCCACGTCCTTTTAAAGTTTATCACTCCCCTTCTCACTGTTCACAATACAGTTTGTGTCATCTGCAAATTCTGAAGTTGGGCTCTGTACTCTCAAGTTTTGGTCATTAATATATATCAGGAAAAGCAGGGCTCCTAACACCGATCCCTGGGGAACTCCATTATATACCTTCCTCCAGTCCAAAAAACAACCATTCAACACCACGCTCTGTTTCCAGTCACTCAGCCAATTTCTTATCCATGTTGCTACTGTCCCATTTATTCCACAGGCTGTAACTTTGCTGATTAGCCTATTATGTAGAACTTCATCAAATGCCTTTTGGAAGTCTATGTACACCACATCAATCCTCTCTGTTGCCTTATCAAAATGCTCAATCAAGTTAGTTAAACCTGATTTGCCCTTAACTAATCCAAGCTGACTTTCCATTAAAGCAAAAAGAATGATACCTGGACTCCAAGGCTTACATTACGGGAAGAGATCACACATACTAGTTCTGATGAAAGGTCATCGATCTGAAAAATTGGGTTGAATTTTCCCAATCTTGCGGAGGCTGGTTAGCAGGCGGGACCGGGCGCAAAATCGTAATACAGCGTGTCGGGTAGCTGTCTGGACACGTTTACGCCTCAAGTAATCTTCCCGGAGGCAAGGTCAACGTGGCAGAGGTTACAATCTGACTTACTTGATTGAATTTTTTAAGGCAGTGACGAAATGTGTAGATGAGGGTAAAGCAGTTGATGTAGTCTATATGGACTTCAATAAGGCTTTTGATAAGGTTCCGCATGAGAGATTGGTTAAGAGGGTAAGAGCCCATGGGATCCAGGGCAATTTGGCAAATTGGATCCAAAATTGGCTTAGTGGCAGGAGGCAGAGGGTAATGGTCGAGGATTGTTTTCGCGAGTGGAAGCCTGTGACCTGTGGTGTACCGCAAGGATCGATGCTGGGAACCTGCTGTTTGTAGTGTATATTAATGATTTAGACGTGAATATAGGAGGCATGATCAGTAAGTTCGAAGATGACACAAAAATTGGTGGCGTCGTAAATAGCGAGGAGGAAAGTCTTAGATTGCAGGATGATATAGATGGGCTGGTAAGATGGGCGGAGCAGTGGCAAATGGAATTTAATCCTAAAATGTGTGAGGTGATGCATTTTGGGAGGACTAACAAGGCAAGGGAGTATACAATGGATGGCATGACCCCAGGAAGTACAGAGGGTCAGAGGGACCTTGGTGTACTTGTCCACAGATCACTGAAGGCAGCAGGTGGTTAAGCAAGCATATGGGATACTTGCCTTTATTAGCCGAGGCATAGAATTTAAGAGCAGGGAGGTTATGATGGAGTTGTATAAAATGCTAGTTAGGCCACAGCTGGAGTGCTGTGTATAGTTCTGGGCACCACACTATAGGAAGGATGTGATTGCATTGGAGAGGGTGCAGAGGAGATTCACCAGGATGTTGCCTGGACTGGAGCATTTCAGCTATGAAGAGAGACTGAATAGGCTAGGGTTGTTTTCCTGAGAGCAGAGAAGGCTGAGGGGAGATATGATTGAGGTATACAAAATTATGAGGGGCATTGACAGGTTAGATAAGAAGAAATTTTTTCCCTCAGCGAAGGGGTCAATTACCAGGGGGCATAGATTTAAGGTAAGGGGCAGGAGAATTAGAGGGGATTTGAGGAAAAGATTTTTCACGCAGAGGGTGTTTGGAATCTGGAACACACTGCCTGAAGGGCTGGTCGAGGCAGAAACCATCACAACATTTAAGAAGTATTTAGATGAGCATTTGAAACGCCATAGCATACAAGGCTATGGGCCAAGTGCTGGAAAATGGGATTAGAATAGGTAGGTGCTTGACAGCCAGCACAGACACGATGGGCCGAAGGGCCTGTTTCTGTGCTGTACAACTCTATGACCTGTCTAGCAGGGGCGGGTAGCCAGTTAGGCCTGTTAATGGGCCAATTGAGGGAAAGATGATGACGCCATTGGGATCTTACCGACAGCAAACAAACCCTCCTGAGGGCAGAGCCTGAAATTGAACTGCAGGTGACCCCCATAACGGCAGGCTGGGAGGTGGCCATTGGCTCCTCCTCTTCATCTCCCCTGCATGGGCCTGCTGGGATGCACTGGCATCAGCCAAGGCCATAAGCCATCTCGTGGAGGGGTTCCCCATCCCCAGTGATGGCCAGAGAGCTACATGTGCGAGTTTTAATTTTTTGCCACGCTACCGCAAGTTCCTCCACCTTGAGGTATCTTTGCTGTTTCCTGCCTGCCACAGCTGTGCCCACCTTTCCCGGTGGGGCTGCCGGCCGGACATCACAATGGTCCCTCTAACTGGGCCTCCTGTTTCCCTGGACCGCCCACTGTTTTTAATAGAACAAGGCAGATTCTTAATTGGCTGCTACCGGGAGGATCGCAAGTGATGTCCCACCATGGTCACCTCCGGGTTCCTGAACGTGAATTGAGGCCGACATGGGGATCACAACCTAATCGTGAAAATCCAGATCATTAACTTTGTTTCACTCTCCACAGATGCTGCCATACTTGCTGAGTATTTCCAACATTTTCTGTTTTTATTACACAAACTAGGGTTGTATTCCCTGGACTTTCCAAGGTTAACGGCTGATTTGATCAAATTTTTCCAGAAATTAGGGGAACAGACAGGATAGATAGAGAGAAATTACTTCCACTGGTTGAGGACTCCAGGACTAGGCGGCATAGCTGAAAAGTAGAGCCAAACATTCCAGGAGTGAAATTAGTAAACACTTCTATACACAAAGGGTGGTAGAAGTTTGGAACTCTCTTCTGCAAATGGCAACTGATGCTAGATCAATTGTTAATTTTTAATTTTAGATTGATAGATTTTTGTTAACCAAAGGTGTTAAGGAATATGGGGTAAAGGTGAGTGTATGGACTTAGGTTGTAAATCAGCCACAATCTCATTGAACAGAACAGGTTTGAGAGACTAAATGGCCGACTCCTGTTCCTATGTTCCTATATTCCTCTGTCCACAGGGAGCCAGGATGCCCTCGAGAAAAACATTGCAAAGGTAGTGGGAGCAGATAGCTGTGGCAGTCAATGGCAGGGGTCGACCCCAACGATCTGAATGCAGTGCTGCAAGAGCAATGGTTTAGGTCAGTGACTGCATCTTCAAATGCCATATCCCACCAAGTGCACCATTAGCCTCACACAGTGCTCAATGCATCATGCCCCCATCACTCACATACCAACAATCTCTATCAATCACGTCTCATACATGACATTTAAATGTTTCATATCACCATCCCAAACTGAACACTGCATAAAGTCTCACACCCATGTCTCACAACTTCCACACATTGCCAGCTACTCAACCATGACACACATCATCCAAACACATTGCACCACACTCACTGACAGACTTCCCTCTCTTTAGCAGGACAAGGTGGAACAAAGCCAGAGACAGCAACACCTAACAGCAGGGGACAGGCATGGCTGCATATCCTAACCCTGATGGAGGAGACAGTGGTTGCCACCATTGTTGTGGCCATCCCTGAGACCGTAGCTGACAGCTGTGCTGAAACTATTAAAATGATGGTATCTTCATACCTAATCCTCCTTCTCACATGCCACTTGCCCCTCATCCCACAATCTCCTCTGATTTACAAGCTGCAGATGGTGTAAGAATGCTCCTATTGCTTCCCCCACCCCCCTTCATCACAACCCTACCATTGTGCCTTATCCCTTTCAGGTACCCAAGAACTGCCACCTGGCCAGGCAATGGTTGGAAGAACAAGAGGTAGAAGAACAGGAAGACAGTGATGAAGATGAAACACCATCATCTGGTTGCACACTTGCAGTCACCAGCTCAGATACTGATACCTTGCACAATTTAGAGGATAGCTTAAAGGCATGTAGTGAAGCACTGGGCATGAATGACCTGGACCCAGGGCCGGGGACAAGGGTAGCACAGGTGCCAGCTCACCACAGGTCACACACAAGAGTTCTGCTGCAGAGGACTCAGATAAGGATTCCAATATAGGTTTACCTGCAGAAAAGGCTGATGGGTATGCACAATAAAATGCCTGGTGCTTTGCAGGTCTGCCAGAAAGCCTGTGGTCAATGTCAAGGAGCATGGAGGAGTTGGGCACCAACATGGCGCAGGGATTTGAGCAGAGTTTAGAGCCCATTCTTTCCAGGATGGAATTGGTGACCAACTCCATGAGGACACTTACAGACTCAACCATGATGCCTCACCCGCCATTGTCACCCAGTCGCCACCCTCTGGTTTATTATGGAGGCTCACATGCAGTAGGCACAGCAGACTGCCAAAGAATGAAGCCATCATGACGATTGCCAGGACCCTGGGCACTGACCTGCATGATACACTGCATACAGGTGCATACCAGCTGGACATTGAGGGAGTGAAATCCCTTTCAGTTGCAATACATTGCAGAGTTGGCAGGCGGCCTCGCAGAGTGGCATGCATGCTGCACCATGGGGAAGCCTGCAAATCTCGCATACCATGGGCTCACTCCACTGGCTTCTCTCTGGCAAGAGAGAATGAAATGCATTTAGATCTTCTGTAATGCAGAGCCTCGGTGACTTCCCTCATGCAACAGTGGATGGAAAACTGGGAGATGTTGCAAATATCACTTTTCCAGACTGAAAGGAGCCAGATACATCAAAGTTCATGGCTACGGTAACCTGCACAGCTACTGTCAATGCCATCCTCGTCCTGCTCTGAGGTTGCAGTTGTGGCTGCAACACGTGGCAGATTTTAGTGAGGACCTCCTTAGTGAAGCGGAGAAGTCTGACACACTGCTCCCCACTGACGTTCAGGTCGGAGAAATGCTCCCTGAACATTCTGGGCCGATATGCCCTCCTGCTGAAAGCCCTTTTCCCCCTCCTCCTCCTCCGTTCCCTCTCTCTTCCAGCAGCTTGTCCTACTCTGTGTCAGAGCTGCTCATTCGCCCTGTCCTGCTGTAGTCCAGTACTATCCTGTAGCCTAAGGGGGATGCAAACTTGTGCATCTTTGCAGAATCCTTGACATCAGGACAAAGTCCTTCTGCACATGCCGCACCAATCCCTGTAGACTTTAATGAAACAATGCAACACAAAGATGCCAGTTTTAAATACATTATTTATAAATCAGTGAGATACTAGAACTGTGAAAAGTTTATAAATAAAGACATGCTTCTATTTCAATTACTGTTAAAATGATATCGCGGCAGTTTTATGGAAGATGGCCTTGAATCACGATGAAGAAACAAGTAGTGGCAAAGAAAATACATTGTGTAATATCATGCCTCAGAGATAAGCTCGATGCAGAAACCTCTTCATACTTCAGTGCCAATGGCAATATCTTAGCTCTTCCAGCCATCTTGATCCACTTGTCTACAGTTGAATGTTTTAACTTCAGGGAAGATTGGTTAAATTAGAGATGTTTGATTTCTTTTAACCTTTGAGAAACTTAGTGTACCACTTATTGTAAATCAAACAGTCGCAAAAAATATGATCACCTTGTGTGTTTTTCCTATTCATTGTTCAGAATTATTTGAATGTCTTGTGTAAATTATAAGCCATGATATTGTTATAGGTACTGACTGTCGGAACCACTAATGGAGGCTGGGACAGCCTATGCGGTTTGTAAGCTGTGGAATTCCATGTGGACTGTGGATTCAGGTCTGAATGTAATCATAGGCTAACTAAAAATAATTCTGCTCCTTAATTATGCTTTTAGTGGATCAGAGCATAACACGAGGTAAGATTTTATATTTTTGACACGGCTATGTCTCTCTCATAAAGACAATGAGAGACAGATAAAAGTGAGGAAGGATACAAAAGAAAGCACAGAAATTCAGAAGGAGTGAAAAAGGAACTTCAGTAAAGATTCCCTTGATTGGTTGCTTCCTTTCTTCATCTCCAAGAATTGTAATTTGGTATTGGGGGTCTGTTGCTGATATTGTTATGATGGAATCTACTTTATATACCTGGTGTTAACTGCCTCTTTCTGAAGTGACTTGACAGTTGGTTGATTTTATTGAAGATAGATGGGTGACCTCTACCAGTTCTTCAGTGAACTGACAACTAGAACAGTTGTTGCCTGGGGGGTGAGTATTCCTTGGGTTGCCTTCCTTGTTGGGTAGTTTGGTGTCTTTGTTCTGTATTTACTAGCGTAATCAAGATCTTGGTGCACTGCCATAATACCCATTATTTCTTGAATATCTGGATGATGTCACAATACACTGACTGCTCCATTTGAATTGGCTGCACAGACCACACACGTACCCAGAATGTAAAAATCACCAGGCTGTTAAATATTCTTAATTAAAGTGAATAAACTTAATCTACTTTTAAATAGAATTAATTGAGAAAAAGGAAAGCAGAACTCTACGTTCAGTCTTCAGCCTGCAGGTCTACATATTTTCATTGTCAAAGGGAGAGTATTTGTCAGAAGTCAGCTTAAGGGTGCTGTGATTCCAATAGCTTGTGGGAATTATCAGTGCAAATTAACCTATGTAAATCAAAGAAAGATGGTCCTAATTAATTATTTCTGCTGTACTAAACTTAAAATACTTTAAACTACAGAGCTGCAAATCCACGCTACAAATTTTGTGTTTAATATAAATATGCATGTTCCTGATTTAATCTGGGTCCTGAAGTATGGCACCTGATTTGCCTCTGATAGTATTACTAATTATCCATGATTAACAGCTTTTTGTTAGAGCTTCTGGAGGAAAGTGCAGTTCCTGGTACATTTTAATATTGAGGTGAATAATGTAATATTACTTGTTCCTTTGGCGTCCGATCTGTTGTAAGACTCGCAAGACTGCAAGTAATATCCAAAGAAAACATGGGTTTTATTATTCAAATATATATTTGTTACGAAAGTGCCTCTGTGTTTTGTTAAATATATTTTTTGAGGATTCATTTTTGAAAGATTGAAGAAATGTTAAACTTTTGGGTTTTCAAAGGGGGTCATGTAAAGGCCACTTGACTTTGAAAAAACAGTCCCTGAAAATGTTTTTATAAAAGGGGCACTGAGAGGTCTTGTGAGGAAAACAAGCCTTTCCGCAGACCACCTGACTGACAGCTCAATAAACAACAGAGAACTTTGGATACCTGGAGAAGTTGTTTACAAAGAAGTGACAGGTCAAGATTGATGGGGGTCAAAAGGTTGACCTCCTGTTGTCAGTTTCGCTTTTGAATGGTTTTGAGTTGGGGTTGAACTGTAAAAAAAGGGAGGGAACTTCCAATGAGTGAAGAGAACTTCCAAGGAGAGAAGAGAATTTCCAAGGAAGGAGAGAAGACCACAACCCAGCTCAGCATTCCAGCACCTCTCTAAAAGACCCCGAGAAGTCCACTGTGTCAACTCGTCTTGTCTTTGAAGCCTGCTAAATTAATTCTCAACGCCACCTGAAAATAACTGTTATAAAAGATCCCAGTCACCCATCTACATGTACTCGGAGGCTGGACAGTATGCCAGCTTGGGAACATAACATATCTCATCTGCTTTTTCTTCAAGAATGAGCAAGTATTCAACCTAAGCCTTTTTTGTCTGTTTTTTTGCAACAGAGCTCGAAACAACAATCCCTTTTATTTTTCCGGTTAACCGGTGTGTGTGTGTGTGTGTCTCTGTGTGTGTGTGTGTGTGTGTGTGTGTGAGAGGCTAAAGTAAAAAGGAAACTTTTATATTTCGATCTGTGTGTTTATGCTTTGATTCATTACTGGTTAAGACTTGTTTTATAATAAACTGACAATTTTGTTTATTAAAGAAACCTGGTTGATGTGTTTTATTCAGGGATAAAAATAGAGTCTATGATTGACCATATCGGTAAAAAATTTAAATATATGTTGTGACCCGTGCAAAGATGGAACTGGAACAAACAGTACACTCCTCCTGCCTTAGTCGTAACTATATATATAAGTTATTGCATGAGCTCACCTACACACATCTCACTTTGCTGGGCTTCACACACAACTAACTGGTCATGTGTGATGCGACAGCACTTCCTCTGGTGATCTTCACTTACAGCTCTTAAGGTGGTCCGCTCTTAAGGTGGTCCCTTCTTAAGGTCGTCCCACAACAAGCAACAGTCCAGTTGTTTACTTTATTGCCATTAATACAGCACGAATATTTTCCATAATCTTTGGTATATTTCCAAGGTCAAAGTGGAACAAAATATGTTATTGTCAATGATAAGTGAATCTACATAATTTAAATCTTTCAAGGGCAGACTACGACTTGATAGTATTTTTAACTTCAGAAATTTTAACACAGGGATACATTTACATACAGCAGGCCAATTTGAGCTTTGTATTCGACTTTGAACAATTTATATCTATCACTCACTCATCAATATGAGTAAAACCTTAGCATGAGGTTTCTGACCAAAAGAGATAGATCTCAAACCAAATCAAACACAAGATTGGTTGGTTTCATTCAATCACTAACGTGAATGAGAGTTGGAGAGTATAAAACCAGGTCATCTGCTTTATATTATCAATGATTTTTCGTTCAAATTAGTGATCTGAGGAAAATGTACTGTACGAAATTGTGTTTTTTATATAAGAGTGGGATGCATCAAAAGTCAAACTTGTTAACCAAAATGAGTTACATGACAGCCTTTATTAAAGCTACATCCCTTTTATATGTTTCCACTCACAATGATACTAGTAAGACTGCATCCACATTGGAGGTGTTGAGACCCTACTTTCTAACTGCCCACAAATAAAAACAAGCTTGAAAGCAGGCAGTCTTTGTGATCGAGAGGATATTGCTCGGCAGCTCAGATTGGGATCAAATAGTATGGTGAGGTTGCAATAAGCTGATTTTTCTTGAAAAGTAGCAATAAGCTGATACAGATTGAAATGCTGTAAGCCTAAATGCTGATGGTTGCACATATGCTCTCATCCACAGACACACATCCTCCCATTTACATCTGTCCACACCTAGTGAGATTTCCTGCTGTACTTTGGATCCTGTCCCTGGAGGACAAGGGAGAATGCTGTTGCTATAGGTCTCATTTGCCTTCGAGTCTAGCTTGGCCAACTACCTCTGGGGCAGCTGAAGGCGGCTGTAATTTTATTTTAAATTTTAAATTTGGTGAGCTTGTCAAGTTGAGTTGATTGCTGTCTGATTAACTGCACTCAACTAATTCCCTACCTTGAATCCTTAGCAATGCTGGGCAATATCCAGTGTTGTTAAGCAGTTAAGAAAGAAAATATATTGATATATTTCTTTAATAACATAGCATTTGAATACACCCAAAAATGAGTGGGTGCATACATCCCAAAATGGACTAAAAATGAGGCAATTGAGTGTAAGATCTAGCCCTCTGATTGCTCCCTCCCATCTACAAGAATAGGTCAGCCTATGGTCCTGAATGCACAGGTAGAGGAGATAAAGCCACATTCCCACCACCTAGAACACGATTGCTGTGCAAATCTGTGCCTTTTTTTAAAAATTATTTTTATAATCCTCTGAATACAACAACAGGAAAAAATAAATGTGGTTTTGTCTGAATTTCCTGATCTGAGACGTGTTTCTAAGAAAGTAAATAGCAAAAGGCAATAGTAAGTAGAAATGTGTTGCAACTCAATATACTTTTTACTGGTGATCTTGTGACCCATAAATATTGAAGCTGTTCAGTGGGTTGTGCGAGTTAGCTGTGTATATTTCTCTGCATGGTTTGTTTGTTTCAATAAATAACGGTGTACATTTTACTGTAGAGACAGATTTACAGTGTAGACAAAAAGTTATATGCATTATTATAACAAATGGAATAATACAATCTGCAGTACATTTCAAAGCAATAATACCTCAAGGGTTGAAATTAAGTTATAAACCACTCAAGCTTTGCCTGTCTGGTTTATGAACATCATGTTTACCACACTAAGTGTTGCTTCTTTGGGATACAGTAGGGTGTGAATCTTTATTATATACATACTAAGCATTTATTATCATTGTTCACTGTTATACATTTCTCTCTTGTTCCAGTAGTGAAAGTGTCACAGCAGGTAGTGACAGATGGATGGCTCCTGCACTCAAATCACATTACTTGAATCGAAGTAGTAATGTAGCATGATTTAATAGCACTGATACCGGGATTTATTTCACTCAATGCTGAAACAAAATAATATTACCTGAGTTAATAGATGGCTAGGAATATGTTCTGTGTTTGAGCACACTACCATTCTCTTTATTTTTCACAATATAGCTGTAGTAGTTGTTTATTTTTTGGCCAACTTTCCTGTTCAGGTTTAGGTTACTGCAGTTCATATCTTGTCTATGCTATCAATAACGTTTTCCTGCTGCCACTATTATGGTCCCTGCATGTTTCTGTGTGACTGTGCTTTGGGTGAAGGCAGAGGATGGTGCAAGATTATAGCACCAGGTGAACATTATAATTAGCTGGCAGGAAGAAGCATATTGTGTTTTATATTTAACACATTATGTGCCTTATTCTGCTCAGTCCCAACAGAACCCCAGGAGTGATTACCAGGTAGTCATCTTATTGAAGTGGTGCAGATGATAACTGAATTACAAGTACAATGAACAATTAATTTAAACTAATATAAAAGCAAAATACTGCGGATGCTGGAAATCTGAAACAAAAACAAGAAATGCTGGATTCACTCAGCAGGTCTGGCAGCATCTGTGGAAAGAGAAGCAGAGTTAACGTTTCGGGTCAGTGACCCTTCTTCGGAACTGACAAATATTAGAAAAGTCACAGATTATAAACAAGTGAGGTGGGGGTTGGGCAAGAGATAACAAAGGAGAAGGTGCAGATTGGACCAGGCCACATAGCTGACCAAAAGGTCACGGAGCAAAGGCAAACAATATGTTAATGGTGTTTTGAAAGACAAAGCATTAGTACAGATTAGGTGTGAATATACTGAATATTGAACATCAGCAAGTGCAAACCTGAAGAAAAACAACCTGAAAAAAACCTGAATTAATTTAAACTGTCTTCTGGAATCTTAGTGAAGTTTAGCAACTTTAAACAATGCTGAAAACCACCAAACACTTGTACAATTGCAGCACAATCCAACAGAAATCAATCAGCAACTAAGTGAAAATAGTTGATGATTTCTTTTAAATATCATTGATAGGAGACTCCGACCTGATGCTGAACACATGTTTAGCTTGGTGCATTTAAGAGACAGCATTAGCTGGAGCACTGAGTGCCAAAGCGGTAGCACTAGCATCAACGTCTGTTGTGCATACTTCCAGTGGATGCTGCCTGCCCATGCGCTAACACCCTCAACAAAATGTATCTGGCAGGACTAGCATCCACACCGCCAAAACATAGGGTGCTACGGAGCCAAATTTTGTGGCCAAAGTGCTTTTAGAAGAGAGTTGCAGAGGCTAGGGGCATGACTACTAAAATTCCAGCCTCCAATTGTGTAGTATCAGGCGGGGGAACGGCTGAAGTAGCAATATTGCAAAGTTAGAGGAACGGAGATGACAGTTTGGGTTGTAATGGTTGCAAAGGTTCCCCAAAAAAATAACAGCATCAACATAATTCAGAATATTCCAGAAATAAAAGTACAAAAGCAAAATACTTAAGATGCTGGGAATCTGTTATCAAAACCAAAGAGCAAATTTTACCCTGGACTTTTCTCATAACTTAATTGTTTTTTTCTAGGCATCAGCCTTCCAGCTCTCCTCAGCACTGCCTCCATGACTTAAAAGAGTTTCCTTATGTCTTGAGGACCAAACAACACATGATCTGACAAGGACACAGTTTTAGTATGAAATCTTCCAACTTATATGCAACTGGCCTAGCAATGTAATTAAACATTTTGTTCGCTTTGCTTATTGCTGCTTCACCATGATTTGAAGTTTTGAATTTACTATGCAGTGTAGAATGCACTCTGCTTAATCTTTAGCAATTTGTACATCATCCATATAATATTGTGATATCAATTTCTCCAACAAACATGTAGTACCTTGCACATGAATTTCATGTGCCACTGATATTCCCAAGTACAAATTGTATCCACCTCCTTTTGTATGTCTCTGGTGGTTTTATTTGTGTCAACTGCCTGAAATGGTATTGTCTATGTAGAGCATCTACATTTAAGTCATTATCAGTTTGACTCAGTTGGCAGTGCTCTTGCTTCAGAGTCTGGGAGGTCAAGTGTACAAGCCCCAGGGAGCGCAGCATTGTCAGAGTTGCAGTATTTCAGATGAGTTGTTAAACCATGGCCCCATCTGTTCATTTATCTGCATTTAAAAAATCCCCTGGTATTATGTGAAGAATAGTAGGAAGTTCTAACAGTATCCTAGCCAACATTTATCCCTCAACCAACAGTAATTTTTGTGGTTGAAAAATTGATCATATAATGACATCTATGTGAATATCATATTCAATTATTGTAAGTTCTTAGGAAATGATTTGGCATAGCATATTTCATGTGGGAACCTATGAAATAAATGCAGATCAAATTTGAAGAAATGAGATATAAACTTAGTGAGTGCACTGCATGTTAAATTAATTTGACATTTACAAGTAGATTAACAAAAAAGACATTATGAAATAACAATTGTTTATGAAGTTGTATCTGGTGAATGACAACTTTAGCTTGGTCTAAGCTATTTGGGACTGTGCTGCCATGGAGTGAAGGATGGCCTAATCTTCTTTCAGTAACAGCAAAGTTTTAATGGAAGGTTAAACTTTCCTTCAAGGTTTGCAGATCCTAGTCATGCAAGGAAATGGATTCATTCCAGGTATATGCAAGATCCAGCACCAGTGAGGTGAATTTGTGGTTGAAGAGAAATGGTTGAGGAAAGTAGAGCTTGGCATGCATTGATTTATTGCTCAGCACTATAGAGTGGTGGTTAGTCTTAGAGGAGTCATGTGTCTTTGTCAGTGTCCCTTTCAACAAACCAGGATAAAGCTGTCCATGATGATTCGCCAAATTACAGGAATAGAACTTGGACACCTAGTAGATGAAGTTGATTGGCATATTGCAAACTGACCTGCATAAGTACACCCATCAAATCAAACCAATACAAGGGATGAAGCTATTTTACTCCATCCTCACCAACTGACTGGCTACTCTCACATCGCTCTTTAATAGCATTGACAAGAGTGACCACCGCACAATCCTTGTAAAGACAAGGTCTCATCTCATCGATGAGGACATATTCTGTCATAAAGTGTGGCACTACTGCCATGCTAAGTAGGACAAACTAAGGACAGATCTAACAATCCAAAACTGGGTATCTGTGATACATTGTGGGCCATCAGCAGAATTATATACCACTACAAACTATAAACCCGTGACCCTGCACACCCGATGGGCACACTCCTCAATACCTAGAAAGCTAAGAGACCAAACCTGGTATAATATGGAGTGGAAAAGAGCATTCCAGCAGCAGAATCAGGTATATCTTGAAATGAGGTTTGACCTATTAAAGCTACTCTGCAAAACAACTTGAATGCTAAGCACTAAAAGCACCAGTTACAGACAAAGCCAAGCAGTACTACAAGTAGTGGATAAGAAGTAAGTTCTGTAGCCATATCACATATCATTCACAAGAATGATGGTGAACAACCATACACCAACAGACCTAAACAACCAAAACAGACCACAGCTCATGAGTTGAAGAGACAGGGCTGAACTGTTTGCAAGGGTCTACAGCCAAAAGTGTTGAGTTCATGACCCTACTCAGCAGCATTCCAAGGTCCCTCCCATCATAAACACCAATCTACAGCAAATTCAGTTTACTCCACATGGCATTGAGATACAAAGTTCATAGGTTCTTACAACATCCTGGCTATAGCGTTGATGACCTGTCCAACAGAAGTAGGCATTCCCTAGCCAAAGTGTTCCACCACATATGCATGACTAGTATCTATTCGACAATGGGGAAGATTGCCCAAGTAAGTCCTATTGACATAAAAAGAATAAATCTAATCTGCCCAATTACCATCCAATCAAAATTATGAAGAATGAAACTACAGTTCTGATGAAAGGTCACAGAATTGAATCATTAGCTCTGTTTCTCTCTCTGCAGCTACTGCCAGATTTGCTGAGTATTTCCAGCATTTTCTGTTTTAATTCTTGAAATTGTTAATGCCTGCTGGGAAAATATTAGCTGATCAAAAATAATTCATGTAAGAGCTGTCATGACTCCCCATTATTTTCCATGGACCAGCTTGACATGACATCACCTCTGGTTCAGAAGATTGTGGGTTTAATCAGAATAAGGCTGTCACTCAGTTCAGTACTAAAAGGGAGTTCTGCATTGTTGGCTCTTTATTGTTTATTGTTCTTTATTGTTCTGCATCCTTAGGTTGATATGTTAAAGTGAGGCCCCATCAGCCTGTTTAGGTAAACAGAAATAAGCAGTGTCCTGGTCAACAATATCTTTAATGTCACTGTGCCACATTTGTCTACAAAACAGTGACCACATTTGCTTTGGCTTGGCCTAAGGACATGAAAGATGCTACATAAATGCAATTTTGTCTCTCATGGAGTTGATTTACACTCCCCAAAATGGTCGACATTTATTTGCATCCTTTCTTTACTACAGACTTTGGCATTATCCAACTATGCAACACATAAATATTCCAAAGTAATCACAACCTGAAAAAAGTATTTTTATCTCATATGAAGCAAATAAAGGCCCTATATAAATAATGCCACAGGGTGATAACCATACAGACAAGGTGATGATGAAAGCACTCCCTACACTTCTTACTGGAAAAGGAATTTAAAGCTACATTTCTCATTTGTAACTGTGTGTGATTAAATACAAATTTAAAAAAATACATGAAAGTGATTGATTTAAATCAGTAATAACAGTCATTATGTTGTAATAAAAACCACTGCCTTTCATCTATAATGTGGAACAGTTAAATTCCTGACAAAGAGTTCTTTTAAAAGGGTATTGTCACAAGGAATTTCTGCTTGGTGAGTCAAAAATTAGTGATGCAAACAAACCTTTCACTTTGCACCATCAATACTGCAAGCCACCTGTGGTCATTGCAAAAATATCACTTTTGCAGAGTTTACACTGTGCAGTCTTCCTCTGCAGGACTAGCGCACTTCCTGATCTCATCAGAAACTGTGTTATTGAGTAACTGCCACCTATTAGTGCTTTAGCAACAGCTGCTCAGACAGTTATTGTAATTGCTCCCCTCACCCAGTGGACAACAGTGCCCATTTAAAGTAACAAGATCCTTTTGTGCCTGAACTAAGTGCGCATGTATCCACCATTCAAAAATAAAACCAACAGAGTCCACTTTGGCATGTTAATCCTTAATTTCTCCCCTGAGCTTACTTGCCTCTGTGTAGCTTTCTGAATCTAGAAGGCAGGTCAGAGGAGGCTAGAGGAGTTCCTCATTGTCCGCATCACCAGTACTGATCTGTCCTCAGCCAACAAGTGAATTCTGTCTTCTAATATTCCACCTCCTCCTCCACCGCTTGCACTTAAATCTCTTGACAGGAAGCTGAAGATTAATTTCATCTGGTATTCTTCTGAATGTCACAATAATACCATTTATTGTCATAATTTCAATTCCTGCCAAAATTATGTCAGTCTATCAATTCTATCCAAGCCTCAGCTGTCAGCTGTGCACCTCTGCAACACTCTCTCCAACTGAAAGCATCTGGATTTCTCCACACATAACAGTCTGACAGGGTGGGCAGTCGCATTTCAGATGAAGAGCAAAAGAAAATCCTCTTACAGAGGAGTAATAAAGAAACAGCTTGTTTATTATTTATTCACAAAATTGCTCTCTCATCTTTCTGGAGCACATCATTTTGCAGCTACAAGGGTATAAGGAAGCGTTATCCCACTATTTTTTGAATTACATATTTTTAATTGCAAATTTTTGACTTTAACCATTCTGCAGGAGAGCGGGATCCTGTTCCAGCTCAGTAGAGGGTATTTTACAACAACAGATGTTAAGGAAGGTAATTGTGATAACTTTTGCTCCAGCTTTAAATTTTGTATTACGCATAGAATTGGAGAATGGAGGAAACATATGTAGACACCTTTTCAGCTGGAGAAAAATTAAAACAATGTTTCAGGTCCTGATGAGGTTGATGCAATATAGAATAAAAGTCTACCAGCAGCACCATCCATCTATAATACCATGTTGCAATTCTTGTGCACATGCCAGGTAAGTGGTTTCCCACTGGAAAAATCAATAGCTTTGCTCCTGGATATGGAGGATGCCTAAGGAAGAAAAAATAGATATTGCACACTCAGACACAAGTTCAGTTTTAACAATTCTAGCCACAATTTACAAGTGAATGGATATGCCCTATGCAAGATGTGGCACAGAACATGATTCACAATTATTGGCCCTGGTATTTGAAAGCACAACCCAGGTTTATCTTCTAAACAAGTACATCTGTCTACATTCCGTTATCAGCATTATTCATAAAACAGAATATTTTGCTTCTTCTAGGCAAAGTTAGCTCAAAATGCCAGAGCCAGAACAAGCAAGGAAGAGGGAGAATTCTAGGAGAGAATGTTGCTATCCTGCGAGTCTAACCTAGTGGAGCTCCTCAGCCATGTCATCTTTCTTGAGACAGTTCCTCAGCTGAGGGCCTCACTATCCCACACAGCTATGAAAATTCCTAAATAATTGTCATGCTGAGCATAGTTTGTATTTATCATGTACCTTGTCAGTGATGCATTCGGTACTGCCATTACTGCAAAGTAATATTAACAGGGCCTCATTAGTCCATTTACTTTCTTCACAGGTGAAGGTCCACACAATCCAAATGCTCCACATATTCACTCTACAGGCAAAGTCCAGTTTGTTGATGCCTTCGAGGAAAAGAGTAGGAGGAGAAAATCCGTACATTTCAGTGGCACAGAATCACTTCATTCACAGAATAAGGAGGTACAGCTGGAAAGTACAGCGCAATTGGTCAGAGGGTTTATTGCAGGAACCTTCAAAAACTCTCAAAAGATGCTGAGCAAAGACCCAGCCAGTCTGTACATGTCTGAACAAGTTGGCCTCTGAGCAAATCCTGCGTAGAGGGTACTAGACTGTATGAATGGTGCATGCACTTCACCTGGGTCCATGGAAAGCTCTTGTGGCAAGATCCAGATATGCTACGTGGTTCTGTATCCAACATCTTAAACATACTGGAGAGTCATGGCAAGACAATGGAGGAAAGCTTACGCAGCCTGAAACTGTAGCTAGTGGCAGCCGCTGTGTCAGCTGCTGTTCCAGCCTCAGTGATCAAGATCATAAGCACAATGAGTGCATTTTACATGGATGCTCACACTGCAGCTATAGAAGTCTTGGATGATAAAATTCAAGAGGATGAGGGGACTCAATTATTCATGGAGTACACCTTTAACTCCTTGAACACAGGAGCAATATCTCTTTTTCCTTCAAATATATACGTTATTCACAAAATTTGTAAAAGAACATTTCATAACAGTACAAATTTGACATTAATTAAAAAGTGCAATACAGATGAGTTTCTTTCAATACAGTACATGAGGTGCTTCACAACACTTGCCATTACAGGTTAAATTAACAACATACATTTACATACAGCCCAAGGGGTTTTACAGTTTCCAGCCCCTTGGTATACTCTGGCGGAAGGGCCTTACACAGTGGCCATTCCCCACTGAGCCTTTGCGGCGGCTGCCCCAAACTTCAGTGTGTCCCTCAGCATGTAGTACTGGACCTTGGAATGTGCCAGTCTGCAACATTCATCGTCGACAGCTCTTTGCACTGGAAGGCCAGCAGGTTTCGGGAAGACTAAAGTGCATCTTTCACCAAGTTGATCGTCCTCCAGCAGTAGTTAATGTTTATCTTGGTGTGTGTCCCTGGGAACAGCCCATAGAGCACAGAGTCTCGTGTTATGCAGCTGCTCAGGATGAACCTAGACAAAACCCAGACCTACTTTGTGAAGGCCCATTCCAGAAGGAGTTAGGCAGCGGTCTCTTCCCCATTGCAGCCACTTTGAGGATAGCGTGCGGAGGCAGTGAGACTCCGGGCATGCAGGAAGGATCTGACTGGGAGGGCCTTTCTCACCACCACACAAGCTATCTCTTGTTGCTCATTTGCAAGTTCTGGGGATGAGGCATTCTGCCAAGTGAGTTTGACAGTCTGCTCAGAAAACCATCTGACCGAATCCACCATCTCATTTTTCTGCAGGGCCTCGAGGACATTACGTGTGGACCACTGTTTGACTGACTTGTTGTCAAAGGTATTTTTCTATACAAACTTTTCTATGAGGGACAGGTGGTATGGCACAGTCCAACTGAACAGAGCATTCTGCGGCAATGTGGCCAGACCCAGCCTGTGCAACACCAGGGACAGATAGAACCTCAGCACATGGTGACACTTGGTGTTTGTGTACCAAGGGTGCACACACAGCTTGATGCAGCCACACACAATGGGTGGGCATCTGGACGAGGCTAACAATGGGTACATTTTTCCCCCCTTTTATCTGGAGATTTGAACATCATGACCCTGCGGACATGGTCCATTTCCGATCTCCAGACAAAGCTGATGACGACTCAAGTGACTGTCACAGAGCAGGAGCTGGGTATGAACCAGACCTGCACCATATAAAGCAACACAGAGAGCACCTCAACCAGCTTCTTATCTGCAATGGAGAGGAAGCATCACTCCCACATGCCCAGTTTCTGTTTCAGCATGGCTATAGGCTCCTTCCAAATTATGGCACAGGTTCCAGCCCCTCCAAGCTATATCTCCAGCACCTGCAGGTAGTCTGACTTGACAGTGAACAGGACAAAAGGAACCATTGGACCACTTCTCAAAGAACAAGACCTCACTCTTGCCACAATTTACCTTGGCACCCGAGGTCAGTTTAAACTAGTGGCAGACGCTCATCAGTCTGCGAACCAGCAACAGATCTGAGCAGAAGACAGTGACGTCGTCCATGTACAGGAAGGCTTTGACATGGGTGCCTCTGCTGCCTGGGACTGACATCCCTCTTATGCTCACATCTTTCCTGAAGGACTCGCCAAGGGGTTCGATACAGTGCATGAACAAGACAAGGGAGAGAGGGCAGCCCTGCCTGACTCCAGATTTGATCAGAAAACGTTCCAATTCCCACCCATTGATTGAAACTGTGCTCCTGATGTTTGTGTAGAGCAGTTTGATCCAATTGCAGATTCTCTCCCCAAACCACATTTTGGAAAGCACGTCCATCATGTAAGTGCGTGATATTCTGTCAAAGGCTTTCTACTGGTTCAAACTGATGAGTCAGGTGTCCACCTTCCATCCTGTACATCGGCAATCGTATCCCTGAGTACAGCAAGGCTATCAGAGATCTTCCTACTGGGTACAGAACAGGTCTGATCAGGGTGACTCACCAACTCCACAGCAAACTTGACCCGATTGGCTATGACCTTCAACAGAATTTTGTAGTCCACGTTAAGCAGTGAAATGGGCCACCAATGTCTGATTTCCTCCCTCTCCCCTTCCGCTTGTAGATGAGGGTGATGATGACTTTCCTCATGGATTCTGACATGCTGCCGGCCAGAAGCATACTCTTGTACACTTCCAGCAGGTCTGGGTGATCTGGTCCCACAAAGTCAAAGACAATTCGGCCAGTAAGCCGTCGCTTCCAGGCGTTTTACCCATTTCAAAGCAGCTGATGGACTTTGTCAGCTTGTCCAAAGTTGGCAGTGTGTCCAGGCTCTCCTGCATACTGTCATCTAAGACCTCCATGATAGGCCATGCTGTTTGTGGGTTTCACGTCATACAGCCTGACATAAAAGGATTTGCTAATCCTTGGTACATTGCAGAGCCATCTTCCTCCTTCAGGCTGTTGATCACAGAGCTCTCCCTCTGTACCTTTTGGAAGAAGAAACACGAGTACATCTCATCCTGTTCCACAGAGCAGACTCTGGACTGGAAGATGATCTTGGAGGCTTCCATGGCAAAGAGCGAGGCCTACTGGCTCTTCACCTATTGGAGATCCTCTTTGATATCTCAGGAAGTTGATCGAACTGATACTGGTGCATCATAATTGCTCATGGCCAGAGACTGAGGGACTTCAGTTTCCGCATAGGGCACCTCACCATAATGGAATATACTGCCTGGGTCCACCCCACAGTGGCAGATTAGAATATACATGATTAAGAAAGAGCACTAAGAGCACAGATATGTACATACATACATAGACACACACACACACACACCATACATTTGGTGACAACTATTTCCATTACAAAAATAAATCTTTGTACATAAATGCACTTTTACACACCTATGCATACATTCTCTTAAAGGCATGAAGACATGTAGATCATATACACAGTAATGCACATTACAGTTAAATAAATACTGCCAAAAATTAAAACATCAAGCTGTCTGTGCCTGTGTTGAGAACACCAGCTGACATCAACATGTTTATGAACTACTGTAGGAAATAGGGAACACAAATCAAATATGTCGGTGTGGCAGCTCAGACAATCTGCTGTTCTCATGCTGCTATCAGCTCTTCTTCCTCAGGGCAAACATCATTGCTGCTCTTTATTCTATTATTCCCAAATGCTTTCTGATGCCTGGTAAACTGCGTGCCCCTATCTCTATCGACGGCAATAGTGTGCTTCTCGCAGCTCAACATCAATATTTTCCTTGTCTTTTCAGAGGCATGTATGAGGAAACTACCTGGTCATTGCAGGTACCTACCAAAGATTAGCACAATGGTTCCGACACAGGACTCAGCCCTAGTGTGCAACTTGTGCTTAAGCATCAATATCATAGTTCCATTTGTTTAGAAGGGATTGGTAATGTTGAATTGATGCAGGATCAGGAATCCAGGGAATTCCCAGCTATGTGAACATTTCCTAAATTGGAGACCACCTCACTTGCAGAAGTAAAAGCCCTTTTGATTTAGGAACATTGCATGGCTGGATAGTGCCCAATTAGCAACATGAATAAAATTAATATAAAAACAAGAAATGCTGGAAATACTCAGCAGGTCTGGCAGCATCTGTGGAGAGAGAAGCAGAGTTAACGTTTCGGGTTAACTCTTCCGAAGAAGGGTCCCTGACCTGAAACGTTAACTCTGCTTCTCTCTCCACAGATGCTGCCAGACCTGCTGAGTATTTCCAACATTTCTTTTTTTTTATTTCAGATTTCCAGCATCCATAGTATTTTGCTTTTATATATGAATAAAATTAATGATTCCCTAAATTGTAGGGAACTATACATGTCGGTAGAAGCCCTGTTGTCATGGTTAATTGCAGGTGCTGTTCGGCACCAAAGTTATGTTTCCGTGCACATGGCCAAACAACACATTAGCCATCTGTCTACTAGCTTAATGGAGCTCACTCCTGTGAGATCCCCTGTTGAAGCCTGCAAGTCATCAGTGACATAGGATTGAAACGTTGTGTCACCTTGAATGTCAGAAGAAGGGTATTGCTGACTGAAAATTGTCTCTGAAACTAGTCATTCATGAGGGGGCACAATTTGGTTAACACTTCTCCCTGAACAGCTTCAGCCTTCCAGGCACTGAAATCCTTTAGATGGCATTAACTTGTTTTTTGATGTGTACATCGGCTCCAGTGTTCTGTGAAATTTTCTCTCCTGCAGTTTTGTTTCCTGCAATGCACATGGACAGGGTATGTTTGTTTATCCTGCAGATTAGAATGTAAACTATGTTTGGGAACAGTGGACACTAAGAGCATAGCAGTCAGAGTAATTAACAAGCACTTAATTGGCATTATTAAGCCATCAATGTGAAAATAACAAAACGTTAGCAATAAAGTTCTTCACAGTGCAGAAAGCTCAGAATACTATTAAACCATCAGTGTGGTGTTCCTGGTTTATTACACCTTTTGGGGTCAACTTTGATGGGCACTTGCAATGAAAAACATACCCAATAGTATTTTGATGAACCCTCTGTACTTCCCATTGCCAGTTCTCATGTCTCTCTAGGAGTTACTGCTGCAAAAGAGCAGCGAAAGCAACTAACTCACTTGACTTCCAGTGCTTCTGAGAACATTGCCTTGTGTTGTGTAGTAGCAGTTACCTTTGTTGCTTCACTGTGCTTTAAATTGTAAATATAGTGGCAACCTTGCACCGCTTAAACTCTGATGTTCAGTTCAATAACTGAAGACACAGCATTGGCCTATGAAAGTTCCAATACACAATGTATTCAAGTTAAGAAAGTCTTACTTAACCTCGACATGGGCAGGCAGTATAAAGCATCTGGAATATGGGGGATGAGGTCTGGTTGCCAAAACTACTGTGAAACTGCTGAAAGGAAAAGGAGTACTTTAAAAAGGGGAATGATAACAGGATGTTACAACAACTGCCAGCTGGATTATAACTTGCATATGTTAAGACTTCAGGTACAAATATTCTTTGGGGAAATGTGGAAAGCATTCTCTTTTGGTAAGAATAGTTCCCAATAATCTCAGCTTTATCATTACCATTTTGGCTGTTTTGTGAAATTGTGCTTCAGAATGTGCAACAACTGTTTCAACCGAAACCATTCAGTTGTGCATTTTATACTTTAATGGCCCCTGGGAAGATGAAGGGGTAAAATCAGTCAACACAAGCTAGATTTTGACTTTGTGCAGCAGGTGATAGTGAGTCAGTAGCCTATCTTGCATCCCTGCCAATTATCTTGAAATTGGGAGAGATGCAAAAGACGGCTGCCAATTTGCTATGAACTCTTTTCACACTCCATTCAAGATATAGTGTATTTTGCTGTAAGCTTCATGTAACAATCTGAAAATAAACTTTTCACTTTTAAATCATCCATCCAGAACAAAGCAGCCCATTTGATTGGCACACCATCCACAAACATTCACTCCCTCCACCACCGACGCACATTGGCAGCAGTGTGTACCATCTACAAGATGCACTGCAGCAACGCACCAAGGCTCCTCCTTCCAAACCCGCAACTTCTACCACCTCGAAGGACAAGAGCAGCAGATGCATGGGAACACCACCACCTGCAAGTTCCCCTCCAAGTCACACACCATTCTGACTTGGAACTTTATCGCCGTTTCTTCACTGTCGCTGGGTCAAAATCCTGGAATTCCCTTCCTAACAGCACTGTGGGTGTGCCTACCTCACATGGACTGCAGCGGTTCAAGAAGGCAGCTCACCACCACCTTCTCAAGGGCAATTAGGGATGGGCAATAAATGATGGCATAGCCAGTGACGCCCACATCCCATGAACGAATAAAAAAAAATACAGGTGTGGTGATCAGTGGAACTGAGTATGGATTTGTGTTTTCCCCATCAGGTAACCATGGATGCTTTAAGCATTTGCCTATAAAGAGGCCTTGAAGATAAGGGTTTAATGGGTTTATATAGTTCAATCTAAGATGATGAGTGGTGATATGTACTATTAACAAAGATGAGAATGTATGCAATTGGAGGTAAGCTACTAACTTGGATCAGAATTTGGTTAGGAGATGGAGGCAGATAGTTGGGATAATGGGTATATACTCAAATTGGCAGGATGTGACTCATGGCGCTGAATTTCCATTACAGGTCGGGATGCCCAGAACGTGATGCGGTGCTATTTTTAAATGTAAAGTTGTTAATTGGCCTGGGTGCAAGCTGGACATTCAATTGGATGCACTGGAAGCATCCTGGAGGCAGGAACACATCACTCAGGACAATTTTGAAAGGAAAGTGGCAGCCCTGATTGGGCTTGCCGTTGCCTTCAGTTCTGCAGACCACGGAGATCAGAAGGCCTCAGTAGGCATGGGCATGTGCCCCAGGCAGCACACAGTTACTCTGATGTCTCCCTGTAGGCACACATTGATGCAGTGTCCAAGAGGAGAGAGCTGTTCTTCCTGGCCTCAGGAAGGAGAAATCCACCCAGCGAGACCAAGAGGGTGTGGATGGAGGTGGCCACTGAGGTCAGCAGCTGGAGACCCACGAGAAGGACCTGGATCCAGTGCAGGTAAAGGTTCAATGACCTCGAGCAGTCTGGTAAGGTGAGTGGTCAGCGGCACCAACTCTCTAAGCACCAGAATGCCTGTGAGCTGACCTCACAGAATGTCCAAAGCTCTCCTTCACATTGTCAGAGTAAGTGAACAGTTGCAACACTGAGACACAGTCACTCTCACAAATGGGGCGACATTCAGATGGGGACATCACTGGGAGGAACATCAGCCCACATGTATGTCATGCTGGAAAAGATGAGAGAGGGCAACCTACTCATGAATCGTTCTCCTCTCATACTGCAGGAGAAGAGATCCCATAATATGTGGAAGATGGCCAGAATGGAAGGTGGAGTGGGCCAGCTCCACATCCTGACAGCAGTGGAGGAGGCAGCGCTGGTGATCACCCGGTGGCACTGAAGCATTCAGTGGGGGATGGTGAGATGGGAGGCCATGAGCAACAGAGTCATTGGATAACTCTCTCTTTATTTGAAGGGCATGGAGGAGACTCCTGCTCAATGCGAGCTATGGATCTTCGACTGCTGTTTTCTATGGGGTTGGTTGTGCTGGGGCACTTTTTGAGTCAGACCAGTTTACATCACCATTTTCTTGTGTTTCCCACAAGGCCAGTTGCAGAACATGACCTAAGTGGACCTGCAGTATCAGTGCGGGGTGGGGGGGAGTGTATGGAACTTGCACTGTCACATCATACCTTTGCACCTTCTACCAGCACTGAGACACTCACCACAGTTGGGCCACAGATTAGTATAAAAAGAGCATTGGGTGAACCTCAGAGCACGCATGAGCAGGAGGAGGAGAGTGAGGAAGAGACAGCTGTTGGCAGCTCCCTCAGAGGACGGAGGGCAGACACAGCGATGCTTCACTTGGAGAAGATGCTGGGCCTCAGGTGTCACAGAGAAGGGAGGCCTTCCTGGAAACTAGAGCCAGATAAGTTCCTGTCCGTCGGAGTTCCCTGAGACTTTGAGGAGCCATGATGGGCAGGCAATGGAGGAGTCCATGCAGAGCATGTGGTGTGTCATGACTCAGACATTCAATCGCATGAGGTCCTCCATTGAGAGATTGGGCAACCTCTTGGAGAGCCAAATGCAGCACCACTCTGAGTGGGAGCAGGAGCAATGCACTGATATGCACAGAAGGAGTGAAACTTTCTGTTGCATTGACCGCTCAGTGTCATTGATGGCGCAAAGGTCCTCAGAGTGGATGCCAGCTGCGACCCAGTCAGTGGCCTCATCCAGTATCCAAGGCAGCCAGGAAAGGACTGAGATGGTCCTAGCAGCAGACAAAGGGACCACCTCTTGGGGGCACCAGCGTCACCCTTCGGCCCCTCAACACACCCCCCCCCCCCACGCCCCTGACTGAGCAGCCATCTGTCTGACAGGGCCCTGCGACAGAGGCAGACCTTGCCATGACACAAGTGTGGCAGCATGTGGAGGAGGCACCACAGGCACTTCCAAAACGAGGATGGAAACCCTGGGCATCTCAGCCAGTGGCAGAGAGTAAGGAGCAGTCTGCCTCCACCGCATTCATTGCCGCAGGGGGAGCACCCCATAGAAGTATTAGGAAGGTGCCATGGCGCTAAATTCACTTAATGGGTCACCTGGGTGCTATTGTCTACAACTGTTTGTTATTTTGTTTGCCTCACAATATAATTTCTTTATTTCACCACTCTGACAGGCATGTTGTTGTCTCATCTCAAAACAGGGACATGGGGTTGTGGGGCAGGTGGCAGGGACCTAGGGCCCTGAGAATGTTATGTGCCCATGCCTTATGACGTTGGACAATGGTAGATGGAGGAACCCTCTATCTGCATATTCATGGCTGCCACTGCAACCACACAGTTAAGGGTCACAGCAGTGAAATAGCTCTGTATGCTGGAAGGTGAGTTGTGAGGTTATCAGCCACAAGGGCTTGGGTGGGCAAACAGGTGTAGCGCTGCTGAATCAGCCTGGCCCTTGCTGCCATGCCTGCAGTTCACCCTGAGGACAGGGATGGCATGGTCAGGCATCCTCCAACAGGCGCCAGTTCTCCTCTGAGGTGGAGTGGCATTCCAGCTCCTCCTCCTCATCTATCTCCAGCCTTCTTTGCAGTGTCATGATGTGCAGGGTGCAGCAGACGGCAACAATACAGGGCACTCTGGCTGGTTCGTACTGGAGGGCACCACCTGACCAGTCAAGGAAATGAAAGCACATCTTCAAGAGGACAACAGTCTGTTCAATGTAGATCCGTGTTAGGAGATGGCTCTGGTTGTAGTGCCTTTCCCCATCCGTGTCTAGGTTTCTAACGCGTGTCAGTAGCGACATCCTTAGGGGACAATGAATGGAGTCTGGATATGGGCTTGAAGGGGTGCAGAACCTGGGACTATCACAAGATGAAGGAGTCATGACAGCTGCCCAGGAACTGGGCGCAGACCTGTAAGGTTTTCTTTCTGTGGTCATAGACCACAGTGAGTGGTAGCCCCTTCTGTTCAGGAATCTGACTGGCTGATCCGCCGATGCCTTCATGGCTACATGGGTGCAACCAACGAGCACTAGGACCTGAAGGAATCCATTGATGACAGCAAAGCCCAAAGCACTCTGTCTTGGACTATCTGTGTCAAAGTGAATGTAGTCCCACGCCCTCCTGAATATCGCATCCATGACCTGCCGCTTGCATAGAAATTCAGGGAGACGGTGACCTCGGCAGCTGCAGGTAAGGGACTGCCATGGAGGCCGTGTGGCCTCAGGTCATTGTGAATCAGTGCACACAGGTGCGAGACCATCTGCCTGGATAGGTGCAGCCTCCTATGGCACTGGCACTCTGACATTTGCAGGCAGCTGACTCTTGGGTAGTGCCTTCTTCCCCTTGCAGCCCCCCACCCCCTGCTGTGCTCCTCTGGCCTCCCCCCTGTACAGGAGGTTGCATCTGCTGAAGCTCATCCTAACTGCTCTCTCCAATATCAGAGTAGCCTGTTCTCCTCTGAACTCCCTCAGCTCGGATTTGTTATGTTCACCAGGCCTTCCCCTGCCAACCCCAGATGCCCAAGTGATGCCAGCAGCCTTACAACCCTCTGCAGATTCCAACCGCTCACAACTGAGTAAACCAAGTCATCCAGCTCCAGCAGCAGCTACTCTGTGGCACTTTTGGAGCAGCTGAGCTTTATTTTGCGACACCGCATTATGTTAATCAGCCCTCGTGGACCCCACAGTGTTCACGACTTGTACACCCAGCCCTGTTCCAGACATAGCATTTTCCCTGTTCCCTTCCTTTAAAAATTATAACCCGCTGCTGGCAAGCCTGTTAATGAGCTCAACATACACTTAATTGAAAGTATATGGGGTTGCCGTTCCCTTCCTCCCTTTAAAAATGGCTTCACTATCCGGAGGAACCCTAACCCAGTGTCAACCTCCAAGAACACAATCTTCAAATCACGCTTGCACCCTGTCCTGCCCCCAGCGGCTTTAAAAACCAGGCCCGTGGTGTCCCCCAGAATATATCCTGAAGTTGCAGCTTTTCACTGTATTTATAAATAACTCGGAAAAAGAAATAGAGAGCTGTAGATCTGATTTTGCTGACAACACTAAGTTAGGTAGCACACTAAATACTGTAGATGGGAGCGGAAAGTTGCAACTTACAGAAAGTAATAGATTAAGTGACTGGGCAAAACTCTGGCAGATGGAGTTCAATCTGGAAAGTTATGATGTCATCCACTTTGGACCCAAGAAAGATCAAGTATTTTCTCAATGGAGCGAAGCTAGAAAGTGTGGATAAGCATCAAAATTTAGAGGTCCAAGTACAGAAATTACTAAAAGCTACTGGACAGATACTGAAATTAATTAAAAAGGGAATTGGAATTTATCTTAACAAAGCTGGAATACATAGAGCTGAAGTTATGTATATAATAGAGCTCTGGTTAGACCTCATCTGGAATACAGATTCAATTCGGGCCACCCCAGGAAGGGCATTTTGACCTTGGAGGGGAAGCAGTGCAGATTCAGCAGAATGATACTGGGGCTAAAAGGGTTGTATTCTGAAGACAGGTTGCTTAGAGTTGGCTTATATTACTTTGATCATAGAAGATTAAGTAGTGATCTGATTGGCACACTTAATATTATTAAAAGTATTTGACAGGACAGACAGGGAGAAACTGTTTCCTCTAGTGGGAGGAACAAGTGGGCAATGACCTTAAAATTGGAGCTCGGTTGTTCAGAAATCATGCCAAAGAGCATATGTTCACACGACGAGGGTTAGTGGAAATCTGGAATGTGGAAATCCACATTGCTCATGAGGCTAGATCAATGGAAAATTTTAAAACTTATATAGATCGATTTTTGTTAATTGTTACAGACCAAAGTGGGTAAATGGAGTTTACTTACAGATCTGACATGATCTAATTGAATGGTGGAACAGACTCGAGGGGCTGAATGGCCACCTCCTGTTTCTATATTCCTGGCAATGTACTTTTTCTAGACTAATGGTTTTCAAATTCAAACAGGTAACAGAATACAAAAATTAACAGAAACTTAGATAAACTCCCATTCTCAAGTATAAATTCCACACAGCCAAGTTGAATTAGTAGCATTGTTGCAGAGTCATTTGATGGTGAAGCCAACATCAGCCTTTTGGTAAGTTTGACTGGTCTTTAAAAAATGAGTTTGGGAACTGTATCTTCTCAACCAGCTGCCATATTTGGAGTGGATAATAGTTTTCAATTGGCAATCATATCTGGTCAAACATGGGCATTTGGAGCTCTCCTATGCTGCTCCAACACTGAATCTCAATCACTGTCTCAGAACAACAAGCTCCACTACATTGGTGTGACATTTTCATTTTCTAACCTTGTGACAATTTGTGCTGACAGTCATTGCTGTGAATTCAAGTCCTCTGAAACGATAAACAAATGAATTTACTCAAAGATCCCAAATGTTTGCTATCCAATGAGACACATATAGCTTGAGGGGAATGAATAGCCAATTCCTATTACAATAATATATATTTGATAAGTAAAAACAGTTTCCTCTTCTTTTACTTTGTTATAATTTTAAGTTCAGCAATAAAATGCTGCAAAATAATTATTTTTACTTTCTTGAAACAATTCTGTAGAGAGAGAAAATTCTTTAGTTCAGTAAATTTTTCAGTACCACTGAATCACCTTCAGAGTGAATAAATGTGCACAGAGAATTAAAGAAGGTGGGAAATTCAGATTGCAAATTTTGCAAATTCCTTTATGGGAACAAAATTTAATTGATGGAAAAAAAACAGATGAAAAGCATGCTATTAATTATTTTGATGAAAATTTAATGAAATTGCTGGAATATAGTCATTCTCGCTGTGTCAACTATAAGAAATGTGAATTGGTTAAAGGCACTAAAAATGTATGATGCAAACACCTACATTAATCATCTTTTCAAATTCCATTTGAATTCAAAGTGTTAAACACTTCTACTTGGAAGTGTCACACACATGCAACGTTTGTGTTTACACATGCATTTTATTTGTTTTGGTCTCCTTACCTAAGGAAGGATATACTTGTCTTAGAGGGTGTGCAATGAAGGTTCACTAGATTGATTCCTAGAATGAGAGGACTGTCCTATGGGGAGAAATTGAGAAGACTCAGCCTATATTGCCTAGAATTTAGAAGAATGAGGGGTGATCTAATTGAAACATACAAAATTCTTAAGGTGTTGATAGGCGAGATGTTGGGAGTATGTTCTCCATAACTAGGGAGTCCAGAACTAGGGCTTTCAGGCTCAGAATAAGGAGTCAACTATTTGGTTATGTGACAAGGAGAGATTTCTTCAATCAAACGGTGTGAATTTCTGGAATTCTCTACCCAGAGAGCTGTGCATGCACAGTCATTGAGTATATTCAAGATAGAGATCGACAGATTTTTGGGTACTAAGAGAATAAAGGGATTATGGAGATAGTGCAAGAAGATGAAGTTGAGGTGGATGACCAGTAATGATCTTAGTGAATGCTGGAGCAGGTTCGAAGGGCTGACTGGCCTACTCCAGCTCCTCTTTCTTATGTTCTTATTGCATGTGTCAATTGCTAGCGATAAGGAATCGACCAATGAGCAAGTACAGCAAGCAAGCCTGAAAATTAGCAATCACCAATTAGCAAGTGGATATGAAAATAACTAATCAAGAATAAGCAGTCAGCAAACACCGACCAACAAAACAAGACTATAACCAGTTGACAAGTACTTTGAAAATGTTTTCAGTCATTATTTTGCATTGTGTTTACATTAGTATACAAATTCCTAAATCTGTAATATATTATAAATCTTATGACTGCGTGCACTGCTTCTCAGTTTTCCAAGATAATGCACTGCCACCTCTGGCAGGAGTGTGTATTTACAGCAAGACCTATTTACATAGTTTCTATTATTTACTATATATGAACATCTGGAATGTTGAACATATTGACAGGAAGGGCACACAGATGGAAGATTTTAATACAGTGTAGATAATATCAAATCAATTATTACAGAAAAATAGAACAAAATGTATGAATTTATGTTTGAGCATCTTGATCCAATTAATCCGTAGCCTTTAACCCCACTTCACTTGAAGACAACATTTTGTTGCCTTCTCATGCGCAATGTCACAAGAAAACAACTTAGAATGCATTATTTTTAATGTAGTGTTACAGTAAGGCCAGTAACAAAATAAGCCGTGAAAACAAATAATTCATATTTTTTTTTTGTAAAGGTCTACCCTCTCTCAGGAGCCTCTGAGTTGAGCTTTGTTCCTCTCCTGTACTTAGTACCTCTCCTGCACCTTGATCCTTGCTCGTACCTTGATCTTGTCTTGACCCTTGCACTTGTCCTGCACCTTACACCTTGCCCGCACACAGCATCCTGCCCGCACCTGGTGCCCCACCCACACTCTCACAGCCTTGCTTTCTGATTTTGTCGGGCTTCCATGCATGTGTGGAAAGTGAAACATTGCCATTGCTTAACATTTAAATATCAATTGGCTAGAGCAGCTGTATTTCTTTTATATTTGGGGTGTATCTGAAAGAAAACACAGTAGCAGAAGGCAAAATATGATTAAGAACTGTAAATTCTACAAATTCTGACATTGGAGTGCAGTACTGAATGTAATTACTGAACTTAAGCAAAACAAAACCTTTGATTACACAAAGTATGGTGCAAATGTATTCAGGAAAGAAGGAAAGATGCAAAGTTTTGTATTTCTAAAAACCTCGTCTCCGAACAGATGGGACTCTGCCTATTTGACATTGTAGGTGAAGAACCACTGTGATCACTTACAGAAAACTTTTGAAATGACGTATAATTTGTATTTTTGCTGTTCAAGAGGATTGTATTCCTTTAAGCTTGGAGGAAACATAGAAGGCAAAACATTGGTGCTTAAAGCCATGTTTGAAATTGACAGAAAAAATGGTTAGCTAAAATATGATGTTGTGATATTGTGCACCTGCTTTAGTTTTGCAATACACGTCAGATAAATGTGGATTTTTATAGCATATCAGTGACTTTTGGCTTCCTAAGAAAATGGCTATTTTCCAAATGTGACAGTCTGTTCATCTGGTACTTTAGCTGGCAGTGTTGGCTTGGCTTTGATGAATAAAGTAATCTTTTTAACCATGCCCAGCTAACTCTTTCTCATAATATATAATTATATACATACACAGCGAGTGAGACACTTCTGCTTCTGGCCAGTGGCTGTTAGCAACTCCATGGGAGATGTCCCCACAAATTTTGAAAAGTCCAACATTATACATGTGGAGTATGCAATTGCTTTTCAAAACCGCACAAACAATTTTAGTGATGAGGCTCATGGAGTGACAGAAACGCATTTTCAACGGGAGAGGCCAGCCCTCAGAATACAAAAGGTCCATCACAGGGAGTATCGAGAGTGTGTGGAGGTCCCAAAGACAGTGTATTTAGTTGTTCAAGAAGATTGTATTTCTCACCATGAAGGAACATAAATGGCAAAATATTGGTGTTTAAAGCTAGACTTGAAATTGATAGAAAAATGGTTGGCATGACATCTAATAGTGTTGTAACACAGGTCAAATACCTGAAGAGAAGCATAATGTTAAAGTACGGATATTAAAGTAAGGTACGTACACATATAAAAAAAACTTGTAGGAAAAAGAAATATGCAAAAAAGGTTGTGCTGACAAACAGATATGTTAATGTAAAAGGTATTAGAAATGACAGTAGCATGATTATGCATATTGCACTGTACATGCCATGACAGGAGAGTTAACGTACTGCAGGAACAAATGTCGATGGGTCAAATAATCATGTCTCAATCCCCACTGCTCTCATGTTTAAAGGCATAATTGCATATATTAAAATGACATAGCATGCAGCAGTTAGTAGACCACTAGATCTGCAGTACTAATGCAATGTGAGCAAACGATGATGGATATGTTCTGGAAGTAGAGTTTGGAAAGCAATACCTCTATGGAAGATAAGCACTGTACCATATTATACAGATATTCTATGATTTGCATGATATGTTACATAGTCACTGTGTATGCTCAAGTGTCTAATAATGCATATAATGCCAATGCGGTACACAAATGTGTTTAATGCACCATCTGCTCTTCCTGCAGAATAAACAGAATCCAGAGACTTAACAGCTGTACTGAAAGAGCACAATATACTTAGCACCAACTATTGCCAGCTTACTTGAAGGAGGTACTAATGCACTTACATAGGTGGTAGCAGATGTAAATATGAACACATGGAAGCATAGCACAAAACACCAATCACTAGTAGCAGCTAAGAAGGTACCAGATGACACAGGATACAGGACACCCAGCATGTCGCATGCCTCATACTGGTTATATGGGAACGCAAATCTTTGTGAGCCTGCTTCGAAATGAAGAATGTTAAGAAAAGTAAGGCCATGGTAATGAGCCAGTTGCCTCCTTTCATATAACATTAGAAAGTGGCCTGGTATTGTGGCAGAGTTCAACATCCAAATATGTACCACCATCTCCCACAGTTGATGAAATGTGACACCAGTTCCCTGCACGACAATTTGCTGCTGAACACAGAGCATTTACAGCAGGGACTTCAACTACACAGGCCATAGGCACAGTCAGCATTTCTCATGGATGTCCCACTGCTGCTATGGAGGCTTTGCAGTCAAAGCTCCACTCACAGCCAGCTTCAACCTGTTTGAGTATAGGATTCTGAAATCTTATAGATGCTCACTGTTCTATGTTCACAAAAAAGCAATAGCATAAGCAGATTTTCCCCAGTATGGATATTCATAGAATATCAGCAGGCAAGGGCAACTAATGTCAAAGATGCTGTTCTGTAAATTCACATATCCTTGCATAAGTGACAGTAAGCAGCACCTCTGAAAACACTGCCACAATTCCAGCAACAGCCACCCATTGCACTGTTGCAGGTCTACTATAATTAGTCACAGATGTAGGAAGAAGTATTTTTGTATTCACTGAGGTTGTGTTACATTACCATTCATTAGTACAACTTCTTCAATTAGGGGAACAATTGGTAGAAGGACATACCTGCTATCAACATAGAGAAATGCACAACACACAGTGCAGCAGAAGAACTCGAGCAACCTACATCACTAGCATTATACAACTATTCACTTTAATATATTTAGCAGTTTGCCATTTTCAGAAAATAATTGGAGGAAAGATCACGGACCTGAAATGTTGGGCTGGATTTGTTCCCCTCCCCATGTCAGGCTCCGTGGTGGGGGGTTGCCAGAAGATTGGAGTGGCAACGGCCCGCCACGAAACCCGACGCCGGGATTGCCAGGCCCGATCTTCCCAGCAGCAGGAAACTCCGTGGCAGGCCCTCCACCACTCTGCGACGGGACCCGGCTTTACATATTTAAATTAGCTGTTTGCATTAATTAAAATCTAATCCGCAGCTCTCTTACCTGCAGTTCCAGATCTTCAGCACGACGGGCGGCACTCGCTCTCCTGTCCAGGGAAAGCTCACCGAGGTGAGGAAGGGGAGATCTCAGAGTCATAGAGCCATTGAGTGAGTCTGTAGTGTAGTGAGGAAGGGCGGGGGGAGCAGGATGAACTCTGCATTTTTAGCGTAGTTGAGGAAGGGGTCAACTCTACATTTGTGGTTTAGTTGGGCGGGAGTGGGGCAAATGTGTATTTTTAGTGCTGTTGGGGGGCGGGGAATGGGGGAAATTCCAGTTTTAATGCAGGGCTGGCAGTCCTTTAGAAATGGCGCTAGCGCCTGCGCAGATACAGTTGACACCGTTCATGGTGTCGCCGAGGCCATCCCGCCACGTGATTGGGGACGGAGTGGGGTGCGGTCACCCTGCATATGATAATGAGTTGAAGGGGTCAAGATTGCGGCAGCGTGTGGCGCATGCGTGCCGGCCGCCATTATTTTACACCCGCCACCGCTCCCGGCAGCAGGACTACAAAATCCAGCCTGTTATCTCTGTTCATCTTTCCACAGATGCTGTCTGACCTGCTGTATTTTATGTACTTATTTCTGAAAGGGAAATCGATTTTGACTAATTTATTCGAGTTTTTTGAGGATGTATCTAGTTGGGATAAGTGAATGGGCAACAAGGTGGCAGATGGAGTATAATGTGGGGAAATGTAAGGTTATTCACTTTGGCAATAAGAATAGAAAAGCAAAACATTTTTTCAAAGGCATGAAACTCTTAAATGTTAATAGTCAAAGAGACTTAGGTGTGCTCGTACATGAAGCACAGAAAGTTAGCATACAGATACAGCAAAAATCATGTCTATTCCATACTTGAATATACTCACGATGAAACATCAAAACCCTCTGGGATGGAGAATTCCAAAGCTTCACAACCCTCCGAGGAAGAAATTTCTCATCTCAGTCCTAAATGATCAACCCCTTATCCTGAGGCTGTGCCTTCCACCCCCGAGTTTTAGGTTCTCCAGCCAGAGGAAACAACCCCTCAGTGTCTACCCTGTCAAGGCAATTAGGAAGGCAAATGGCATGTTGGCCTTTATTGCAAGGGGATTGGAGTACAAGAATAAGGAAGTCTTGCTACAATTGTACAGGGCTTTATTGAGACCACACCTGGAGTACTGTGTGCAGTTTGGTCTCCATATTTAGGGAAGGATGTGCTTCCCTTGGAAGTGGTACAGCAAAGGCTCACTAGATTCGTACCTGGGATGTGAGGGTTGTCCCATAATGATAGACTGAGTAAATTGGGCCTATACTCTCTGCAATTTAGAAGAATGAGAGGTGATCTCATTGAAACACACAAGATTCTGAAGCGGCTTGACAGGGTAGACACTGAGGGGTTGTTTTAGCAGATAGACTTTTAGATTTAAGGGCAGCAGGCCAGGTTTCCCAGGGCTTGGGAAACTCAGCAGCTGAAGAAGCAAGAACTGCTGGGTCCAACAGGTAAGTGCCTTTCCAGCACTGCTTGTATACCTGGATGAACAGCAGTATTTCCCCATGGATACTGCCCCACAACCTACCCTGTTTCCCTTCCCATGATCTGCTAACCAACTGCTCCAACCCAGAATCCAAAGCAGCAACCTCCCCCCCCCATGATCTCCATGACCCACAATCTTGTCAACACTATGGCATTTCCCCCCACCAACCTCTTGAACCCCTCCACAATCTCTCCCCAACCTACAATCACCTCAACCCACTGAGATCTTCCCAACTATGATTTCTTTAACCACCCCATCATTACCCTCGACCCACAATCACTTCGAATACCCCCACGATCTCCCAACCCTCATTCTCTTCAAGCTCCTCCCTGCCACAATCTCCCCCAACCTGCAATCTCTGCACTTCAACCCCTGACAATCCCTTTACCACCTCCCCCCCCCATTAATCTCTCTAACTCGCAATTTCTTCAGCCCCAGCCACCTACACCAGACTCATAATTCCTTCAACCACCCTACGATCTCTCAATCCACAATCTCCCTCAACCTGCGATCACCCCAAACCCGCAATCTCTTCAACCTTGTGATTATCCTCAACACTTGATCATCCCCCTAACCCATGATCTCTTCAACCCCCGCAATCTCCCCAATCCCTCTTGTAATCTCCACTGACCCACGATCACACCCAGCCCAAGATCTCCTCAAACCTCTGTAATTAAATTCTCCACCCCACAATCTACCTCCGACTCTCAATCTCTTCAAACCACACCCCCCACTGACCTCCTATCAGAGCTGCAACCTCCCCCTGATCCACGATCTCTTCAAACCATGCGATCACCCCCTCCATCCTCTATGCTCACTGGTTGCAGGCTTCCAGCCCAGACCTTCCTACCCAACAGCCAAGCAGCCTCTCAGTCTGACTGGATACCAGCTAGGAAACAGAGAAAACAAAATTCAAACCAGGTTCTGCCATTACATTTGGTAGGAACTCCGTGCTACCTGCATTTTCTGGTTTCCAGCCTGCTATAATCTCCTCACAGACCCCATTCCCTTTCCGCAAATATCGGGCGGGGCCAATGTTCAGGAAAACTGAACAAGGAGTGCAAATGGCAGTTATGTACTCACTGGAAGAGTTAGGCAATGAGATTCTCAAACACCTAGTCCCCTGGCCCACCTGTATGGGTGTATGACAACATAGGTTTTCAGTTCCTTCACCCCTAGACCTTTATACAATAAAGTAGCATCCTGACATGTCCACTGTTAGTGCCTGGAAGGCTCATTTGACGTGACTATTGAGGGCCATGGAAATCTTCACCATCGCTGATCGTGTGAAACAAATGGTTAACTGTATTTGTAGATTTTCATTCTTAGGATGTGGACAATGCTGCATTTACAGCCCTGGGAAGATGGTGGCGTGCCTTTTCTTTGAACTGCTGCTGTCCCTGTGCCGCTAATACCAAGATGGTACAGACTCCCTGGTAAGATCAAGCTTCCTCCTGCACTAATCCTCCTGCCTAGGTGATTTTACTCAACTCTAGCAAATTCACTGCAATTCTTGAGTATGCCGTCTGGGTTTCTTCTCCTTCAATATGCCTGGCTGATACATGGCCAATCTTACTCAAAAATCCTTTATTATTCATTGCTCTCCTGCTGCTCAATTATTTGCCATCCTTATGCTCACTCATCAGGTCTGACTGGGGATTATATACTGATCTTCTAATGTGACACAATAAATATGTAATGTTGCATGAGCTCCCTTCTGATTAATGGCCTGAACAAGTTAAATTCTATTTTCAAACTTCCTACCAGCATTTTTTTTTGATGAATAGTAAATCTTAGAGCAGTGTCAATAAATCCATTAATGCTTTCTCTTGACCTGCATCTACTTTTTCAAAGATTTAAAAATGTTGGCCCCATGTCTAACAAAAACCGTTTAGTCGCAAAATATTAGACATCAAAAATCATTTCATATTTTCACTGATGAAGCTCAATACAATTTTAATTTTCTTTGAACAGTGCTTTTTGTTACAACTTCCTCTAGTCATTAACAGAAATGCAGGTCGATGGCACTTCATAGCACCTAAGTAACAAACTGTATGAAACATTACGTCTGTTAGTTGTTAAAGCAGTTAAAAAGCTTTCAACCACAACAGACTCACAAAGAGAAAGACCTTGAAAACCTTTCTATGCCTGCATGCGTCCATTGTTTGTTTATGAAGTTAGATTTGCTAATACCATTTTAAATTGGTGAAGCTGCTTATTTACTCCTACCACTCAGGCAAAGGAGACAACAGGCCAGAAAAATCCTCAAATCCCACTGACCCTGGTCCATTTTTGTAAAGAATGCGTTTCACATTGATACAATAATGTATAATCTCTCTGGTTGGAAGTAATAAAATAAGCTGAACTGAGGTGGAGAAATCACTATTTAATTGAGATTTACATTTATTTATCCATGCCCATTTGCTGATCATACTTCTATTATTTATTCTTAACCACTCTCTTTCCTTGGAATGACAATTTCTTCACCCCAACAGGTCATGAATTATCATGTTTCACACAATCAATTCTCTCTATCTGCATTTATTCTTATCACCCCTAATCCTATTCCTACACAGATATTTCTTCAGCTCTGTTTAAAGATTTACACATTAACAGCTTTATCTGGGAATCTCTTAAATGCCAACCTTGCTGGAAGTTTCAAATTATATCACTGAAAACTAATTCCCTAGATCAGCTGATCTAAAGAGATTTTTACTAAGTTTTTTTAAAATGTGCTGAAGCAATAAATTAAGTCAGCATCATGCACTTTACACTTACAAGTTTTGTCAGTTTGTTTAATTATATCAAAACTATCCCAATGTAATGCTGCCTCACAACCAGCTTACTTGCATCCTAGTATTATACAATAAGGATTGTAATACAAGAGATCACTGAAGCATTACTTGCTGCTATCAAGTGCTCATCCATTTCAATACTGGCCTGTTTTTTCTATCTTCCCTGTGCTATTTCTCGTGCAGCGGGTGTGTAAATGACTTCTGTTTGTTCTCTTTCCATCCCCTTAAATTTTCAATAATACTGTTGGGTTTCTCTAGTGTCTCTTTTCTCTACTGCACTTCAATCTATTTCCAGTCTTTACCAAGAAGTACAATCCTCGCTTAAGCTTCTGGTTTCACTGATATCAGAAGAACAAATTCTGGGAAAAAAAGAGCACAATTACCTACTGAAGAGGTGTCATAGTGTGAAAAAGAGAAAGCAAGAGTAGAGACAGTACAAAGTAGGGTGCCACAGAGATTCGTTTTGGTGCCACTACTTGGGGCCGATTTTAAGTGTAGGCACACAACGGATGGAGCATGCCTGACAATTGACACCGAGATCCAAGGTAACTCGCCAGTTGGGGAGGGCCGGAAATTAGCTGGCTCCTTTGAAAATTTTAAAGACCCCTGGATAAGCAATTCAGCAGCATAAATGGGTTGAGAGTGTACTTGCTATCGATTTGTACCTCAGTTTCAATCAGGACCTTACGTATGTCACAGAAACCCTATTTACACATCAGAAGTGGCCTCCTACCTCAAACAGGTAGGTGGTCCAGTCTCCCTTCCCAGCACACTACCCAAGATATCAGCAACTAAAGCACAAGCATTAACAGAGCAGTAAATGGCCCAATGCCATTTTCCGGCCACTACTGCTCCACTAATGTCAGAAGGAGGCTGTTAAAATTGGCTCCCTTGTCTTCAGAAACACAGAGTAAGTTGGTCAAATTTGCAACTGATGTCAACTTGGGAAAGGCAAATGGATCAGAGGAGCTAGTCCAGGAGTTATAGAATGATTTGGCCAAAATACATAGTGCGCAAAACAATTCCAGATGAAATTTAATATAGATAAGTGTAAAATGTAGGGGAAAAAATTGGGGTATTGCACAACCCTCTGAGATATAAACACACCTCCAATTCTGGCCTAATAAAACAAAACGTGCTGGAAATACTCAGCAGGTCTGGCAGCACCTGTGAAGAGAGAAGTAGAGTTAACGTTTTAGGTCTGACCTGAAACGTTAACTCTGCTTCTCTCTCCACAGATGCTGCCAGACCTGCTGAGTATTTCCAGCACTTTTTTGTTTTTATTTCAGATTTCTAGCACCTGCAGTATTTTGCTTTTATTTTAGTGTTCAATTCTGGCCTCTTGTCCACCCCCAATTTTAATTGCTCCACTATTTGCAACCGTGCTTTCAGTTGCCTAAGATCTAGAATTCCCTGCCTAAACCTCTCCTCCTATCTTTCCTTCTTTAAGACACTCCTTAAAACTTACCTCTTTCAGCAAGTTTTTCTCATCTGCCCTAATATCTCCTCATGCGGCTCAATGAACGGTACCAAAAGAGCAAAGAATGAAGTTTAAGGAGTCTTAGTAGACTTAACATGTCCAACTAAAGGACAGCAGCAATCAATATAGCCAATAGAATGTTGAACTCTGTAACCAAGTGAGTAGAACACATATCCAAGGAAATAATGATAAGCAGAAATTTCCTTCAACTAGAGTGTCAGTCATGACTCAGTTAGTAGCACTCTTGCCTCTGAGTTACAAGGTTCCACGTTCAAGTTCGATCCAGGGCTTGAGCACAAAAATCAAGGCCGACACTTCAGTACAGTACTGAGGGAGTGCCACACTGTGGGAGGTGCTGTCTTTCGGATGAGATGTAAAAACTGAGGCCCTGTCTGCCTGCTCAGGTAGATGTAAAAGATCCCATGGCAATATTTCGAAGGAGCGCAGGGGCGATATCCCCAGTGTCCTGGCCAATATTTATCCCTCAATCAACATCAAAAAACAACAGATTATATGGACATTATCACATTGCTGTTTGTGGGAGTTTACTGTCTGCAAATTAACTGCTGCGCTTCCTAAATTATAACAGTGACCATATTTCAAGTACTTCATTGGCTGTAAAGCGCTTTGAGACGTCCAGTGGTCGTGAAAAGCACGAGATAAATGCAAGTCCCCCTTCTTTTGCTTTTAACTAAATATTGGGAAAACCGAAGTCATTATCTTTTGTCCCCACTATAAATTCCATTCCCTAGCCACCAACTCCCTCTCTCCCTGGCAACTGTCTGAGGCTGGCCAAAACTGTTTGTAACCTTGGTGTCGTATCTGACCCCAAAATAAGCTTCCAACTGCCCCACCATCACTAAGACTGCCTATTTCCACTTTTGTAACATTGCCCAACTCTGCCCGTCTCACCTCACCTGCTGCGGAAACCCTAATCCATTCCTTTGTTATCTCTAGACTTGCCTATTCCGGCGTACTCTTGGCAGCCTCCAATCTTCCACTCTACATAAACTTAAGCTCATTCAAATCTCTGCTGCCCATATCCTGACACTTGCCATGTACCATTCACCCATCAGCCCTCTGCTTGCTAACTTAAATTTAAGCAACACTTCCATTTTAAGATTTTCATTCTTGTTTCCATGGCCTCGCTCCTCCCCCATCTCCTCCAGCCTTACAACCCTCAGGTATCTGTGCTCCTCCAATTCTGGCCTCTCGCACATTCCCAATTTTAAACACTCCTCCATTGGTGACTGGGCCAAGGCCTGAAGATCTGGAATTCCTTCCCTAAACCTCTCCTTAAAACCTACCTCTTTGACCTAGTTTTTGGTCATCTGCTGTAATATCTCCTTATCTGGCTCGGTGTCAAGTTTTATTTGATAATGCTCCTGTGAAGCACCTTGGGATGTTTTGCTACATTAAAAGTGGAATATAAATGCAAGTTGTTGTTGTGATCAAAATATACAATGTCCTCTGGTTTGATCGGAGCGTCAAGTTTGGATCATCAAGACAGAAGCGAGAGAAAAATCACAAGGCTTTTAGTTAGTGGTAAGATATTAATGGTATGGTAAAAAGTCTGTCCAGAAAATTGCTCTAAACTAAACTGCAAGCACAGGACAAGGAGACGAAACTCAAACTAGAAAAAGGCAAATTTAGGATCGATACCAGGAAGTTCTGCTCTCACAAAAATAGTGATTAATGAATGGAATATTCTCCCAAATATAGGCGTGAAGACAAAAGTACTGGAGGCATTTAAAAAACAATTGAAAAGCTATAAAGGAGGGAGGAAATCAAGATCTTTCTGGGTGAATGAACTAAGGTGCATCAAATAACCTTCTTCATCTGTAATTATCTTGTTTGAAAGGATTAAAAACAAGGGATGAACAAGTAATTTGTCGGAAACCAAGGAAAAAACAGAACTCAACATAAAAGTGATGGTCAGAAGTTGTAAATTAAATGATACGACCATGTGAATTAGGAGGAGTAGGCCATTTAGCCCATTGAGCCTGCTCCACTATTTAATAAGATCATGGCTGATCTGTTTCTGTCTCGAATTCCACACTCCCATCTACTCCCGATAACCTGTGATTCCCTTGCGTAACAAGAATCTATCTTCCTCCACCTTCAAATTATTCAATGACCCTGCCTCCACCACCTTCTGAGGCAGAGAATTCCAAAGTCGCACAACCCTCTGAGAGAAAGAATTTCCCCTCGTCTCTGTCCTAAAAGAGCGACCCCTAATTTTCAAAGTGTCCCCTAGTTCTGGACTCACACAAAAGAGGAAACATCCCCTCCACAGTCACCCTGTCAAGACCGTTCAGGATCTTATATACTTCAATCAAGTCTCCCCTCACTCTTCTAAACTCCAGTGAAAACAAGCTCAGTCTGTCCAACCTTTCCTCATAAGAAAACTTGCTCATTCCAGGTATCAATCTAGTAAACCTTCTCTGAACCGCCTCCAACATATTCACATCCTTCCTTAAATAAGGACACCAAAACTGCACACAGTATTCGAGATGTGGGCTCACCAATGCCCTGTATAACTGAAGCATAACATCCTTACTTTTATTTTCAATTCCTCTCGTAATAAAGGATAGCATTCCATTAGCCTTCTTTATTACTTGTTGTACCTGTGTACTAACCTTTTGTGATTCATGCACTAGAACACCTAGATCCCTCTGCACCTCAGAGTTCTGCAGTCGTCCTCTGTTTAAGAAATACTCTGCTTTTTTATTCCTCCTGCCAAAGTGAACAACTTCACATTTTCCCACATTATACTCCATCTGCCAGATTTTTGCCCACTCACTCAACGTATCTATATCGGTCTGCAAGCTCCTTATGTCCTCTTCACAACATACTTTCCTACCTATCTTTGTGTCATCTGCAAACTTAGCTACCATGCCATCGCTCCCCTCATCTAATCATTGATATAAATTGTAAAATGTTGAGGCCCCTGCGGGACTCCACTCGTCAGAGAATTAAAAGATGGTCCTAATTGCTGGTGAAGAACAGCAGGTTGTTCATCTTAACTGTGACAATGTACATCCAAACAATTAAGTGTTCATGATTTGTTTCAAAAGGAATGTTGCCTCTACGTTGTGGCATGCTGTTTAGCAAATACAAAAGAAAGATTTACCAACCCCATCCAACAAACATAACGCCTCCTTAAACCAGGAAGGGTGGGGCAGTTAACACAGCACAGAAAAGCAGAAAAACAAAGCAGAAACAAAAGCATGAAAAAGAAAAAGTAGGAATAAGAATAATAAGAGTAAGAATGTGAAAAGGGAACCAATACATTGATAAATTTTGCTTATTCATCGTATGTAAAAGAAATAAGAGCAGTAAAAGAGTATGAGCAGAGACTGGAAACCAACATAAAAGGGACTCCAAAAGTCTTCTACAGGCAAATAAATAGTAAAAGAGTGGTAAAAGGAGTAGAACTGATTAAGGACCAAAAAGGGGATTTATGCATGGAGACAGAGGGCATGGTTGAAGTACTAAATGAATATTTTGCATCTGTCTTTACCAAGGAAAAAGTGCTGCCAAAGTTGTAGTGAAAGAGGAGGTAATTGAGACACTGGATGGGCTAAAAATTGATAAAGAGGCAATATTAGAACGGCTGGGTGCAGTTAAATTGATAAGTCACCAGGACCAGAACAGGTGCAACCGAGAATACTGAGGGAAGTAAGGGTAAAAATTGCACAGGCACTGGCCATAATTTTCCAATCCTCCTTAGATATGGGTGCCTGAGAACTGGAGAATTGTAAATGTTGCACCTCTGTTCAAAAAACAGTGAAAGGATAAACCCGGCAACTACAGGTCAATCAGTTTAACCTCGGTGGTGGGAAAGCTTTTAAAAATGATAATCCAGGACAAAGTTAACAGTCACTTGGACAAACGTGGATGAATTAAGGAAAGTCAGCAGATATTTGATAAGGGTAAATCATGTTCTACTATTCTTGAGTTTATTGATGAAGTAACAGAGACGGTTGATGAGGGTAATATAGTTGATGTGGTATACATGGACTTCCAAAAGGCGTTTAATAAAGTACCACATAACAGGCTTGTCAGCAAAGTTAAAGCCCATGGAATGAAAGGGACAGTGGCAGCATGGATACAAAGTTGTCTGAATGAAAGGAAACAGAGATTAGTGTGAATGGTTGTTTTTTGGACTGAAGAAGGTTTTAGAGTGGGGTTGCCCATTGGTCGGTTTTCGGGCCACTGCCTTTCTTGATCTACATTAATGACCTAGAAATAAAAACAAGAAATGCTGGAACCACTGAGCAGGTCTGGCAACATCTGTGAAAAGAGAAGCAGAGTTAACGTTTCGGGTCAGTGACCCTTCATCGGAACGGAATTAATGACCTAGACTTGGGTATGCAGGCCACAATTTCAAAATTTGCAGATGACACAAAACTTGCAAGTATTGTGAACTGTGAGGAAGATAGTGATAGACATCAAGAGGACATAAACAGGTTGGTGGGATGGGCAGTCATGTGGCAGATGAAATTTAATGTAAGGAATGTGAAATGATAATATTTTGTGAGGAAGAACAAGGAAATGCAATATAAAATAGGGGATATAATTCTAAAGTGGGTGCAGGAGCAGAGGGGCCTTGGGCTATATGAAAGTAGCAGGGCAGTTTCAGAAAGGCATACAAGATCCTGGGCTTAATAAACAGAGGGACAAAGGACAGAAATAAGGAAGTTATGGTGAACTTTTATAAAGCACTTGTTTGGCTTCAACTGGAGTATTATGTCGAATTCTGGACACCACACTTCAGGAAGGATGTGAAGGCATTGGGGCGGGTACAAGAAAGATTTCCGAGAATGGTTTTAGGGCTGAGAGACTTTAATTATGAGGATAGATTGACAAAGCTAGGGCTGTCCTTTTTACAGAAGAGAAAGTCGACAGCATATTTAAGAGAAGTTTTCAAGATCATGATGGGTCTGAACAGAGTAGGTCAAGAGAAACTGTTTGTGTTGGTGGAAGGGTCAAAAACCAGAGACTCTGAGTTAAGGTGATTGGCAAAAGAACCAGAGGTGACATGAGGAAAAGTTTTTTTTTTACATAGTGAGTGGTTGGGATCTGGAATGCATTCCAGAAGGAGGTGGGCAATAGTCTCTTCCCCATCGCAGCTGTCTCAAGGGCAGCGTGCAGAGGTGGCGAGACTCCTGGCGTGCAGGAAGGATCTGATGGGGAGGGCCCTGTGATGAAACATAGATATAATAGGCTTAATTAAGTAGAATTTAGATATAGTTAATATATTATACCTTTTAGAATTAAAGATTGAATAAATGGTCAGTTTTCAAGACTCACTGACATTCCCTTTTAAGGAGGTAGAGTTAGAAATTTCAAGGTATTTCAAAGTCCCTGTTACAATAGATGGTGAAACATCCTGTGTGACATCAGTAAGAGGCAGCAATAAACTTAGTTAATTGATAGTGTTAGTAAAATGTCGACAGATTGACTCAAAAGATGGTTCAAGGTAGCATAAAAGGCAATTATAAATAAAATAATAAAATGGAATAGTACTTACAAAACAGATGCCAAGTAAAGCCAATTTATAGACATTTTGAGAGGTAAATGCTCACAACTTCAAGAGCAAGGGGTTTCCAGCAAAATATTAAGTGGACATGATAGTTAATGATATTATCATATATGGATCTCAAAAGCAGGAAAAACACACACAGCAAGGTAACACCTATATGCTAAAAGGTCAGATGATAACTTACAAACAGTATAAACATGAGAGTTACTGAAGCAAAAATTAGAAGTGTTGAATTCCTCATCAATACTACGCACCCTATCGCTTACTAGGGGAATTTAAGGTAAAAGTTTACTTTAAATTTTGATGGATATTCTAAGATATTTTGCTGTAACAATGTCAAGGCTGAACTTTTGGATTCTATTTTAGAAATAAGATTGTGTTACATCTCCTAGTAATATTTGATATTGTGATATACTTATCCACTTAAAAGTGTATTGCATGTTCAATTCTTTAATAGGGCGGCACAGTGGTTAGCACCACAGCCTCACAGCTCCAGGGACCTGGATTCAATTCTGGGTACTGCCTGTGTGGAGTTTGCAAGTTCTCTCTGTGACCGCGTGGGTTTTCGCCGGGTGCTCCGGTTTCCTCCCACCGCCAAAGACTTGCGGGTGATAGGTAAATTGGCCATTGTAAATTGCCCCTAGTGTAGGTAGATGGTAGGGAATATGGGATTACTGTAGGGTTAGTATAAATGGGTGGTTCTTGGTCGGCACAGACTCGGTGGGCCGAAGGGCCTTGTTCAGTGCTGTATCTCTAAATAAAATAATAAATATATAAAGTTAATAACTCGACTCATGTAGTGTTCTGTATACAGTTACAAGAACCCCCTCTCTGTGTCTCTTTAAGTGGAGAGATAAGTATTGAAGAGAGTTTCCCAGAACACTTACGATATCTGGGATATTTATGACTTCGCCATAATTATTTTTTAAAATAGGCTATCCGAAAGATGGCAATATTCTCTGTTAGTTTTCTTTCTTTGAAGGAAAACTAGTTCAATTCTTTGGACCCAAATAAGTGTCTATAAGAATTTGTCTGGTTTGAACTTAATTAAAGGAGATTCATAGGGATGTACGCCTGATTTGGTTTAGTCCCTATAAGGGGTTAAAGTCATAAATCACTACAGCCCTTCTCACCACCAGCCAAGTTACGTCTTGGCGCTCGTTAGAAAGTTCTGGTGAGGAGATATTCTACCAAATGAGTTTGACTGTCTTCTCTGGGAACCAACCGATAGGATGCACCATCTTCATTTCCTGTAGGGCCTCAAAGACATATGGACCACTGCCTGATGGACTTGTGGTCAAAGGTGTTTTTCTGTACAAACTTCTCCATGAGGGACAGGTGGTATGGCACAGTCCAAATGAATGGAATGTTCCGCGACAATGTGGCCAGACCCATTCTTTGCAACACCAGGGTAAGTAGAAACTCAGCACATAGTGACACTTGGTGTTTGCGTACCAAGGGTCTATGCGTGGTTTGATGCAGCCGCACACAAAGGTGGCCATCAGGGTGAGGGCAATGTTGGATACGCTTTTGCTTGGGAAAACCCAAGGAGAGACAAGTCATACAAGGGACAACATCACAGGCTCCTTCAAATAGCATTCAATTCATGGTCTAAGTGACTTGTTGCAACAGTATTATTACCTTGAGTTACTATTAAATCGAATGCAGTAGTTGTATTTTTATGCCCATTTATTTAATAATTTAAGAGCCCCCAGTGTAACATTTACATCAGGATTAACAATCTCATGTGCAACTTTTATACCAGTGCAATGAATATATTGCATTTTATGGCTAATGGAAATACATTTTCTCACATCATTTGTGGTAGGAGCTGCATTTTTAACCCTTTCATCTTTTTCAAATATTCCACAGATTAAATCAAATCAGACCATTTCACTGGGAATTTTTGGAACAGTGTACATAGAATTTCTATTTATGATCCGTTGTGATCCAAAAAAAATGCATATAAGAATGTTTGAGTTTGTTTTGTATCAGCTTTTCAGAGGGTTGTGAAGTTGGGGTACGAGAATCTCTGCATTCAAATCCCAACTGATGCCAGTACAAAATACAAATGGTAATCTTGTTTGAATAGTTCTTCATGAGCCCTAAATGCAGTCTTAAGTTGGGTATCCTTTGTTTGATATGAATGTTTTGACTGGGATAAGAAAACTAGTCATTTACATTTGAAAAGATTCCACCTAGTCTTTCTTTCTTTTGTTCTTTCAATTAATACTGCCAAATTTAGTAATCTTCAAATGTTGAGGATAAATGGTTGCATTTTAAAGGCATTATGTAAAGTAAGGTTGTTCGGAAAGATTCAAGATGGCTCCTGAACAGTCAGCTCCTTATTGTGCACCTCTATCTTTGATCATCCATTGCCATCCTTTGTCCTTTCTTCCCCAAGCTCCTCTCTGCCACTGTTTAAGTCCCCTGGCTCTAATAGTCAGAGCATTTTAGTCCTAATACAAGTTTCAACTGCCACTGCCCATCCCCCGACCATGCCTGCTCTTTGCTTTTCTTCATGAGCACTGAATCTTTTCCCAAATTTGGCTTCTAAATTCCTGGACTTCCCTGGATGTAACTGGATCCTTGGACTTCTGCACTGGACTACACCATAAAATTCAGTTGCTGTATCTCCAATCTGCTGATCTGTTGCTTATATTTTAAAGTAACTCTGATCAGCTTACAGCCCTTCCCCACTGCTGCCCTTCTCTGCTCAGCCTGTGACTGGTCACTGGTTCGACTGGTTTTTCAGCTTCAACTACAGCCTACTTCCTGGCCAGAGACTCACTTTCCTGGGTCGAAGTACATTTCTCCGCCACTTCTAGATCTTATGGGAACCTCCAACCCATCACCTTTCTGTCCCATGACGGATTCTGCCCACGCCCTGGATCTTCATTCACACTGAAATATCTCCATCAGTGCCTCTATCCTTCAATCAGCTTCTGGATTTCACTCACCTGCGAATGTGGATAATAGCTCATCGATGCTCCATTCCAACTCCACCCTATCCTATGTCAGCATTATCCCACCATGGGACCTCTGTCATTAACTCTGGTCTCCTGCCTATCGTCTCCTCTCAATTTCCCATTTGCTACCAGGATATGTGTATCTGAATAATTGTTACATAACCAGGCCTATGTAACTTGAGTCTTCCCTGTGTCCATTCGCATGTGGGTTTCACCCTGGTCCCGAGCCTATCATTCTATTTCCACCTTTTTTTCTACCTTATTTTAAATTTCTTTTCTCTTTACCCCTCCTAGATCCCTCTCTCCTGTTGTCATGCCTCCTTTCACTTTTCCCCTCTAGTGTACTCTGCCCTCCCATATCCTTTTCCCAACCCTACAACACTCCTCAACTTCTCTAATCTCCTGCCACCAAACCAGGCTTGATTCCCTGAGACAAGCCTATAGCTTCCCTCTGTGCCTCTCTTTGGCATCCTCAGAAGGGCTCATTGAGGCACTCGTCACTGCCTCCTTATAAGTAGCAACCCCAACTGTCCCATCCAACATTGTCACTGACCTTCCTGTCCAGCATGCCCACTGGGGCCTAATCTTGCCAATCTCTTCCCCGTCCCACTCGCCCCTGCCAGTGCTGAATTTATGGATGCTGTCAGCAGATCAGCTATCACCTCCCCTCTCCGCATCTCCCTCCAGAATATCTGTTCACTTGTGGAATCCACGTTTCAATCCTTCTGATCAAGTTTCTGCCCCTGCCACAGTATCAAACGGTTCTTAGCAAAGTCACAAATGACATCCAATGTGACTATGACAAAGGTAAATGATCCCACAACAACATATATACATAGCACCTTTAGTGTAATAAACATCCCAAGGCATGTCACAGGAACATTATAAAACAAAATATGACACTGAGCTACATAAGGAGATGTTAGGTCAGATGACCAAAAGCTTGGTCAAAGAGATAGGTTTTGAGGAGTGTCTTAAAGGAGGAAAGCGAGGTAGAGAGGCAGAGAGGTGTAGGGAGGTAATTCTAGAGCTTAGGACAAAGGCAATGGTGGAGTGATTAAAATTGGGGATGCTCAAGATGCCAGAGTTAGAGGAGCGCAGATATCTCGAAGCGTTGTGGGGCTGGAGAAGATAACAGAGATAGGGAGGGGCGAGGCTATGGAGGGATTCGAAAACAAGGATGAGAATTTTAATATCAAAACACTGCTTGACCAGGAGCCAATGTAGGTCACGATCACAGGGGTGATAAGCGAATGGGACTTGGTGCAAGTTAGGACACAGGCAGCAGAGTTTTGGATGATCTCTAGTTTACAGAGGGAACAATAGGGAGACCATCCAGGAGTGCAATCGAATAGTCAAGTCTAGATGTGACAAAGACATGAATGAGGGTTTGAGCAGCAGATTAGCTGAGGCAGGGGCAAAGTGGGGCAATGTTACAAAGGTGGAAATAGGCAGTCTTAGTGATGCACGGTTATGCGATCAGAAGCTCAGCTCCAGGTCAAATATAAAACCAAGGTTGCGAACAGTCTGGTTTAGAGTCAGCCAGCTGACAGGGAGAGGGATATGATGGTAGCCATGGAGAGGAGTTTGGAGCAGTAACCGATGACTGCTGTAAACTATTAAAAAGGGCAAAAAACATCAGTTCCATATTTCCAGAAAAAAGACGATCATATCAATATGTTTCCACAATGAAATTCCTCAATCTAATCAGAATAGAATGCTCTAGTATGTGTTTTGGCCACCTTCATATACTGAAATATGTTTGTTCCTTGAAAGTGAAAGTGGTCTTTACACACGTGTGTTGAGATTATCATGCTAGGCCCCAACCTGCCAAGAATGAGGCACATTAACTTTGTCATGAACATTGATTTTAAACTGTTGCGAGGAAATGACTTGTTAAACAAATCAGCCATGGCTGGAAAATACATTTGCATATTAACAGACAGTGCTTGGAAGGACAACGGACCATTCCCTGACACATTCAACCCACAATGGACCTTGATCACCTTGCGTGTAAGAGGACCATTCCAGAGAATGCTAAGGTGATACAATCCAGGACTGGTTAGACCAGCTGGTCACATGACTAACTGGCTGTTCCAGGGTCTTTTGAGCTAGCCACAGAGAGTTAGAATACAGAAAGACTGTTTGCTCTGGACTGGGAAGATCTCTCCTGTCTTCTCCCATCTCTTTCTCACAAGCCTCTGAATCCACTGAAGACACATGAACCCCAAGAGAGAAAAGTCTCCAATAGTGAATAAGGTTTAAGAATAATACTGGGCCCCAACGAAAAGCAAGATCTGCCGAGAATCAAGGACTCTACAGTGAGCTTGAAGAATCGTAACAAAAACTCTTCAGATATTGCCTCAAACTTTTCCACTTTATTTTTCCTCTGCTCTTTTCTGTCTCTATTTGCATGCGTGTATTGTGTATGCATGCAAGCATGGGCGTATCATGTATCTGTAGGCATCAACCGAATTAGAATTTAAGTTCAAGTTTAATAAATGTCAACTTTTCTTCTTTAAACCTAAGAAAATCTGTTTGTGCTGGTTTCTTTGCCTTATAATTAAAAAGTGGTGAGCAAAGATTCACCAAGGGGGAGCTAAAAACACTGTGTTTATAAAATTAAACCCTGTTACGGTAAGACCACTTGAAGGCTGAGAGGGGCCCCATGATACCTTTCTCACCTGATCATAACAATATGACATACATAGAATATTTGATTGCTGCTATCACAGAACAAAATAAACATCAAAATATTAAGACTGTTCTCTCCATGTGGACAGAGTTTCGCTCAACATATTCACTGTAGGTCTATTCTTCTGGTTCCAAATATCTCTCAGGATGTGATACAGTATTAGCACTGTTGCCCGCTGCACAACAGAGCCTCCTTCTGTCCGAGCAGCAAACTAGCCAATGGCTCCCCTAACACACACTGTATACAATGCATAAATAACTTAATTTGCACCCTCACACTGGACTGGAGAATCATGAACAGATACTGCAACCTGTACCATTTTTCATAACTTCTTAGACCTGATTTATGTAGTTTTATTGCTGATACCATTCTGCATGGCATATCAAATTCAGATTGTAAACTATCTTCCGAAAAAATGGAAAAGCAAGGTTGCTACTAGGTTTAAACTGGAGAATTGTACAGTATACTACTGTGATTGCCTTGTGAAAAGCTATCAGTTCTTCATCTGCAAATTCTATTTTAATATTTCAATATTTTCCATAGACCCACTATAGAATTCAAAAGGAGAAGCAGATGTTTGATAGATGCAACTTGAATTTGTACGATTGACATCAGGAAAACAGCTGTTGGAAAATTATGTGCACTGAACTCCAGATAAGCAAATCGCCAATCAAAATTAAAACCTGAATAAAGCACAGAATTCCTAAACTTTTGATCAATCTGCAGTACGCAGAATTCCTGATCCAATCACATTGAAATATAAAAAATTCTATTGCATGCATAAAATATATCCCAATTTACCACAGTTTAACATTGAACGCAATAAACCCATTGGAAAATTTCAACTGGAGGCAGCAGGCATCTCACTTTTGTGTAAAGTAATTTATTTTAGAATTAGAACATTACAGCGCAGTACAGGCCCTTCGGCCCTCGATGTTGCGCCGACCTGTGAAACCATCTGACCTACACTATTCCATTTTCATCCATATGTCTATCCAATGACCACTTAAATGCCCTTAAAGTTGGCGAGTCTACTACTGTTGCAGGCAGGGCGTTCTTCGCCCCTACTACTCTCCGAGTAAAGAAACTACCTCTGACATCTGTCCTATATCTATCACCCCTCAACTTAAAGCTATGTCCCCTCGTGTTTGCCATCACCATCCAAGGAAAAGACTCTCACTATCCACCCTATCTAACCCACTGATTATCTTATATGTCTCTATTAAGTCACCTCTCCTCCTCCTTCTCTCCAACGAAAACAACCTCAAGTCCCTCAGCCTTTCCTCGTAAGACCTTCCCTCCATACCAGGCAACATCTTAGTAAATCTCCTCTGCACCCTTTCCAAAGCTTCCACATCCTTCCTATAATGCGGTGACCAGAACTGCACGCAATACTCCAGGTGCGGTCTCACCAGAGTTTTGTACAGCTGCAGCATGACCTCGTGGCTCCGAAACTCGATCCCCCTACTAATAAAAGCTAACACACCATATGCCTTCTTAACAGCCCTATAAACCTGGGTAGCAATTTTCAGGGATTTATGTACCTGGACACCAAGATCTCTCTGTTCATCTACACTACCAAGAATCTTCCCATTAGCCCAGTACTCTGCATTCCTGTTACTCCTTCCAAAGTGAATCACCTCACACTTTTCCGCATTAAACTCCATTTGCCATCTCTCAGCCCAGCTCTGCAGCCTGTCTATGTCCCTCTGTACCCGACAACATCCTTCGGCACTATCCACAACTCCACCGACCTTCGTGTCATCCGCAAATTTACTAACCCACCCTTCTACACCCTCTTCCAGGTCATTTATAAAAATGACAAACAGCAGTGGCCCCAAAACAGATCCTTGCGGTACACCACTAGTAACTAAACTCCAGGATGAACATTTGCCATCAACCACCACCCTCTGTCTTCGTTCAGCTAGCCAATTTCTGATCCAAAGCTCTAAATCACCTTCAACCCCATACTTCCGTATTTTCTGCAATAGCTTACCGTGGGGAACCTTATCAAACGCCTCACTGAAATCCATATACACCACATCCACTGCTTTACCCTCATCCACCTGTTTGGTCACCTTCTCGAAAAACTCAATAAGGTTTGTGAGGCACGACCTACCCTTCACAAAACCGTGCTGACTATCGCTAATGAACTTATTCTTTTCAAGATGATTATAAATCCTGTCTCTTATAACCTTTTCCAACATTTTACCCACAACCGAAGTAAGGCTCACAGGTCTATAATTACCAGGGCTGTCTCTACTCCCCTTCTTGAACAAGGGGACAACATTTGCTATCCTCCAGTCTTCCGGCACTATTCCTGTCGACAATGACGACATAAAGATCAAGGACAAAGGCTCTGCAATCTCCTCCCTAGCTTCCCAAAGAATCCTAGGATAAATCCCATCTGGCCCAGGGGACTTATCTATTTTCACACTTTCCAAAATTGCTAACACCTCCTCCTTGTGAACCTCAATCCCATCTAGCCTAGTAGTCTGAATCTCAGTATTCTCCTCGACATTTTCTTTCTCTACTGTAAATACTGACGAAAAATGCTTCCCCTATCTCCTCTGATTCCACACACAACTTCCCACTACTATCCTTGATTGGCCCTAATCTAACTCTCGTCATTCTTTTATTCCTGATATACCTATAGAAAGCCTTAGGGTTTTCCCTGATCCTATCCGCCAATGACTTCTCGTGTCCTCTCCTTGCTCGTCTTAGCTCTCCCTTTAGATACTTCCTGGTTAGCTTGTAACTCTCAAGCGCCCTAACTGAGCCTTCACGTCTCACCCTAACATAAGCCTTCTTCTTCCTCTTGACAAGCGCTTCAACTTCTTTAGTAAACCACGGCTCCCTCGCTCGACAACTTCCTCCCTGCCTGACAGGTACATACTTATCAAGGACACGCAGTAGCTGCTCCTTGAATAAGCTCCACATTTCGATTGTGCCCATCCCCTGCAGTTTCCTTCCCCATCCTATGCATCCTAAATCTTGCCTAATCGCATCACAATTTCCTTTCCCCCAGCTATAATTCTTGCCCTGCGGTATATACCTGTCCCTGCCCATCGCTAAGGTAAACCTAACCGAATTGTGATCACTGTCACCAAAGTGCTCACCTACATCTAAATCTAACACCTGGCCGGGTTCATTACCCAGTACCAAATCCAATGTGGCATCGCCCCTGGTTGGCCTGTCTACATACTGTGTCAGAAAACCCTCCTGCACACACTGGACAAAAACTGACCCATCTAAAGTACTCGAACTATAGTATTTCCAGTCAATATTTGGAAAGTTAAAATCCCCCATAACAACTACCCTGTTACTCTCGCCCCTGTTGAGAATCATCTTCGCTATCCTTTCCTCTACATCTCTGGAACTATTCGGAGGTCTATAGAAGACTCCCAACAGGGTGACCTCTCCTCTCCTGTTTCTAACCTTGGCCCATACTACCTCAGTAGACGAGTCCTCAAACGTCCTTTCTGTCGCTGTACTACTCTCCTTGATTAACAATGCCACCCCCCCCCCCCCCCCTCTTTTACCATCTTCTCTGTTCTTACTGAAACATCTAAATCCCGGAACATGCAACATCCATTCCTGCCCCTGCTCTACCCACGTCTCCGAAATGGCCACTACATCGAGATCCCAGGTACCAACCCATGCTGCAAGCTCACCCACCTTATTCCGGATGCTCCTGGCGTTGAAGTAGACACACTTTAAACCAGGTTCTTGCTTGCCAGTGCCCTCTTGCGTCCTTGTAACCTTATCCCTGACCTCACTACTCTCAACATCCTGTACACTGGAACTACAATTTAGGTTCCCATTCCCCTGCTGAATTAGTTTAAACCCCCCCCCCCGAAGAGCACTAGCAAATCTCCCCCCCAGGATATTGGTACCCCTCTGGTTCAGGTGAAGACCATCCTGTTTGTCGAGATCCCACCTACCCCAGAAAGAGCCCCAATTTTTGTTAAGCATTTGCTAATATTTATGTTTGGTTTGAATTGTTGAATAAATCATTAAATAGTCATACAAAGATTTGCAGATTCAAACATTAGCCATACTGACAACAAGATGATCTGACTTTTGAAATGCAATTATCGTCAATGAGCTATCAATAATATTCATATTAAAATAAACGTCATCATTTTGCCTTGCTTTCGCCATCATTCTACAAACATCCCATGTTCTACATGTTAAAATTACACTTGATGGGCATAATTACTGTTTTTAAGTGAAACCAATGTCTCGTGTTTGATTTATAATAATCAGGATTGAGGAAATTCTGGGCCTAAAAGTCAGAAGACATATGGCTTTTCTGCTAAAGGGGTATAACGCAACTCAAGAATACTTATTTTTTTTGACAAAAATCCATATTGCAACTAAAAACATAAAAATAACCAGTTAATATATTGGTTGTCTGTTCTCTCAATTAATTCCTATGTTTGAAAACTGGTCTGTTTAAAGTTCTGTTTTTAATCTATAAGTTTGAGCTGTGCTGTACTGCCAGTAATTTTATTGTATTCAGGTTTCTTCAGAAAAATATTACACTTCACCCATGGAAGAAGGAAAATACCTTTTGTTTTAGAAGTAGTAGTTGTTGTTTCTCCTCATTGTAAAAACAATGTCTACCCACCATAGAATCAAACACATTACTGACCTCCAACAGTGCTGTGCCTAAATTTTGGGACTAAATCTGGACAAGCGCTTTACTGTCAAAAATGCAGGAAACTTGGCACAGGCTGGCCATTTGCATGGGGGTGAGGCTATGTAAATGACAGCTGAGGATTTCAGCAGGCGTATGCCTGAAGCGGTGCAAATGATCAGGTGGAGACAAAATACATAGTTGCAAATCTCTAGAACTTGTTGGTCGATTTAAATTACTCTTCCGTTTGTCTCGCACAAACGGCATCTCACCATTAGCCTCTCCGTTATTTTGAAGAACTTGCTCTTTTTGTACATTAATTGCCCATTAAATTCGCCACAGAAAGTTAAGGCTCAGAATTAATAGTGTAAGTACCCTTTTAATGATGTGATCGTTGCTAATGACTGCCAAACAATCTTTCCAGCCCGGAAAGAAAACTAGTCAAACTATGGAGTCTCATTCCAGCATATCGTAAACTGTTCGAGATTTTAAAAATTTTAAATAGTACATTTTGTTCTTACTTTTCCTTCCTTGTTTTCTCTATCTTAATTTAATCTTTCCTTCTCTTTATTTCACTTTCTGTACCCAATTTGACTAATTCACCCTCTTTTGCCGTCGTTCCTCTGTTTCTTTTACAATTCTTAAATCTCCTTCGTTCAGGAGATAGACTGTTGGTCCTGCTGTCCACCAAGGTCCCAGATACCATGTTGCCCTCACTAGAGCATTATTAACTCGCACTTTCAGCAAGTCATAGTGCAATACAATTTTGAGCTGAACGGTGCAGAACAATATTTAACGGTGCATGCCGTGAGATAACCTGCTCCAGCACAATTTGGCTCATTACATTATTAATATTTTTATGAGTGATTATTGCAACTCCTTGTCTTACCAATCACATTACACAAAGATAATTGACATAGACACATCAATCATGGCAGTTGCCCGTTAATTTAACCTTCAGTACCTTAACCAACCAGGAAAATGTGTTAAAATGGTGAGTGCTTCCAACTCTGCATATGTTTCTGGTCACTTAGACCCTACTGTTAGGTTCTGCCATGTCTCCCACTTAATCTCTGTGCCAGAAAGCCGTCTGGGGCCCTGCCTTCCATCTACTCCCTCAATCAGGCAGATTAAAAAAAAGGCAGCCTTCGCCACCAGCAAGTGTATTAGGATAATACAACTGACCAATAATTTGGTCAGTAAGTGGTCATTAAGCTACCCCATTGTCCAGATCAATGATGGCCAACCTGGTGCAAAGACTTCAGCATCATTTTATTTATTACTTTTTGAATTATTAAGCTCCCCCACAGTACAGTAAGTTCAGCTTATTTACTAACTAAATAAAAGTTAAATCATATGTATTCCATTTAATTATAAATTTCTATTGATGAATATTGTTAAATCTTAAATGTCCTAAATAATGGCTCCTTCGGAAACCATTTTATCCTCCATTTTATCATTGCTTGGGCTGGTGATTGCATTGAGTTGTTTCTTTGTTTTGTTGCTCAATAAAATATAATCTAACCGTATTCTGAAACACGTCTGATACATACAAATCCAGAAGCAATGCCAGAGGAGATCCACCAGTTTTTAAAAATTCAGTGTACCACAGAATTCTCAAACAATTTTCACACTCTTTCTTTCAAAGCATTGGTAGAGCTCAATTGTAGGGACACGGCCTTTATATGAACATGTACATCATACTGCTAAATCAAAAAGAAACTGCTCCCAGGACCCAGTGGATCCATTAATTAAATGCTCATAATTGAAGCTCATGATAAATGCTCAGTTCTCCATTTACCACTAGGCCACCGCCACTTCACAGACATAATTACACAGCCTAGATTAGCACAGGGAACCATGATGGTTAAGGACACTCAAGAGATACTCCTTCTTTATATATTATTTGCCACTTCCATCTTATAGAATGAAGGTCAAAGGGTGTTCTCCATAAAGTCTGTTGAACAGATTCATGAATAACTAAATGCTACCTGTAACGGACAAGAAAAGGAATCTATCACAGTGTTAAACAGTATGGATACTTTTATATCAAGCAATTCTCCATGAGGTAAGATGGTTGATCTTGCTTCCCTGAGATTACTGAAAAGATACAGCTGATGGTGAGCCTAGAGCAAAATTAAGAACAGCTGGCATTACCCCTATAATTAATTCTCCATATTTCTACTATTTTAATGTTACCATAAGTTCAGAACGTCTGCATCACATCTAAATGTTTCTGTGTATACAATAAGCACTGGTTAGTTTATATGAAATACTGTCCAAAAATTGATCAGTACAGCTATAAATAAGAATTACTCCTTATATGACAGTTGGATATAATTTGTTTTCTGAGTTCATATTTGGAAGACTATCAACATGATGTATAAACAATTTCAGTGCCAACATTTCAGTAGTCTGAATAGGTGGTGAATGAAACCCAATGGAAGCACAGTTAGAAATATCAAGCACATTCCGCCCTCTGGAAATTTGGAACCATCACTGTCACAGCAACCAGAGACTTCTTACAAAAATCTGATGGAGTTACCTGTTTACTGGGTTCCAATGGCAATGCTAAGCATATTACAGTGTAAATCTGATCAAAACCACATAATAAAAGTAGGAAGTAAAACAGTATACAATCTTGAATGTTATGTTCCGATGGCACAAAATAGCGGGGAGACAATAGGGGACTTTAATATGTGATAGTAAGTGATTATAGTAAAATAATTTTAGTTGAAAACACAGTTGTACTATATGCATACAGTTGTATTAGTTATTGATTTAAAAAGTAAAACTCTCAGGTTTAGATTTATATTATCTGACTTCCAAAGCAAGTCTCATTTGAGAACGTAAACCATATCTCTTCCCATTCCAGGACTACCAGTATCAGCATCCATTCTAATTTAAGCCAGTCTCAGTTACTATTTCATAGTATTATTAAAAGACCATCAAACTGTAATCAGATTTAAATACAGGAGGAAACTTAATTCTCAATATGTGCAAATATAGTTTTCGCTCTTTATACTTATGCACAAAGTATGTTTGACGTAAGTTAGAACTGGTCAAGAACAATACCAAGATATAAGCCACTCAGAATCATTTGTGCATTTGCATTTTTAAATCCTGCTGTAGAATTTATGTGCCTAGCAAGCAGGATCATCAGGCAGGGGTCATTCGAATGTTGTACCTCCGATATTACACATTTATTGTTCTTGGTAATAGCCCCACTACTCACCTTTGCTCTAGGCATTTTCTACTGAAATAATAGAAATTTATAATGAAGGAAATAATTATAAAGCAATTTTGCACAAAATTCTCAGAAAATTAATTAGCATTGGTATATGTAGACACTTACTGTTTGGGTCCTCCTATATTGGCCCAAGCCCCACAAGCACATTAAAGATTCCCTTCCCTACCCACAAAACAAAACACACAGTTCATATATATATATATACAGCAATATATTGGCTTCATTTTCAGTGAAGTTAGTCCCGGTTAAATATTGACCTGGAAGCCTGCAAACATTTTTGAAGCGTTTGACTGCTGTGGTACTGCCCTGAGTACTGGTAAAAATACTCAACAGCACATGATCGGTCTTGTGTTTGACATCTAATAACTCATTAAAGGATGATTTTCATCCCTGGTACAGTAACATGAAAAAAGTTGTTGAGCGGGTAAAATCATCCTTTAACCATTGTGTGATGTGAAACCCTTTAACTATGGACGAAAAAGGTGCTGTTTTTCGACGTTGTAATTCAAATTCAAACCTTCAGAACTAAACCCAAACAGTTTCATTATATTCAACAATAACCACAGTTAAACTGAATGAAGTTTTAAAAAAGCTCCAACTTGTAGTGCACCTTAAAAGGCAGCACTAAGTTTCTGGACCATTGTGTAAGTTGGCCGCACCATTGGAGAGAGCTACTGTCAAGGTTTAAAGTGTCCTTACCCGAGATCTCTTGGTAGGGGATGTTGCTGAGGCTGAATCCTTTCGCACTGTAAGCTTGTCTCACCTCAGAGCAGGTCCGAGCTTTCGCATCAGCCAGGACCGAACCACAAAACACAGTTAAAGTGCAAAGCACCGCCAAAAGAGCAGAAATCCAGGACATGATGTGCGCTTTTAGGTTTTGAAAATCCACTTTTTTGCCCCAGCCTAAACCCTGACGAACTCCCCTTAAAAGTCCTGTCAAGCACCGCTCTCGGGAGCTGAGGCGATTTCTCCAGGTAGCGGTCGCTGGTTTCCACTATGTTTCTGCCGGCTGTAGATTAGATTGTACGTACGTACGTACATACATATATGTATATATAATCTAGGAGTGACTACTAAAAAGGCAAGAAGTGGCCTCTTTGTCCTCCACCGATACACTCTGAATGTTGAAGAGCTGAGCCCACCCTCATGGATCCCGTGTGTGTGGATGAAATCCTGATGTGTGCCTGATCTGCGAAGTTCACTCGGACAGGCTGAGACTGAGAGCTCAGAGTAAGAGAGAGCCAGGAATCTAAAAAAAAACCCTCCGCCTCTGGATGCTCTCAGATCAGAGGAACAGAGTACAAGGCAAAGCCCGGACTGGACTACTCATGTGCAATTCACGCCGGAAGGAAATAAGTCGCATGTCAAATTCCTAACCGTATCTTTCATACACATTGTATTCTTGTCAGGTAAATGTGTTCTGCAACAATATTTCACTACAAACAAGTTCATTTGCACTGTAGATTTAAAGTGACATTTCTAAACCTCATTTTTTTTTAAAGGGGACGGCCGATTTCTTGCCAGTAGTTAGTGAGTAAAGGCAGTTCATGGAGCTGCTAAAGACCTGCTGCGCTATGAAACTGTCTTGATGCATGACTGCACAGCAGCAGCCTGTGAATACAGACCTGCTCTATCTCCTTTAGTGCCACCCCAACCCCCACTCCAAAGCTGCAGTGGGAAGATAATTATAATGTTTATTTTAAAACGTCACCCTTCTCGGAAAAATAAACTGGAATTGGTTTAGTGCCTTACCACATCTCATTCCACCTACAATGAATTACTTTGAAGTGCAAAAACTGTTGTATAGGCAAAGACAGCAGTCATATTGCAGGCAGCAAAATCCCACAAAAAAACAATGAGATGAATGACTAGTTAATCTGTTTTTTGGTGTTGGTTGAGGGTAGAATGTTGCCAAATCAGAGGGCACTGTCCCTGTTCTTCGACAGAGCCTGCTATGAAATCTTTAGAATCTACTTGACTTAACAGGCAAACAGGGCAGCTGCAAAAACACTGCATCCTTCAATAGCATGTTATCTCAAATTATGAACTCAAGCTTCGAGGAAACCACAACTCTTTGACCCAGATATGAGTAACCAACAGAACAAGTTGACACAAGGAATGTTTTGGCACAATGAAAGGGGAGGAACAGGGACGTTTTTGGAGGGGAAATGGAGAAGGGGGAGGAACATGGGAAGAGTAAAAGGATCATGATAAGAGAATGGGGAAATGAGTGGGGGGAAAGGGGAGGGGAAGTGGGTGCAGAAGTGAGGGAGAGCAGAGGAGGGAATAATGGCAGAGGAATAGTAGGAGAGGGAAGATAAGGGAGAATAGGGATGCTGGAGGGAGGAATAAAGATGGGGAACACAAATCAGTCAGGGCAATAGGAATGGGGAGGTTGGAAGAGTGTGGGAAAAAGGGGAGAGGAAGATGGATGAGAAAGGGGGAAATGAATGAGGAAGAAAATAGGAGAGTGGGAAGGGAACAGGAGGGAAAAACATGAAGACTTGCATTTATATTGTGCCTTTCATGACTTCAGCATATCCCAACGTGCTGTACAGCTAATGAACTACTTTTTGAAGTGCAGTCACTGTCGTACTGTAGGAAAGGCTGCAGCCAATTTGTGCACAGCAAATTTCAATAAACATCAATGCAATAATGACGAGTTAATGTGTTGATTGAGGGATAAATATTGGCCAGGGCACCGGGGATAACTCCCTGCTCTTCTTCAAAACAGTACTGTGGGATCTTTTATATTCATGTAAGAGAACAGACATGACCTCAATCATCTGAAAAGAGCACCTCTGACAGTGCAGCACTCCCTCAATCTAGGTGTCAGCCTAGATTTTTGTGCTCATATTGCTGGAATGGGACTTGAACCCATGACATTCTGACTCAGGGCAAGAGCTCGATCAACTGAGCCACAACTGATACTGACAGTATACGAAGGGAGGATGATGGGAGGGGTAGGAAAAATAGTTGGGGGAAAAAAACAAAGGGTAGGGTGAACAGAGAAAAGACTAGGATGGAAAAAGAAGGGGAGAACAGAAGAAGAAGGGGGAATAGGGAACAAGTGATATGAAAGAGAGAAGACAGTAGAGGGGAGAAGGAGATACAGAAGAGGTGGAGGAACATAGGAACAGGAGTAGGCCATTTAGCTTCCAGAGGCTTTGTTGCCATTCAATGATCTCAGAGCAGATCTATGCCTAACTCCATATACCTGCCTTTGTCCCATGTCCCTTCATACCTTTGGCTAAAAGAAATCTATCAACCTCAGACTTCAAATTGACAATTAACCTAGCACCAACTGCCGTTTATGGATGAGAGTTCCAAACTTCTACCACCTTTTGCGTGTTTCCTAATTTCATTCCTGAAAGGTTTGGCTCTCATTTTTAGGCTATGTTCCCAAGTCCTATATTCCCCAACTGGCAGAATTAGTTTCTCTCTATCTACTCTACAATTTCCCTTGAACAACTTCAAAACTTCAATCAAATCACCCTTTAACCTTCTAAATTCCAGGAAATATAGCCCTACTTTGTGCAAACTCTACTTGGAATTTATTCCTTGGTGTCCAGGTATAATTTTAGTATATCTGTGCTGCATTCCCTCCAAGGTCAAGGAGATGGGGTGGATGGGGGAGAAGGAGGCGGATGCTAGAGGGGATAGGAAGGGCGTGAACATTTGAATATGGGGTTCAGGACATTTTGTATGAGGGGTGTCATGCAGACCCCCACCTGCCAAAATTGAGGCACACATTATTTCGCCACATGAACATTAAAACTTAAAATTGTGGTTGGGAATAAAAGAGGGCCTATCACAAGGAAAGGCAGCACTGGAACATTTGCATGCTAGCAGACAGTGTTGAAACAAGGGACCCAGTCCTTGCTTCCCCAATACATAGAAGAAGTGGTCAGACCAGTTTATTCACATGACTAACTGTTGGAGTTTTTTGAATTTGAACTTGCTGAGAGAAAGAAACTCAGAAAGCTCTTTGCTCCTGGACTGAGAACACCTCTCTCCTGTCTGCTTTCATCTTGCTCTCACCAGCTTCAGAAACCATTGAAGACACATAAACTCCAACAGAGAAAAGTCTCCTACAGTGAACAAGGTTTAAGAAGAATACTGGGCCCCAACGAAAAGCAAGACTACCTACAGAAGGACTACGGTGAGCTTGAAGCACAGTTAACATGAAATTCTTTTTGATATTGCCTCAAACCTCTCCATTTTATTTTTCTTCTGCTCTTTTCTGTCTCTGTTTCCATGTGCATATTGTGTATGCATGCTAGGGTGGGACATGGCGTGTATCTGTAGACGTTAAGCGAATTACAGTTTAAGTTTTAATAAATTTCACTTTAAACCTAAGAAAGCCTGTTTATGCTCATTTCTTTACCTTATAATTGGAAAGTGGTGAACAAGAATTCACCATGGGGGAGCTCAAAACACAGTATGTTTAAAAATTAAACCCTGTTCCAATATGACCAGGTGAAGACAGTAAAAGACCCCTAGACACCTTTCTCACCTGGTCGTAACAGGGGACATTTTTCTATGGGGGATTTTTGTATAGCTTGGACACTGTATGGCATTTTAGGTATTTTGTGCACAGGGGCTCAGTTTTTTATATAGGGTGTTATGGCCAAGTGAGGAGAGGGTCACAGTTGTCCCTCTTGCCCTTTCTCTTATTTGACTGCAACAGGGTTTGTTCCTTCTTAACAGTGGTTGTGCTTACCACCTCTGAGTGTTTTACCTTTTTCCTTTACTGTGATCATGAAAGAACCAATCAGACAGGTTTTCTTGAGTTTAAACAAGAGAAAGGTAAGTTTATTATACTTAATAATCTAACCCCAATTTAAAAATAATAAAAAATACACTACCCATTCACACACACATTCACACGAGAATCGCACACACAAATAGATTACAGAGGGAAAAATAGAGTTGGTGGTTGGATTAGAGCCCGGAATAAATGGAACTTAAATACACAACCTGTGAACTGGATGATCAGGATGTCTTTCAGCTAAAGCTGTATTTTTGAAGACCTCGGCTGGTCAAAGTGCACTTTGTGGTTGGCCTTCTTTGCTCAGGGTTTTCTTGAAGGCAGACTGGTAGGTGACTCTCTTTCCCTGGTCTCTGGCTTTAGCAGTCTGTAGGTTTGGAGAGTCCACAGTCGTGGATGGTTTTCAAACTTGATGTTTTCTGGTGGGAGAGAGAGAGAGAAAGGGAGGCACGCAGCCTTTTCCTACTGCACAGTCTGAGTTACTGCCTATCTCTTTGTCCAAGGAAAAAAAACTAGCTTCCCCCAAGATGGACAGACCTTCACATGGCTGCTTCAGATTTTCTGGACTCTTATAATCAAATTCAAGGTTGTAAATTGGCTCCACAGGCCCCAGGATGCCAATTTACACTTGGGAGGGATTTGCTCTTTCAAAGTCAATAATCAATTTGTTAGGGTTGCCTTGACTGCCGTGTTAATGAAGCCATTATAGATAATTCAATCACTGAAAGCAAGCCATTGTCCTGAGGGTAGGGGGGGTGGGTGGGGTTGCAGGGAGAAAGCAGCCGGAGAGAATGGGGTGGGGGGGAAAGCGGGGAGCGAGTGGCTGGAGAGAGCAGGGGGGGAGTGGGGCGAGAGGAGGGGGGGAGCGGGGAGAGAGCGGGTGGGGCGGAGAGTGCGGGCGGGGTGGGGGGAAGGGGAGAGAGCGTGGGGTAGAGGGCAGAGGAGAGCGCACCCGCAGCTGCCGCCACCAAGGTCTTCGGCCACCCTCTGCCCGCTTTCGCGCGTTACGCGACGACGCCATCTGCACATGCGCCAACCAGTCCTGGCAATGCGGAACACAGCGCACGCACACAGAGCAGGAGCCCATTTGCGCATGTGCACAGCTTGGCACAGTCTTATGACATCAGCGGCTGGCTACGTTGTCAAGAATCACTTTGTTTTAAAAAAAGTGAACTGCAAGATTTTCTCCATTAAAAGTCTAATGTAATGCACTCTCTGGGGGAAAGGCCATGCCTTTTCCCAGCAGAAGGAATTTGGTGGCCCCGTATCCCGGAGTATATGTATGGGCTTGCTTGCCCCACTCAAGAGATATGAGGTCACTTTTCCTTGGGATACAACATCCTGGTAACTTGCAGGGATTTTGTTAAGTTTTTCCACACCCACAGCAGGAGGTTTACTGGTTAAAGACACAGCCTGCTCTGCTGTGTTTTCCATCAGGGCTCCTTTTGCACTGGGGTTTGGTGTGTTCTGATTAATCCTGCAGGTTTCCCGGTAATTTCGAGCAGTCAGGTCGGAGGTGACCTGCCTTGTTACAGTGGAAACAGACAGCTCTTCAGGTGTCACTCCTGCTCTCAGCACGGTCCTTTTTGGCCTGAGGAGGGCCCTCTACGTGTCTAGCTTTCCCTTCTAGCCCATAGCTGTTCAGGCTCCTAACTCCCTCCCTCCTTTTATCCTTTTCAGGTTTTTGGGGTGATGAGGGAAGGGTTTTCCTTGGGGTAAGGACTTGAGTACAAGGGTAAATTGATCAGCCAGGATTACGGTTTGCCTGGCTCTTTGAACCTTTTGTTCCGCATTGTGGGTTTTATTAGAAAGGCAAAGTGAATTTTTCAATTCCTCGAGAAGGATCACCTGTCTGAGGTTTTCATATGTGAGCAGCACCTTAAGTGCTCTTATCCACTGGTCAAAAGCAAACTGCTTAACTCCAGGTAAGTCTGGTCAGGCAGCTTCTGGAGGGTTCAGATTATCTGGCGGTACACTTCCGGTACTAGCTCATATGCCCCCAGAATAGCATTTTTAGTCATTTCCTAATCTGATGAACCTCCATCTGGCAACAGTGAATAAATCTTGTGGGCTTTTTATGTTAGCTTGCTTTGTAACAACATGGTCCAGCTCTCTGTTGGCCATTTCAGCTGTCTTGCAAGCTTTTCACAAATGACGGAAAATGCTTCCACATCCCTCTCATTGAACTTTGAAATCAACTGTGAGAACTTTAAGAGCTCAGCACATGGCCCTGAACTAGGGGTAGCTCACTTGCTAGCCGTGCTTTCACTGGGGTATCGGGTCACCCCCTAGTTAGTTCTAGTTGCCTTAACTCCCTTTGGAAAGGTCTTTCTTTTTCCCTTTCTTCTCTTTTTTCCCCTCTCTTCCCTTTTTTCCCCCCTTTTTTGACACTTTGCTCTTTATTTCTTTGGAATTCTAATTACAGACGCCTCTGTTCTAATTGTAGTTTTGCTAATATTACCCTGTTTGTTTCTGACTCTAACCCTGTTTTTGAATTTTCAGGTTCAAGAGAAAAATGGTTGGCCACAACTTTTAGGATTTCGGATTTCCTAGCTTTCGAATGGAGAGTAATCACTAACTGCCCAGCTACATTCCTAAACTCTTTAATAGATAGGGCATTTAACCTATCCCAAGTTACTTCACTCTGGTTGAGGAAGGTACTGGCCTCGAATATGGACATGTTCACATTCTAGCAGTGAAAACCACAAGAAAACCTATAATGACGATTTTTAATTTTTTACTAGAGATCAATTTGGTTTCCCACTTAAAATTTCTCGTTTGTCATTTGGTTACAATCTCAGACTCTATCCCCCAAATTTCTGTTATGGCCAAGTGAGGAGTGGGGGGGGTGGGGAGGGGCACAGTCTCCTCTCTTGCCCTTCCACTTATTTGACTGCAACTGGGTTTATTTCTTTTTAGCAGTGGTTGTGCTTACCACCTCTCTGTGTGTTTTACCTTTTTCCTTTACTGTGATTGTGAAAGAACCAATCAGGCAGGTTTTCTTGAGTTTATTATACTTAACAATCTAACCCCAATTTAAAAATAATAAAAAATATACTACACATTCACATGAAAATCACACACACAAAAATAGATTACAGAGGGAAAAATAGATTTGGTGGTTGGATTAGAGTCCAGAATAAATGGAACTTAAATACACAGTCTGTGAAGTGGGTGATCCGGTTATCTTCCAGCTGAAGCTGTATTCTTGAAGTCCTCGGCTGGTCAAAGTACACTTTGTGGTTGGCCTGCTTTGCTCTGTGTTTTCTTGAAGGCAGACTGCTAAGTAGCTCTCTTCCCCTGGTCTCTGGCTGTAGCAGTCTGTAGGTTTGGAGGGTCCACAGTGGTAGATGGTTTTCAAACTTGATGTTTTCTGGTGGGAGAGAGAGAGAGAAAGGGAGGCACGCAGCCTTTTCCTGCTGTACAATCTGAATTACTGCCTGTCTCTTTGTCCAAGGGGAAAAAACCAGCTTCCTCTGAAATGGACAGATGGTCTCATGGCTGCTTCAGGTTTTCTGGAGCCTTCTAATAAAACTCAATGTTAGGAATTGGCTCCACAGGCCCCAGGATGCCAAATTACACTTCTGTGTATTCATATGCACACATACTTACTGGTTGTGATACAGTTATGCATGTCCCAGCTCCATTCCTGCCCTGCCCTAAAGAGCTTTCTGATCTGATATAGCAAAAAGATGAAATTGTTTAATTACTTTTTGATAGTTGTTGGTACTCTGATCTCGAGCAATCTCTAGCCTGAGTGTTAGTGGGGTACAAGCTGATTCTCCTTGGTGACTTCAGTGCCAGAATCAGGAAGGTCTTGAATCTTTGGAAGGGTGTGATTGGAAAGGAGGGAATAGAGAAAGCAAACTCCAATGGAATCTTTCTCTTGACGAAATGCTAAGAGCATGACCTTGTCATAACCAACACCCCGTTTCGTCAGAGAGACAGATTTAAGAGCTCGTGACAAAGCCCATGATCCAAGCACTGGCACCTACTTTACAACATCATCGTCCAAGCAAGGGATCGCAGGGATGTGTGTATCACTCACACCAGGATAGATGTCTATGACTGCTGGACCAATAATCATTTTATCCGGTCTATTATCTTCATTAACCTGGCCCCTAAACAGCAGTGGCAACAGAAACATTGCCGCAAGAAAATTAACATTGAGGGTCTCAAGGATCCTGCAAAGGCAGCTGTCCCCAGCCAGCTCACAGGCAATGTCTTTACTCCCAGCCAACAGGAGCCGCAGTCATAGAGTCATTGAGTCATAGAGGCTGTCCACAATGCCTGGTCCACTTAAAGTCCACCATAATCAGCATCTGTGTAGAAGTTCTTGGCTTCATTACCAGGAAACATAGGGACTAGTTCGATGAGAACGACCAAGAGATTGAAGAGCTAATCAAATGTAAGCACAAAGCATTCGTAGACTGGAAGCACAACCGCGTTTCAAGAGAAAAGCAGCTGGCCTAAAGGCATCTCAAGGCAGAGGTACAATAAAAAACCCATGACATAATGAACAAATGGTGGGTGGAAAGAGCACGGGAGATTCAACAGCTTGCGCAACATAAGTGGATTCTTCAGCACTGTCAAATCCATCTACACCTGAAACACTCAAGGGCCCACCCTGCTGAGAGTAAATAAAAGAGGAGAGCTCATCAAGGACAAAGAGGCAGTAGCATAATTGCTGGAGGGAGCATTTTGAAGAGCTCCTCAATCGAGACTCTGTCTTTGACCCAAACATCCTTGGTTCCATCCCTCAGTATGCTACCTGGCTCAGCGTGGGCGCTATCCTTACCCAGAATGATGTTGGAAAAGCCATCCATCAGCTGATAAGCAACAAGCCTCTGGAGTAGATAACATTGCTGCTGAAATCCTGAAACACAGCGGTGATTCACTCCTAGCGCGATCGCACCACCTCATATCCCTTCTCTGGGAAGAGGAGCACATGCCAGGGGATCTCAGGGACACCATGATTGTGATTATTTTCAAGAAAGGAGACAAATCTTATTGCAGTAATTATCGGGGAGTCTCCCTGCTGTCTGCCACAGGGAAGATCATTGCATGGATTCTCTTCAACCGCCTCCTTCCAGTGTCCGAAGAATTCCTCCCAGAGTCGTAATGTAGATTTCGCCCACTGAGAGGCATGACAGATACGATCTTCACAACAGCAAATCCAAGAAAAATGTAGGGAGCAGCATCAACCTCATGAAAGCCTTTGACTCTGTTAACCTTGAGGGTTTATGGAGAACCCTCCTCACGTTTGGCTGCCCTCAGAAATTTGTCACCATCCTTCGCTTAGTACATGATGACGTGTAAGCCGTAATCGTTACCAACGGAACCACCACAGACCCAATCTCAGTGAAAACTGCCATCAAACAAGGCTATTTCATTGCACCAAACCTCATCTCCATCTTCCTCACTGCAATTTTGCACCTTACCTCCATCAAGCTCCTCACAGGAGTGGAGAAAACCTGCAGGACGGATGGGAAATCTCTGTCCAAATCTCCACTCCAAAACAAAGGTCACTCCAGCATCAGTCATTGAGCTTCAGTACATGGATGGTGCTTCTGTATGTGCTCACTCGGAGACTGAGCTCCAGGTCATTGTTGACTCCTTCACTGAAGCATACATGAGATGGGTCTTACTTTAAACATCCAGAAAACTAAGGTTTTCTTCCAACACACTCCCGCCGCACGACATCATCTCTGTCAATCAGGATCCACTGCAAGATCCTGGAAAATGTGGACCATTTTCCATATCTTGGGTGTCTCCTCTCAACGAAGGCAAAACATAGATGATGAAATCCATCACCGGCTTCAATGTGCCCACTCTGCCGTTGGCCAACTGAGGAAAAGAGTATTCGAGGACCAGGACCTCAAACCTGGGACTAACATCATGGTGTAACAGTCAGCAGTCATCCCTGTGCTGCTATATGCTTTGGAGTCTTGGACAATCTACAGCAGGCACCTCAAGGCACTGGAGAATACCACCAACACTGTTTCCGCAAACTCGTTCACATTCATTGGCAGGATAGGCGGTCTAATGTCAGCATCCTCTCCCAAGCCAACATTCCCAGAATAGAGGTGCTCATCACCCAAAACCAGCTCTGCTGGGCAGGCCACGTCACCAGGCTCCTGAAGCAACTACTCTGCTCTGAGCTTCGCCGCGGCAAAAGACTCCCAGGAGATCAGAGGAAACCCTTTATGAACGTTCTCAAGGCATTCCGGAAGAAATCCAACATACCCATCGACTCAGGGGAGTCCCTGTCCCTCGACTGCTCAAAGTGGAAAGGGTGCATTCGTGAGATTTTGACAGGAGCACACGGAAGGCAAGTCCAGGCTGCGGAAGGAGCACACAGGCCCCCCCGGTAACTTGCCTATCCAATTCTTAAAACGCCACCTTCCCCACATGTGGTAGAGTCTGAAGTTCATGTATCAAACTTGTTAGCCATGTTAGACCTCATGAACCAGAGTGGAAGCAAGTCATCATTGGTGTGAGGGACTGCCAAAGAAGAGAAGAAGAAGGAGCTGTTGATAAAGTCACCATCATAGATTCCACTGTTATCTATTTATCATACAGAACTTGAACAGAAAGCTTAGCAGTATTGATGAGGTCGTGGGCGGGTACATTGAAATCATTGAGCCAGTGAAGGTTTCGGCACATGACCTCCCACTACCAACCACCTCAATCAAGTAGCTTCCTTTACCCATTTCAATATATTTATAACTAACGAAAGAAATTGTTCAAAGAAAATGAAAAAAAACACACAATTTTCTTTATATGTCTATGATTTTTCTCCAAAGTCGCTCTCAGCAGTTTTGAGGACATTAATCTTTAACTCCTGAAGACTCCAGGAAATCTGGAGGCTTGTCAACTATATCAGATTGTTGGATATGAATGCATACTAACTCTAATGTATGCCTCTGTAGTTAAGGACCACAAGTTGAGCATCCTGTAAGGATAGTCCCAGTGGAATAAAACTGGTATGCCTGCTAAAATATAGGACCAGAATTTGCTTCCCAAATAACAGCGCTCACTGTTATAATTGATTAATCATCCAGCAACTTGAGGTGAGAAAGTGGCAGCTCACCTTCAACCTCTCCATAAGTTACATAATATTGCTGCATTTGCACACTAATTGGCAATTAAACTCACCACAGAAAGTTAGGGCTGCAATGTAACAGTGTAAGTACCTTTCTAATGACAAGTATTATTCACATTCACGGAGAAGACTCGGAGGGCGGAGTTCCAGACCGGTGAGGATAAAAACTTACCTCTGGTAAAAAAAAAACTGAAAAGTGATGTCACAGGAAAGCTGTGACCTGATTGGCTGAAAGGGAATCTACTGAATTTGAAAACAAAACACTGGTAAAAATTGATTAAAACCCTAATTAACTAATTAATAAGTAGAGTAACTAAACAAGAGGGAGGAGATTACTGTATTTAGTTAGCATTTAATATTTATTGTAGAAATCTAGCACGAGGGACCATATAGTTAATTATAACAATTTAGTAAGGATTGAATAAGTATTTATTTATTTTATATGAATTAACCAATTCGTGCTAGAAATGACAGTTAGAAGGGGTGAAGTGCTTCACCTGTGAGATGTGGGAAGTCCGTGACACTTCCAGCGTTCCGGACGACTACATCTGCAGGAAGTGAACCCAGTTGCAGCTCCTCACAGACCGCATGGATCGGTTGGAGCGGCAACTGGATGCACTTAGGAGCATGCAGGTGGCGGAAATCGTCATAGACAGGAGTTTTAGAGAAGTGGTTACACCCCAGGTGCAGGCAGATAGATGGGTGACCGCTAGAAGCGGCAGGCGGTCAGTGCAGGAATCCCCTGTGGCTATCCCTCTCTCTAACAAGTATACCGCTTTGGATACTGTTGGGGGTGATGGCCTATCAGGGGAAAACAGCAGCAGCCAGAGCAGTGGCACCACAGCTGGCACTGTTGTTCAGCAGGGAGGGACAAAGCGCAGAAGAGCAATAGTTATAGGAGACTCTATGGTCAGGGGCACAGATAGGCACTTCTGTGGACGTGAAAGAGACTCCAGGATGGTATGTTGCCTCCCTGGTGCCAGGGTCAAGGATGTCTCTGAACGGACAGGGGGCATTCTGAAGGGGGAGGGTGAACAGCCAGAGGTTGTGGTACACATCGGTACCAATAACATCGGCAGGAAGAGTGATGAGGTCCTGCACGGGGAGTTTAGGGAGTTAGGTATAAAGTTAAAAAACAGGACCTCTAGGGTTGTAATCTCGGGATTACTCCCTGTGCCACGTGCCAGTGAGGCTAGAAATAGAAAGATAGTGCAGCTAAACACGTGGCTGAACAGCTGGTGTAGAAGGGAAGGTTTCAGATATCTGGACCATTGGGATCTCTTCAAGGACAGACGGGACCTGTACAAGAAGGATGGGTTGCATCTAAACTGGAGGGGCACAAATATCCTGGCTGCGAGGTTTGCTAGCATCACTCGGGAGGGTTTAAACTAGTGTGGCAGGGGGGTGGAAACCAGAGCAGTAGGATAACAAGTGAAATAAATGAAGGGGAACTAGTAAATAAGGCCAGTAAGACTAAGAGGAAGAGCAGGCAGGGAGATGTTGCGGAGAACAGCGGGACTGGTGGTATGAAGTGCATTTGTTTCAATGCGAGAAGTATAACAGGTAAGGCGGATGAACTTAGAGCTTGGATTAGTACTTGGAACTATGATGTTGTTGCTATTACAGAAACTTGGTTGAGGGAAGGACAGGATTGGCAGCTAAATGTTCCAGGATTTAGAAGCTTCAGGCAGGATAGAGGGGGATGTAAAAGGGGTGGGGGAGTTGCATTACTTGTTAAGGAGAATATCACAGCTGTACTGCGGGAGGACACCTTGGAGGGGTCATGCAGCGAGGCAATATGGGTGGAGCTCAGGAATAGGAAGGGTGCAGTCACGATGTTGGGGGTTTACTACAGGCCTCCCAACAGCCAGCGGGAGGTAGAGGAGCAGATATGTAGACAGATTTTGGAAAGATGTAAAGGTAACAGGGTTGTAGTGGTGGGTGATTTTAACTTCCCCTATATTGACTGGGACTCACTTAGTGCGAGGGGCTTGGATGGGGCACCCACTTCACAGACTGTGTATTTAAGTTCCATTCACCACACCCCCTTCAATGCCGACAACAATCTTGATCAATCATGCCTCGTACCTCACATTTGTCGCACTCATTCCCACACACTTAACATTACTGCAAACTGCACACTCACATCTCACAGCTTGCACACACTGTCAGCTATTCAATTGTGACAGGCACAACACCCAAACACATTACGGCACACTCACTGTGACACTTCCCTCTCTCTTGCAGGACAAGGTGGCCTATAATTGGTGGCAGCACCACCTAACCATCGGGGCACAGGCACGGCTGCATGTCCCAATGGAGGATCCAGTATTGGAAAGCATCAGAGTGGCCACGATTGAGGTCTTGGCCAGATTCCATCGAGGATGATGGTATGTTCCGACCTAATCCACCTTCTCACATCTCACTTAGCCCTCAACCCACAATCCCTTATGATTTACAAACAACAGATTGGTGTCACCATGCACCTCTAGCCTTCCCCCTTCCCTTCTGCCTTTATGCTTTCAAGTAGCCATGAATTTCTACCTGGCCAGGTAATGGAGCAGGAGACTGAAGTCTCTAAGGAGCTAGAGAGTGACAAAGAAACAACATCATCCTCAATCTCACACTCGGAGCCACCAGCTCAGATATTGGCATTGTGTGAATATTAGAGGGTATCTTAAAGATAGGATCTGTACATGGTGCCTGAGTAGGCTGCAGCTAGGCCGTGGGAACGGATAGCACAGGTGTCAGCTGGTGGAGAGTGGGGTTGCACACAAGTTCTGCTGCAGAGGACTCAGCTAAGGAATTTGATGGGGTGACAGGATTACTGTAATCTCAGGATTACTCGCTGTGCCACGTGCTAGTGAGGGTAGGAATAGGAGGATTAGGCAAATGAATGCGTGGCTGAAGAGCTGGTGTAGGCGGGAGGGCTTCAGTTACTTGGATCATTGGGATCTCTTCTGGTGCAGAGGTGACCTGTACAAGAAGGATGGGTTGCATCTAAACTGGAGGGGGAACAATATCCTTACGGGGAGGTTTGCTAGCACTACTCGGGAGGGTTTAATCTAGTCTTGCAGGTGAGTAGGACCCAAAGTAGTAGTCTCTCAGAAGAGAGAGTTGAGGCAAATGTAGAGGTTAAAGGAAGCAAGTCCAGTAGGCAGGCAGGGCAGGAGCAGGACAGGGAGCGTGGAAGGTCTGGTAGGCTAAACTGCATTTACTTTAATGCAAGAAGCCTTCCAGGTAAAGCAGATGAACTTGATCGGTACGTGAGATTGTGATATTATAGCTATTACGGAAATGTGGTTGAGGGATGGGCAGGACTGGCAGCTCAATGTACCGATCTTTCTGGCGTGACAGAGATGGAAGTAAGAGAGGAGGGGAAGTTGCACTATTGATTAGGGATGACATCACGGCAGCACTTAGAGAGGATATCCAGGGGGGAATGTCCAGTGAAGCCATATGGGTCGACCTTAGAAATAAGAAAGGGGTGATCACTTTGATGGGATTATACTATAGGCCCCCCAATAGTCAGAGGGAAGTGGAGGAGCATATATGTAGGGAAATTGCCATTTGCAGGAGAGAGTTCCAAACTTCTACCACCCTTGTTGGAAGAAGTATTTCTTAATTTCATTCCTGAAAGGTCTGGCTGTAACTTTTAGACTATACCCCCTAGTCCTTGACTCCCCAATTAACATATATAGTTTCCCCCAATTTACCCTATCTGTTCCCCTTAGTATTTTGAAAATTTGATCAAATCACCCCTGAACTCCTTGGAATTTAACCCTTGGAGTCCAGGTATCATTCCAGTGAATCTACTTTGCACGCCCTTCAATTGGAGGAGAGATTACAAGGAAGAAAGATCATAGGTGGACGGATCGCAGGGTGGGAGCAATTGTTGGGATCAGAGATCATGGAGTGGAGAGATTGGGGAGTGATTGCCAGGGAGAGATAGCAGGGAGGGAGAGATCACCGAGAGAGCATTTGAGGGGAGATTATGGTGGGAGAGATCGGGGAGAGAGGTTGTGGGGGAAGATACCAAAGGGGAAAAGATCGCAAGAGAAGAGATCGTGGGGGAAGAGATCATGGGGAGGGAGCGATCGGCAGGGGCAGGGGGAGGATAGACTGTGGGGGTATAGTTTGCAAGTTTGAAGGGGATGATCAGCCGATCGCAGCAGCAGATTTGCTTGAGGCACTGAGGGGAGCGCTCCTCCTCTTCTTGGCCCATAAGCAGTGCTGGAAGAGGACGTACCTGCTGATCCAGTAGCTCCTGTGTTGCTTCAGCTTCTGGGTTTCCCAAGCACTGGGAAAGTCTGCTTTCAGCCAATAAATTCAAATGGTTCCCAAAATCTGGGGAACAGAGCCACATTTAAATCTTAAAACTACAAAGCCAACTCTTCAGAGCAGGTTACTCGGACGCCCCCAATCTCTCCGTGGTTAGCTAGGCAAGTAGGCTTGTTTGCGGCAGGTTGGGGTTGGATTTCACGTTTTTGTTGATTTAACCCTGACTGTCTCCCACCATGATGGGGGCATTAATCTCATTGCCTGAATGTCTGTGCTAGACTTTCCTGTAAAAGCAAGACTGGCAATATGCACTATCTGCTGTCTTGTATTCCAAAATCGCCATTGCTAACTTGCTCCAGATATTACAGGTTTCCTAATTGGAACACTTTGCAGTGAGTGTGGTAGTGAATCAAACACTTATTGCCAATCTAAGAGCTGGCGCTATGACACATTCACCATGTCAAGCCTTGGGAGGGCTTAAATGATTGGAAGTATAATTAACTTCATTGATAAACGTTAATCTATCATCATTTTAAGATGCAGTGCCACTTCTCAAGTTTTGAGATTCTGGTCAGTTTCACAGCAGTGTTTGAACTATGAATTTAGGCCACTCTAAGTCATTACATTATAAAGTATTAAATATTTAAGAATAAAATAGTTATTAGCTTTTATTTTTTGTGGATTATGAGGACATAAAATGAACTAAGCACGCTAGCCTTGTGATTTAAATATTGAAAACTCTGATTATTATTTCTGTTTAAATGAGACTGAATTTCACAAATCTTTGTGGAAAGCATAACTTTACATAATGACATAGTTTCCTCAGAGTAGATGGGCTTGAAATGACATTTATATCAATTCACTCATAACCCAATTGAACCTATAGTGATTAATAAGCAAATTAGAGTTATAATATAAAATATGTTTGTGGTGTTGGTGGCTTTAGTGAGATGGAGCACTGTGGAAAATTCTGAATATGGTCTCATAAATTGAATTTGCTCCGGACATATAGTTTTGCAATATTAAAATTGAAAATCCCAGATGTGGAAAGTGGATACTCAAAGATCCCGGTGGTTTAATCTTTGCAACATGAATACATTTTTAACAACTGGGAGTTTAAACTCAATCTTGCAGCAATAAATTACTCTGCTGCCAGGCCACTAGATCCATTATTTTTAAGTCTAATTGACTGCACTATGAAAACTGATTTAAATGGAAGTAAATCACCTTTCATTTGAATGGGGGTGGAGCTACAATGTTTATATGCAAAAAGTTCTCAGCCAGGGCAATGACTGAGTGTTGCAAAGATCCCAGGAAAATATTGTGTGGCATATAATTAATGACAGAAGTCACTTCCTCCATAATTTTTTCTTTCGTTTGCACCATTCCAGGATCCAGATAACTTAGAAGCAACATTGCAATAGGGCAGGGAATGTTAAGGGGAGACCTAGTAGAAGTATTCAAAATCATGAGTGAAAACTATTTCCTCTGGCAAGTAGGTCAGTAACCAGAGGCCATAGATTTAAAATAATTGGCAAAAGAGCTAGAAGGGTAATGAGGTGAAATTTCTTCACACTGAGAGTTGTTAAGATCTGGAATGCACTACCTGGAAGTGTGGGGGAACCAAATTTCATAGGACCTTTCAAAGGGTGATTGACGTGGGCTAACTTGCAGGGCTCTGGTGAAAACGCTGGAGTGTGGGACTAAATTGGACAGTTCTTTCAAAGAGGTGTCTCCGGCACGATGGGCTGAATGGCCTCCTTCTGTGCTGTATGATTCTATCTGTCTATGCAGTACAATGCACAATGTTTTTACATTTCTGCATATATTTATATTTTAGAAATAAAATATGTATACATTCCTATAGAGGAATTGCTGTATATCTATGTGAATATAGTGTTATGATCAGGTGAGGAGGGGTCACAAGACTCCTCTCTTGTTCTTCTCCTAGTTTGACTGCAACAGGGTTTATTTACACAGTGGATGCATTTACTAATTCAGTGAGTGTTTAATCCTTTACCTTTGTTGTGACCATAAAATAACTAATCGAACAGATTTTCTTGAGTTTAAAACAAGAAAGAGATTAGTTTATTGTACTTAAAATCTAAACCCGATCTAAGTAAAATTATAAAATTACACTCCAACTTCCACACACACACACACACAAATACGCATAAGAATCACATACACACAAACAAATAGGTTCCAGAGTGATGAGGAATAGTTTGGTTTGGGTGAGAGTCCAGAGCAAGTAAAAATAATATGCAGTCTGTGGGATCTGGTAATTTAGTTGTCTTCCAGCTGAAGTTGTGATTCCACAATCTCTGGCTGGTAGAAGTGCACTTTGTAGCTGGCCCATCAGGTTCAGGTTTTTATTGGAGACAGTGATGTAGGTGGCTTTCTTTCCCACAGTCTCTGTCTGTAGCAATGGTAGACTTGGATGTTCTGCAGTCACAGACAGGTTTCAACCCTTGCAGTATATCTGGAGAAAGAGAGAGAGAGAGAGAGAGAGAGGGACACAGTTCCACTGGGGTCCTGCCTGGTTAGCTTGTCTGCTGTGTGTAAAACAACCTGGGAGACTGTCACATGGTTCTCTCAATAACCTTTGTTTTTAATAAGGTTCAATGTCTAAAACCCAAATTCCTCGCAGGTTGTATTGTCAGTGTTTACCCCCTGGAGGTACGTCTCCACTCATGAATGCTTCAAGATGGCTTTGAATGCCCCTTGGGATGGGAGACTTGTTCGACATGTGTCTCCAATTTGATGCCCTGGAATGTGAGGTATTTCAATGCAAATTGTGGTAGCTATTTGGGCTGCCAGCTTTTTAAGAGTTAAATGTAGGTTTCCAACCGATGAATTAAAACGTCCTTATTCAGCATAGCATGTTTCTTGACAATAGGTTTACATACATTCCATATATTTATAAATAAAACAACTTATATTAGATATTTAGATTTCTGTATATAATGGTTTTCTAGTGTTGTTCACAGTAAGTTCTATAATATGTCTTTAATGCCGTGCAATGTGCAATGTTATAGTCAGGGCCATTGATTAATGGTGAAAAAATAAGTCGAATTCTGTTCTTATTACTTATATTATTGTTACACACAGGAGACAGATCTATGGACTGATCAAAGACTTGCAAACTGTGTGGAGTTTGCAAGTTCTCCCTGTGTCTGCGTGGGTTTTCTCCGGGTGCTCCGGTTTCCTCCCACAAGCCAAAAGATTTGCAGGTTGGTAGGTAAATTGACCGTTATAAATTGCCCCGAGTATAGGTAGGTGGTAGGGAAATATAGGGACAGGTGGGGATGTGGTAGGAATATGGGATTAGTGTAGGATTAGTATAAATGGGTGGTTGATGGTCGGCACAGACTCGGTGGGCCAAAGGGCCTGTTTCAGTGCTGTATCTCTAAAAACTAAAAAAAGACAGCATTTTTATAACAAAAGTGTTTTGTCTCCTGAGTGCTTTAATTGTGAGGAACAGACAAATGACAGGTTTTCTCGTAAGTTTTTAAGGAAAGATAAATGTTTATTGTTCAGCACTTGAATATACGCAATTACACCCACTCTCACACTCATACAGATACACACACACTCAAGAAAAGATTGCCATTATAAAGACAGCGTGCGATTAGGTATTACGATTTCAAGAGTTCTCTGTTACACTTGCTTTCCCCGGGGAGGGTGGGGGGTGGGGGGGGGGGTGCTGACTTGACATGATACAGGCCTGTAATCCTTTTTTTTGTCCACTGAAAAATTGCTCTGGAGGTTAAGAAGGATGGATTTGCCATTGTTTTATGTTCGCAGTAGAAGATTTCTCTTGTTATACTCCAGCCAAGGTTCAATGGCAAAGCCCTGGTATGGTACCTCAGGCGGAGAGTTCAGGGCCAATTTGAGTCAGTGCATACATGTGGCTTAAAGCTGGTGATCTTAGGTGGGTCTTTTCTCTTTGTTGGTACAGATTATTTTCTGTCTCTGTCTGCTCAGTGTGTGCCTTATTAAAACGCATTATAAGAAACATTGGCATGGGGGGTGGGGAGGGTGAATGGAATACTATTCCCTGTGACGACTTTGGAGCCCAATTAAAGGCCTCATTCCACTGCTGCCAGAATTAGCCCAGCAGTGGGTGAACCTGTCACAGCTTGGGGAGCAAGCCAAGCAAACCTGCACAGGTTGCTTGCTGGCTCCAGTGGGGTGCAGCAGGCCTCATTAAAAGGCACTTAGTGCCTCACGAGGTACCCAGCATCGGGAAGGGGAGGGGCCACTGAGAGCCACCCCCGCCCTTGCTGCTGATCCCCTACCTCTCCTCCCCCTTGACCCCCCCACCCCACGAAACCCCTCCCACGCTGACTTACCTGTGGCTTGGTTCCAGTGCCTCAGGTGAGTCCATTACCAGCAGCCGCCACCACCTCTGCAGTGGCGCTGCTCAGTTAAAGAGCTGCCAGTTTCTGATTGGCTGACAGCTCTCAGCAGGCGGGACTTCCATTGCTGGGGTCCTTAATCCCGGGGAAGGCCCACCACAGTCCATGTAAGTGCTTAAGTGCCACTTGATTTGGCAGGCCTTCCCCAGAGAAGGCAACAAGAGCTCACGCTGGTATTTTAGCCGGTGGCCGAGAACCCCGTCACCCAGATAAAATCCCGCCCATGGATTCTGTCAAGTGACCAGGGCATCTCTTTCCATTGTCCTCATAAATAGTTTCTAATGGTTAGGCAATTGTCTGACAATATCACTCATCTACATACCATCTTGATAAAATAGAGCTTTTCCTACCCATTTTCTAGATTTCAAATTTGAAGCTGAAGAGCCTGCAACAGTATTGTGAACCCAGTTTTTTTTTAATTAGTTGGAGAAATGCAGCCATTACCACAGGAAGGGTCATTTCCATTTTAATAACTTCACCAAGATTTGTCCAGACATGAAATTTAGCTCAGGGTTCTTGCAGTTCCATGTGTACTGGCAGGAAAGAAAAGGTCAACCTGACCTCTCAACTCCATTTTGTTTTATAGGAAAGTGTCCATTTTGTGTTCACTTCATAAGTTCACACTTATAGTTCGTAAGTTCATACTACGTGAGTGTGACATTATAATATTCTGGGCTTTTTACCAAAGTGTTGAAGTTCAAATTGTGCAACTGTACATTTTTACATGAAAGCTAAGAACGAGAGGCCTTATACATTCCTTTTTGTACTTAATTTCTATCTCTTACTTTTTAAAGCCTGGGATACACAGCAAGTGGTATGTGAGATGTAACAAGTTGGAGTTAGTTACCTAAGGGGAAATTTTTGATCTCCTCTACAGTGAATTTGGAGGCGGGGAGAGCATGTAGTCGGGCGGGATGTTGGTGGGGTGGGGTCCCCGCCTCATTCCCGCCTCCATCCCAATTAAGTCCATGGCGGGAAGGCCCTTGGACAGCCCTCTTGCTCCGCCAACAATTGAGGTCCTAAGTGGGCAATTAATGCCCAATCAAGGGCCTCGTCTTGCCTCCCTCGGTATTAGCCCAGTAGCGAGTGGCCCTGTTGGCACACGGGGAGCAGGCCAAGCAAACCCCTTGCCGACTCTGGGATGGGGTGCAGGGGACTTCGTCATTAAAAGGCACTTCATACCTGATCAAGGAACCCAGCATCGGGAAGAAGGAGGCCGGCTGAGAGCCACCCCCTGCCCTTGCTGTCAACCCCCCTACACCTCTCTCCCCCATGACCCACGAAACTCCTCCTGCCCTGACTCACTTGTGGCCTGGGTCTCTCGTCTCCAGTGGGAACAATTCTGTGATTCTGTGATTCCAATACCGGCAGCACCCACTGCCTCCATGGTGTCACAGCTTAGTGAAAGAGCTGCCAGCCTTTGATTGGCCAGCACCTCTCAGCAGGCGAGACTTCCTTTGCTGGAGTTCTTAATCCTGGGGAAGGCCTGCCCCTGTCAAAGTGCCAAATTGGCACATACCGCTCCTCCCCAGAGAAGGCAACACAGGGCTCTCATTGGTGCTTCAACCCCGTTGCCACTTAAAAAAAATTTTTTTTATTCATTCATGGGATGTGGGCATCGCTGGCCAGGCCAGCATTTATTGCCCATCCCTAATTGCCCTTGAGAAGGTGGTGGTGAGTTGCCTTCTTGAACCGCTGCAGTCCATTTGGGGTAGGTATACGCACAGTGCTGTTAGGAACGGAGTTTCAGGATTTTGACCCAGCGACGGAGAAGGAACGGCGATATAGTTCCAAGTCAGGATGGTGTGTGACTTGGAGGGGAACTTGCAGGTGGTGGTGTTCCCATGTATTTGCTGCCCTTGTCCTCCTAGTTGGTAGAGGTCATGGGTTTGGAAGGTGCTGTCTAAGGAGCCTTGGTGCATTGCTGCAGTGCATGTTGTAGATGGTACACACTGCCGCCACTGTGCGTCGGTGGTGGAGGGTGTGAATGTTTGTAGATGGGTGCCAATCAAGCGGGCTGCTTTGTCCTGGATGGTGTCAAGCTTCTTGAGCGTTGTTGGAGCTGCACCCATGGTTAGATTCTCTCTTGTTGGAGATGGTCATTGCCTGGCACTTTTGTGGCGCAAATGTTACTTGCCACTTATCAGCCCAAGCCCGGATATTGTCCAGGTCTTGCTGCATTTCTACACGGACTGCTTCAGTATCTGAGGAGTCACGAATGGTGCTGAACATTGTGCAATCATCCACAAACATCCCCATTTCTGACCTTATGATTGAAGGAAGATTAACATGCTTGTTATCTTAAACCACAGTCCATCTTTGTTCTGGTAATCTGCAAGTGCCAGTTTTCATTCCATTTTTGAAAATGTCAGCTGCAACTTTTATGCTGTTCCACTTGCACACCATATGGCACAGAAACGAGGGGGAAGTCAGGCTTATGTGGTAATTCAGTGAAAATTACTCATTTTACAATAAACAAATGTTGCATTATGAAAAAGAATACACCAGCTGTGTTAAATAGGGAGTTTCAGTCTCAATTCCAATCATAATGAAGTGTCTATATTTTGATATATTTATGAATGTTGAACTAGAAGACACTTTAAATTTTGGTATAGAGCTCAAACACAAGCTGCTAAAGATCAGAGCCTTCATATTCACTTGAACAGACAGGGAATTCTTCCCATGGAAATACTTTGGTTTGCAAAACTTGAAAAGTAGATGTTTATCATCGAAAAACTATTTGGCCAATGGCTTGTTTTGTTCAGATGAATGGTTTGTTCACTGAAATAGGTTTTGCAACTAGATGACAAACAGATTTGTCTGGACAACTATCAGGTTTGGACACTTTTTTTCAAGCTTTGCCACAATTACATATCATAAAACCATTGAAGTTGGCCAGCGGCTCCCAAATTGGCCACTGTACCCGTGAATTTCTGCTTACTTGTCAGAAATTTCCAATGAGAAGGACACTTATAATGTAGTCAGTCCTGACCATATTTATTATCATTGTTCCATTTTTTTAATATGGTACATGGGTCAGAACTTTCAACTTTCAACTTTAGCAGAGGTGTAAAACGGGCAATATTGGATCGACCGCCCATTATACATCCCAACGGAAAGTTGGGTGGAGTGTAAAATGCATGATATGCGATGAGTCGCTTGTTTTACACCCAAGATTTCCAAAATCCGTACAACAGGTAACTTTTTGGAGTTGCATGCATTTTCGGTATCTTAAATTGCTGCATGCTTGGTTTATTTGATTTTGAAAGATACATTTTGAATTTCCTCCAGTGTGGTGGAACATCAAGGGGTAAGAGGAGCATATCCCATAGAGCATGCTCCCAGTTTAGCAGTTCTTCTGAAGTTATCGAGGTAGGAGTTGGAGACTTCAGGGATCAGACCCCACATACACGTTATGATACAAACACAGATGCAGGATCAGTAGAATTAGAAAATATTGAGTTTTATTTCAAAAGCAAAGTACCGTGGATGCTGGAAATCTGAAACAAAATCAGAAAATGCTGGAAATACTTAGCAGATCAGGCAACACCTATGGAAAGAAAAGCAGAGTGAACGTTTCAGGTCGATGACCTTTCATCAGAACTGCAGTGATGGAACAAGAGCTCAATGTCATGCTGAACTTGAAATTCATTGAGGTGAGGTGGGGGGTTGGGGGGGGGGAGGCGAAAGGTGATGAAGCTGAGGCCTTTGCTGAGGACAGATCGTTCAGAGGAAGAGAGGGGAAGGTCTGAGATCATCGTGAACACATAGCAAGGGGTGAGATTCGAAGAAGAGATGGGGTCAGATGGAAGGGAAGGGGAAGAAGGATCCAGAGAGGTGTTGGTACCCATGAGTTGTGGAAGCTCACGATCCTTCACACCTGAAAGGAAGATAAAAAGATTTTTGTTCAAGCGCCAGTTGAGGCAAAGGATGAGATGAAACTGTGGACCAGGACAGCTTTGAGATGGAGTGAGTTGGTGCTGCTTAAGAGAGAAGTCGAGAGTGTGTGTGTGGTGATGCATAGCGCTGAGAGTGGATCTTAGGATCTGGTTCGAGGAACGCTGAATGTCTAGGAGATAACAGTAATTGTAGGTGGATCCAAAACATGAAGGATGGAATTTCAGTTGGAATCCACATGGAATAAGTTGGAGCCAGAGACAGTCTCTGAGGAAGGAAATGTGGGTGGAATAGCAAATTTTGGTAGTAATCTAATCAAACACAAGAAGGGAGATAGAAAGCAATGAAGGTGAACAAGGTAGAAGAGACAAATGGAAATGCTGTCAGAGAGAAGAGCAGAACTTCTTCAAGGTAGGTATTTTGGAAGAGAAGTGGCAGTGAATTAAACACTAATACAAAAACAAAATACTGCGGATGCTGGAAATCTGAAACAAAAACAGAAAATACTGGAAATACTCAGTAGTTGGGCAACATCTGTGGGTGAAAAGCAGAGTTAATGTTTTAGGTCAATGATTTTTCATCAGAACTACATCAGTGTAAAATGTAAATCAGTGTATTAGATTTGCTAAAGCTGATCTAAGACATCTGAACCAGAGGGGGACTAACATCCTTGCTGGCGGGTTAGCTAGTGCTGTTGGGAGGAGTTTAAACTAATTTGGTAGGGGAAGGGGATGCAGACTCCTAGCAGAATAGGAACACAGCTAAACACAGGAAAGTGAACAAGTCAGAGGGAATACAGCGGAAGTAAGTTTCAAGGGAGTAAGACCAGGATGGAAGGCCTCTACTTTAATGCCAGGAGTATTGCAGGAAGAACGGATGAGTTAAGGGCAAGGATTGACACGTGGAAGTGTGATATAGTAGCCATCACGGCGACATGGTTGAGGGAGGGGCAGGATTGGCAGCTCAATATCCCAGGATATAGAATCTTCAGGCGAGACAGAGGAGGGGGTAAAAGAGGAGGGGGCATTGCAATATTAGTTAAGGAGTCAGTTACTGCAGTAAGGAGAGATGATATCTTGGAGGGGGCATCAAATGAAGCTTTATGGGTAGAGTTTAGGAATAAAAAAGGGACAGCCACATTGCTAGGTGTTTATTATAGACCCCCAGATAGTCAGCGGGAATTTGAGGAGCAAATATGTGCGCAATTTGCTGAGGTGTGTAAAAATAATAGGATAATTATATTAGGTGATTTCAACTTTCCCAACATTAATTGGGATAGTCATCGTGTTAAGGGCTAAGATGGAGTGGAGTTCTTAAAATGTATACAGGAGAGCTTTTTGGCTCAATATGTAGAGGATTTTTTTTTTCCAAAATATACTTTATTCATAAAAATCTGTAAAAAAATACATTCCCAAACAGTTTCAAACAGCATCAATTCAAAAAATACAAACAGTGCAAAGGAGGTCCATTTGCTTCATTACAATCATGAGTTGCCTCACAACCCTTCCATTTCACATTTGTCATGCCAATTACATCTTTACATTTTACAGCAAATGAAAATTTTCCCGATACTGTTCGAGGGGTTTCCCATGGATCCAGCCCCTCCGTTCAGCTAAGTGGGGGGACCTTACACTGTGGTCTTTCCCCATTGAGCCTTTGCTGTGGCTGCCCCAAGCTTTAGTGCGTCCCTCAGCACGTAGTCCTGGACCTTGGAATGTGCCAGCCTGCAACATTCGGTCGTGGACCACTCTTTGCGCTGGAAGACCAGCAAGTTTCGGGCAGACCAAAGGGCGTCTTTCACCGAATTGATAGTCCTCCAGCAGCAGTTGATGTTTGTCTCGGTGTGCGTTCCTGGGAACAGCCCGCAGAGCACAGAATCCTGCGTTACAGAGCTGCTTGGGATGAACCTCAACAAAAACCACTGCATTTCTTTCCACACCTGCTTTGCAAAGACACATTCCAGCAGGAGGTGGGCAACCGTCTCTTCCCCACCACAGCCACCGCGGGGGCATTGTGCGGAGGGGGCGAGACTTCGGGCGTGCAGGAAGGATCTGACGGGGAGGGCTCTTCTGACCACCAGCCAGGCTACATCTTGGTGCTTGTTTGAAAGTTCTGGTGATGAGGCATTCCGCCAAATGACTTTGGCGGTCTGCTTGGGGAACCATCGGACAGGATCCTCCGTCTCCTTTTCCTGTAGGGCCTTGAGGACATTCCGTGCAGACCACTGCCTGATGGATCGGTGGTCAAAGGTGTTTTCCCGCAGAAACTGCTCCATGTAGGATAGGTGGTACAGCACGGTCCAACTGCATGGAGCGTTTCACGGCAATGTGACCAGGCCCATCCTTCGCAACACCGGGGACAGATAGAACCTCAGCACGTAGTGACACTTGGAATTTGCGTACCGGGGATCTACACACAGCTTGATGCAGCCGCACACGAAGGTGGTAATCAGGATGAGGGCGACGTTGGGTACATTTTTCCCGCCCTTATCCAGAGGTTTGAACATCGTGTCCCTCCGGACCCGGTCCATTTTGGATCCCCAGATGAAGCGGAAAATGGCTCGGGTGACCGTCACAGCGCAGGAGTGGGGTATGGGCCAGACCTGCGCCACGTACAGCAACAACGTGAGCGCCTCGCACCTGATGACCAGGTTCTTAATATGTAGAGGATCCAACAAGGGAGGGTGCAGTGCTGGACCTAATTCTGGGAAATGAAGCCGGACAGGTGGTTGATGTGCTGGTGGAGGAGCATTTTGGTGATAGCGACCACAACATGGTACAATTTAAACAAGAAATGCTGGAACCACTCAGCAGGTCTGGCAGCATCTGTGGAAAGAGAAGCAGAGTTAACGTTTTGGGTCAGTGACCCTTCATCGGAACTTTCCACAGATGCTGCCAGACCTGCTGAGTGGTTCCAGCATTTCTTGTTTTTATTTCAGATTTCCAGCATCCGCAGTATTTTGCTTTTATTTATTATGGTACAATTTAAGCTTGTTATGGAGAAAGAAATGGACAAGTTGCAAAAAAAGGTTTTGGATTGGGGGAGAGCGAATTTTAGTAAAATAAGGCAAGATCTGGCCAAGGTAGACTGGAAAGAGTTACTTGTCGGGAAATCTACAGAAGAGCAGTGGAGGGCATTCAAAAAGGAAATGGGGAGGGTACAGGCCCAACAGGTTCCCTCTAGGGTAATAGGTAGGAGCAACAAGCCCAGAGAACCATGGATGACCAGAAACATTCAGGGTACGATGAGAAGGAAAAGAGAGGCTTTTAGCAAATACAAGCAGAGAAAATCAATGGAAGCATTAGTGGAGTACAGAAAGTGTATGATGGAACTTAAGAAAGCAATTAGGAGAGCAAAGAGGGGATATGAGAAAGCTCTGGCTGGTAAAAGTAAGGAAAATCCCAAGATATTCTGTAAGTATATCAATGGGAAGAGGATAACCAGGGAAAGAGTAGGACCCATTACGGACCAAGGGGGAAATCTGTGGGTGGAGCCAGAGGACATTGGTAGGGTGTTGAACGAATACTTCACATCTGTCTTCACCCAAGAGAATGAGGATGTAGATATGGAACTTAGAGAGAGAGACTGTGAGGTTCTTGAGCAAATTGTCAGAGGGAGTGACAAGGTATTGGAGGTTTTGGAAGGCTTAAAAGTGGACAAATCTCCAGGTCCGGATGACTGGTGTCCCAGGATGCTGTGGGAGGCGAGGGTGGAGATTGCAGGGTCTCTGACCCTAATTTTTAATTCCTCTCTGGCCACGGGGGAGGTGCCAGAGGACTGGAGAGCAGTGAATGTAGTCTGACTATTTAAGAAAGGTTGTAGAGATAAGCCAGGGAACTACAGACCAGTGAGTCTCACATCAGTGGTAGGGAAACTATTGGAGAAAATTCTGAAGGAGAGAATCTATCTCCACTTGGAGAGGCAAAATTTGATTAGGGATAGTCAGCATGGCTTTGTCAGAGGGAGGTCATGCCTAACAAATTTGATTGAATTTTTTGAGCATGTGACCAGGTGTGTAGATGAGGGTAGTGCAGTTGATGTCGTTTACATGGATTTCAGCAAAGCCTTTGACAAGGTCCCACGTGGGAGACTTATCAAGAAAGCACATGGGATAGAGGGTAACTTGATAAGGTGGATTCAAAATTGGCTTAGCTGTAGGAAACAGAGAGTGATGACAGACGGCTGTTTTGGTGACTGGAAGCCAGTGTCCAGTGGCGTACCACAGGGATCTGTGCTGGGTCCCCTATTGTTTGTCATTTATATAAACGACATAGATGACTCTGTGGGGGGTAGGATCAGTAAGTTCGCAGATGACACAAAGATTGGCTGAGTGGTTCACAGTGAGGTTGAGTGTCTTGGGTTACAGGAAGATATAGACGGGATGGTCAAATGGGCAGAAAAATGTGAGGTGATACACTTTGGAAGGAGTAATGTGACACGGAAGTATTCAATGAATGTCCTGACACTGGGACGTTCCAAGGAACAAAGGGACCTTGGCGTGTTTGTCCATAGATCTCTGAAGGCAGAAGGGCATGTTAATAGGGCGGTGAAAAAGGCATATGGGACACTTGCCTTTATCAATCGAGGCTTAGATTACAAAAGCAGGGAGGTCATGTAGGAGTTGTATAGAACTTTGGTAAGGCCACAGCTGGAGTACTGTGTGCAATTCTGGTCGCCACATTATCGGAAGGATGTGATTGCATTGGAGGGGGTGCAGAGGCGATTCACCAGGATGTTGCCTGGGATGGAACATTTAAGCTATGAAGAGAGGTTGGATAGGCTTGGATTGTTTTCACTGGAGCAGAGAAGACTGAGGGGTGACCTGATTGAGGTGTACAAGATTATGAGGGGCATGGACAGGGTGGATGAGGAGCAGCTGTTCCCCTTAGTTGAAGGGTCAGTTACGAGGGGTCACAAGTTTAAGGTGAGGGGCGGGAGGTTTAAGGGGGATTTGAGGAAGAACTTTTTTACCCAGAGGATGGTGACGGTCTGGAATGCCCTGCCTGGGAGGGTGGTAGAGGCGGGTTGCCTGACATCCTTTAAAAAGTACCTGGATGAGCACTTGGCACGTCATAACATTCAAGGCTATGGGCCAAGTGCTGGCAAATGGGATTAGGTAGACAGGTCAGGTGTTTTAATGCATCGGTGCAGACTCGATGGGCCGAAGGGCCTCTTCTGCATTGTATTATTCTGTGATTCTGATTCTGATTAATTTTAATAAACCTTTTCTGTAGTTTACAGTCTAAGCCACTGTCTTCTGATTTCCGAAATGCAGGAAATCAAGAAGCGAGCTTGTGATGCATTCAATAAGGTAAATACAGTGACATAAATTTATGTCCAACCTCTGAGTTTATTATGTTATCAGGTATTGAGTGTTTAAAAGCTATGCAGGCAGAGAACTTGCATATGGAAGCAGTCTATGGTCGTAAGCATTTCCAAGTAGAAATTCCAGAGTAGGGGATATAGATAGCTGAGGGGCCTTGGATGAGGAAGGCATGAAGCCAGAGTCAAAGGAATGAAGAGTTCTGTTGGAATTTGTCGAGTTGGTGGAAGTCATGGTGATAAGGAGGGATAAAGCCATGAAGCGATTTAAACACGAGGATGACAATTTTTAACTGTAAGTGCACGAAAACAGTGAACCAATCTAGGTCAGCAAGGACAGCAGTGATGGATGAACAAAATTTAGTTGGGGATAAGACATTGGCAACAGAATGTTGGATGAGGTGGAAGTCCAAGCAGAGACCTTCCAAATATCACTCATCAGGATTGACACTCATTTTTGACCAAAGCTTAACTTATTTTAATACAGAATGGACCCTGCTTCAAATGGCCAAGATTTTTTTCAAGCTTTGCAACAATTACAGATCATAAAACCAACTGTTCCCAAATTGGCCACTGTACCCATTAATTTCTGTTTACTTGTCAGAAATTCCCCATGAGAAGGACACTTGTAATGCAGTCAGTCTTGACCATATTTATTATCATTGTTCCATCTTTTAATATGGTACATGGATCATAACTTTTAACTTTAGCAGAGGTGTAAAATGGGCAATATTGAATTGACCGCCCAATATACATCCCATGTGATTATGGAAAGGAAAGTTGGGTGGAGTGTAAAATGCATGATATGAAATGAGTCACTTGTTTTACACCCCCACCATAATTGAAGGTTCTGCCTGAGATTTCCAAAGTCTGTACAACCAGGTAACTAATTAATACTAACCATGTAAACTAAGCTGGTAATGTTCATGATAATAAATTGGTACTAACCATGTATTGGATACTGCTATTTTTGGTATTAACTATGGCCAGGATATTATCTGGTTAATGAGGGTCTCAACCTCTGGCAAAAGTGCCAGCAACAACCCGATGTCGCCCCCTGCTGTGGGAGTCAATTAGGCACTTAACTGGAAAGTGGCAGGCCTCCACGGGATCAGGGACCCCAGCGATAGAAATCCTGCCCTCTGAGAGCTGCTGGCCAATCAGACGCCAGCAGCTCTTTAACTGAGCAGCGCCCCCGCGGAGCTGGTGGCTGCTGCCGGTGGAGCACCCACCCAAGGCTTCGGAGCAGTGTTGGTCCGAGGCCATAGGTAGGTCAGGGCTGGAGGGGGTCTCGCGGGGTTGGGGACCTGGGGGAGGATGGGGTGAGGAGAGTTGGCAGCGAGGGCAGGGGGATGGCTCTCAGCTGGGGCCAACCCCCCCCCCCCCCCCACTTTCCAATGCTGGGTCCCTTGCTCAGGCACTGTGTGCCTTTTAACGAGGGACCCTCCCTCCAACCTCCCAGAACTGGCAAGCAACTTGCATGGTTTGTCTTGCTGTGCTTCCCGTGCGGGGACAGGCCCATTCGCACTCAGCTAACTTTGGTGGCGGCGGGATGAGGCCCTTAATTTGGCATTAATTGCCACTTAAGGGTCTCAATTGGCAGCCTTCCCACCCCAGACTTAATTTGGGTGGAGGCTGGAAGGTGGCGGTGTCCCCTTCTGCCAACATCCCACCTGAATATATGCCCTACCTGTCTCCAAACCCACTACAGGGGAGAGCATAAAATTCCCCCCTTACAGTTCATCATCTCTGTTGTAGGGCACAAAAGCAAAGTGTAGGAGAAATCAGTGGGCTGGATTTTAAGAAGCCCTCGACATCATGATCCGTGTTGAGGGGGGCCTGTCGATAGCACTGGATGAGGCCCACCACGGACCTCGACACCAGCAGGGCCCAGCCCAATCCTGCCGGCAGCAGCAAGGCTTCATGGCGGACCCCCACCACTGGGTGATGGGACTACAATTTGAATATTGAAAGCAATAAAATTAATTAGTTTACATACCTTAGATCTTGAGGGCCCGCCGAGATCTTCAGTGTGGCGGCCAGCACTCCCGCGCCTTCAGAACCCCGTCCAGGAAAATGAGGCGTGACATTGGTGGGGAGTGGGGAGTAGGTAACGTTATCAGTGTGGGAGAGAGGGGAGATGGGCTCAAATAAACATAATGGGTGCAGGGGATGGTGGAAAGGGTTGAACCTTAAACTTTGTGTCGTTTGCTGGGGGAAGGTAAGATTTAAAAGGTAAGTGTTTTTCTGGGGGGGAAGGGCTAATAGTTATGATAATTTGTTATTGGTGGGGGGGTGGGAGAGGGGCAAAACAAATGTATTTGTTTACTTTTGGTGTATATTTCTTTAAAGATTTAAATAAGCCAGTAGGGCAGGCTGCCCTTTGAAAATGGTGCCACGCCTACGCACAGGCAGCTGATGCCAATGCCAGCAGGCTGCCATTTTTTGAGCTTGCCGCCAGAATCGGTGGTGGGCTCAGAATCCAGCCCAAAGTTTTTCAGATGGGGAAGACATTGTGCTTTTCACCACATGGGATGCTCCCATTTTCCTGCTCATTTCCCGCAGCCTTGAACCATTTCTCTATTTCAAACAACTATCTTTTAGAAGCACTCATGGACTATGCTTCAACAATGGTTTGTGATAGAAAATTTCATATCCTAACCACCCTGTGTGTAATATTCCCTCTAAGATCCTGCAACAATCCAAAACTTCCCGCGCAAGCTGCACACAAGTTGGTCCCTTTAAGTTATCGCATGTGCACAGCCGCGCAAAAGAATTTCATGGGTCCATGCACTTAAACAATTTGACTGCGCACTACAAAAAAAAATTAGAGGCAACGTTGCTTATGCATAAAGGCTAATTTTTCTAACCTTCCTTTTAATTTCATTTTGCAATTGTCTATATTTGTTCCCTCTTATTACCATGTTGCCAACCAGTAGCAACAATCTATCAGAAATTATTATATTATAACATTAAGAAATTTGAAATGTCTCTTTCGAGTCACTCTTCAACCTCCTCACCATAACTGAGAAAATCTCCAACTTCTCAAGTCTCTCTTAATAACTAGCCCCTCATCACTGGGCACATTTTAGTTGATTGATATTGTACCTTTTCCTTTGTTTTTATATCCTATGGGGTGCCCAAAACTATTCTCAATATTCCAACTATTCTAAACTTGCACCAACTTTCAAAACCAATGATTCTATTTGTCTTTTAATGGTCTTATCTACTTGTGCTTTCCTTTTTAATGGATCTGTGCATCTGCTCTCTACTCCATTTAAAACCTTAGTAATTAAGGTGTAGTTTCTTCATCTAGTTTTACTGATAAGGTGCATGGCTTTGCATTTATCTACATTGAACTTCATTTTCCAACCATCCTCCCATCCTGCTGGCTATGTCTTCCTGCAGACTTTCAAAGTCCTCATCAGAATTTGCTATTCTTCTCTATTCAGTATCAGTCACAAATTTTCATATTGTTTCCTCTAATTCCAAAGTCCAGATCATTTATATATAAATAAGAACATAAATAAATACAGGCCCAACGCAGACCTCTGTGGAATACAACAAGACATAGGCAACAACAAGAAAAACCCAACCTTGTGTTCACCCAAATGTCCACCCACAAGCACATTCCAGCTGAAGTTGCCATGAACGGGTACCCTGAGTGATTTTTCTCCCCCATAACTTGAACTGCTGAGTCATGTTGTTAATCTGCTCATTAGGAACCACTTCATAAAGGGTAAAAGTTGATGTTCAAAAATCTGTGGTCTGTTTAGGCCTAATTAATGAGTTTTCATAGAAAGGTGGGGCAGTTTTCCATTTGGGAAAGTTAAAACAGCTGGGTAGAAATGATATCATTTACTGAACTGTAGTTAAGTTAACAATGGAGTAGCTAAACTTTTTGGCAGAGTATTTGTTCACCACAGATGTTTCTGAAATTTGACTATTTGAGTGACAGAGCTACATGAAAAGCACAAAATGAATATCGTTGCATGCGAATCCTAATTGGCCAAGTTTCCCTTTGTAGCACATCCATATGGAACAAACCCATCCATTGGAAAAATGAAGTAATGATGATCTCTATTTGTTGATATCAAAATAAATAAAATAGCAATATTAATAACAGAAAACAACCTAATATATAAGATATATTTTTTTTAAATCTGCAATGATACAATGCCAATCTGTCAATGTATTTATCTTCAATTTCATTGGTTCACCATAATTAACAGGACAGCCAACCAATGGGGTTGGAAGTACCCATCACCAATTAACTATAACATACCAGAAACCGATTGAAACAGGCAGGGTTGCTACCAAAAAAAACTCAGCAGCCACTTTTTCTCAAGTTCTCACCTCTCCAGGCCACTCCTACATTTTGCTCCTTAGCCATTTAGAGTTCTGGCTTTGCCCGGTGCATCTTGGATCCACGTCTCACCTGTACATCAGTTCAATTTCCAATTTATGTTGGCAGTTTATTACGTATGACTTTACTTATTTCCACATACACTGGCGCAGTGGTTAGCATCGCAGCCTCACAGCTCCAGCAACCCGGGTTCAATTCTGGGTACTGCCTGTGTGGAGTTTGCAAGTTCTCCCTTTGACCACGTGGGTTTCCTCCGGGTGCTCCGGTTTCCTCCCACATGCCAAAGACTTGCAGGTTGATAGGTTAATTGGCCATTATAAATTGCCCCTAGTATAGGTAGGTGGTAGGGAAATATAGGGACAGGTGGGGATGTGGTAGGAATATGGAATTAGTGTAGGATTAGTATAAATGGGTGGTTGATGGTCGGCACAGACTCGGTGGGCCGAAGGGCCTGTTTCAGTGCTGTATCTCTAAACTAAACTAACCACACATATATCTGGCAACAAAAAAAATCTAACTTAAGCTATTTAGGTCAAAAGTACTCCTGCTCAGGGAAGGATGGTGGGGCGGGGAGAGGTACAGTGGCGCAGTGATTAGCACCGCAGCCTCACAGCTCCAGCGACCCGGGTTCAATTCTGGATACTGCCTGTGTGGAGTTTGCAAGTTCTCCCTTTGACCACGTGGGTTTCTGCCGGGTGCTCCGGTTTCCTCCCACTGCCAAAAACTTGCAGGTTGATAGGTAAATTGGCCATTATAAATTGCCCCTAGTGTAGGTAGGTGGTAGGGAATATGGGATTACTGCAGGGTTAGTATAAATGGGTGGTTGTTGGTCGGCACAGACTTGGGCCGAAGGGCCTGTTTCAGTGCTGTATCTCTAAATAAATAAAAATAAATAGAACCAATTGGAGAAAATAAAGGAAAAGGACAGAGACCCTCTCGAATGCGAGCAGAGGAATTGGAAACCCTATTACAAGAGAAAACCATTTCTTGCTTTTGTCAGGGAATGAAAGACAGAGCGGGACCAGGAAAAGCCACCTGGCATTTATATAGTGCCTTAAACATAGTAAAATATGCTGAGATGCTTTACAAATGACAAAAAAAATGGACACTGAGTATAAATGGGGAGCTAGGAAAGATGACCAAGGCATGGTTACATGGAAAAGGCATTTAAAGATGGGCACAGAAGATGTGATAAGGAGTAGCTCCAAAGAGTAGGGCCTAGAGAACAAATGAACAGGAGTCCAACATTCGAGGAACAAATAGTTAAAAGACAGAGGAAGAGCTTCTGACAAAATTAAAGCATTTTTGTCAATGATGTATCATGTTATTGGCTTCTTTATGTTATGGCACATCTGGGGTTAAATGACATTTACTCACAGAAAATTGTGCAGTTTTTAAAATCCACACCAGTACCTGAACACCTGTCGAAAGGCGCAGCCAAGCCATTCAATTAAGATACAAATGATGGCCTCCTTCTATGCCATAAATGACTCTATGACTCTAAGCATCCTGTGGGTTTTGTCTGAATATATGTTTGAACTTCAGTACTATTTGAATTTGAGATACATATTTAAATTTAATTTGTCCTAGTACAAATTTTTAAAGTAATCTCAGCCTGACTGCTGCTATTTAGGTAGTCACCCTGGAGCATCAGAGATATAAATAGATCAGAGATACTCCAGCATTGTTAAGTCAGGGACCTCATTTAGAAATTGACTGGAGCAGACTCAATTACTTGTTATCATTTGAGAAGTTAAGCCTGTAACTATTGTAAATCTACATTGTGTCATTGCTATTATTCACAGCCACTTACTAGTCAATAAACCTGTTTATCCGTTTATACTCTAAGCCACAGATTTGTAGAGTATATATTCTACCACTTTCCTAGGTTGAGAAAGATCCCATGTGATATAATCAGTAAACGAAAATGCAGCACTGAGCATTTTCTGTTTGCATCTGGGTTTACTAAAAATTCTCCAGAATTTGGGCAAGTAAAAACAGTCTCGGTCACATGGAAAAAAGTAAAAGTGATTTGAGAGATATGATCAAGAAAAATATTTGAAGGAAAAATTGTAACATGCAGCAAGGGTCACAGAGGTTAGGCGGGGTGAGGAGATGGAGTAATGTCCAGTTGAAATTGATGTGCTGGGGGCTGGGAGTCAACGTAAATTGGCAAAGATTGGGGTGATGGGCAAATGGGATGTAATACGGGACAGGATGCAGTTGTTGGAATTTCCAATGAATTGGAGTTTGTAGAGGATGGGAGGTTTATGAATAAAACATTATAGAAATCAAGAGTGACAAATATGTGGATTACAGTTTTGACTGTGGTGGGGTGATATAGAGATTGCGCTGGATAATGTTATGGAGTTGGAAGTAAATGAACCAGTGACCAGGATATCAGGTTTGAACCTCAGCTCTAGATCAAGCATGATAGTGAAGGCATGACTGTCCGGTGCAGCCTATATGAGCAGTTGCAGAGAGAAATGGAGTCAGGAGCAAAGGTAAGGAGTCTGATTCCACCGGATTTATACTTCCCAGTATTCTTTTGGGGAAATGCAGGTTCATCCACGATTTGATCTCAGACAGAAATAGTTGTGAAATCAAAGTTGAAAGTTAGAAAAGAATATCTGCAGCATTCCCAGGGAAACTATTTGCATTCTTATGGAACATGCTGCCAAGGGGTATAATGTAAATGAAGTAATGGAAGAGGCTATAGGTGGAAGTAACCATTTTGGGATGGGAGGTTAATCCATTGCTGGTGATGCACTGACTGCATTGCAATAGGGGGTAGGAGTGAAATATGTAAGGGGAACCTCATGGAAGAAAGGTAATGGAGGAGGATAATGTGATCGAATATGTTAAAAAGCTGAAGGAGGGATAATACTCCCAGTCATAAAGAAGATATCGTTGGTGATTTTGGCCAGAGTGGTTTTGATGCTTTGGATGGATTGGAAACCAGACAGAAAGGATGTAAATAAAGATTTGTGGAGTGGTGAGGATCACATTGGAAAGCAATGACATTTTTATAGACTTTGGAGAAGAAAGAGAAGTTAGAAACAATGGGTGCTAATTGAAGAGGATGGGAGGGTCATGCATGGCCACTTGGGCCAAGCTAACACATGATGCAGTGAAGTGACTGTGCTTCGTTTGATATTCCAGTTCAACTGAATAATTAGCACAAGCTCCCAGCATAGCTTTGGCCTTGCTCTGACAATGAGCCTCACAGGGAATGCAAAGTCTGGTTTGCAGCTCAAATTTAGAGAGATGTGTGCACCTAGCAAAAAGTTGGTGCATGTGGGATGTTATATTTATGGCCCCAAAGCTGGGACCTGAATAAACCAAAGCTGGGACCTGAATATCCAAGTGTATGTGACATTCAGGAAGGACAGGAAGCTGGGAAAAGGTGGTGGGGTAGTGCTGTTAATTAAAGAGGACATTAGTACTGTAGTGAGAGATGACCTTAGTTCTAAAGATCAAGATTGAGAATCAGTTTGGGTGGAAATAAGAAACAGCAAGGGGCAGAAAATATTGGTCGGAGTTGTTTATAGGCCATCAAACAGCAGTGGTAATGTAAATCACAGTATAAATCAAGAAATTAGAGGTGCCTGTAACAAGGGTAATACAGTAATCATGGGAGATTTCAATCTACATATAGACTGGGTAATCTTTATTAGTACTAATATTATGGAGGACAAATTCTTGGAAAGTATGTGAGATTGTTTTCTAGAGCAGTATGTTGAGGAACCAACTAGGGAATGGATTTTAGATCTAGTATTGTGCACTGAAAAAGGGCTAATTAATAGTCGCATTGTAAAGGAGCCTTTAGCAAAGAGTGGCCATAATATGATAGAATTTTACATTAAGTTGGAAAGTGATGTAGTTCAATCAGAAACTAGGGCTTTAAATCTAAGCAAAGGAAACTATGAAGGTATGAGAGACAAATTGGCAATGATGGATTGGGAAACTATGTTAAAAGGTATTATAGTAGACAGGCAATGGCCAACATTTAAAGAACTAATACACAGTTTACAACAAAATACATTCCTTTAATGCACAAAAACCCAGCAAGGAAAGTATTCCAACCGTGGCTCACAAAATAAATCAAGATTGTATTAGAGTAAAGGAAGAAGTGTATAAAGTTGCCAAAATGTCTGAGGATTAGGTGTATTTCAGAATTCTGCAAAGGAGGACCAGGAAAAAGATTAAGAAAGGGAAAATAGAATATGAGAGTAAACTAGTGGGAAACATAACAACGGACTGTAAAAGCTTCTATAGGTATATAAAAAAGAAAAGATTAGCAAAGACAAATGTAGGTCCATTACAAGTGGAGTCAGGAGAATTTATAATGGTGGGGGGGGGGAATAAGGAAATGGCAGAGAAGCTAAATAAACACTTTGTGCCTATCTTCATGGAGGAAAATACTAAAAACCTCCCAGAAATAATGGAGAATCAAGGGACTAGTGTAAAGAAGGCACTGCAAGATATTAATATTAGTAAAAAAAAGTACTAGAGAAATGAATAGGACTTAAAGTAGATAAATCCCCTGGACCCGATGATCTACATTCCAGAGTGTTGAAAGAGGTGGCTGTAGAAATAGTCGATGCATTGGTGGTCATCTTTCAAAATTCTGTAGACTCCTGCAGATTGGAAGGTGGCAAATGTAACCACTATTTAAGAAAGGAGGGAGTGAGAAAATGGAACTACAGACCTGTTAGCCTAACATCAGTCGTAGGGAAAATGCTAGAATCTATAATAATGGAAAAGATAAAAGGACACTTAGAAAATAATGCTAGGATTGGGCAGAGTCAATGTGGATTTAAATCATGTTTAACAAACCTGTTGGAGTTTTTTGAGGATGCAACCAGCAGAATAGATAAGGGTGGATGTGGTATATTTAGATTTTCAGAAAGCTTTTGATAAGATCTTATACAAAAGGATAATAAACAAAATTAGAGCACATGAGATTGGGGTGAATATACTGGCATAGATTGATAATTGGTTAACGGACAGAAAACAGACAGTAGGAATAAATGGGTCATTTCGGATTGCGACTCATAGGGTACTACAAGGATCAGTGCTTGGGTTTCAGCACATTGAGTTTTAATGTAAACAACATTAAACAAAAATATAAAATTTTTGTCACATGGATCAAATGTTGTTTCAGCCTTTATAAAGCTTTAAAGCAGATTTTAAATATTTATCTGCCTTTGGTGTTCGAGCTGTGGGGGCACAGCAAACCCAATGGAGAAGAACGAAAGGGAGCAAGTAATGGCAACCAAATCACTGTTTGATAACTGCCACTGTGGAGTTGCTTCTGCTTGAGGTGAGTACAAGGAGAGTTGTTGTAATTGTTGTTGCCAAGAGGACAGCAGTACATTTAAAAAAAAAATTCATTTCATGGGATGTGGGCGCCGCTGGCCAGTCTAGCATTTATTGCCCATGCCTAATTGCCCTTGAGAAGGTGGTGGTGAGCTGCCTTCTTGAACCGCTGCAGTCCATGTGGGGTAGGTACACCCACAGTGCTGTTTTTTTTATAAAAGCAAAATACTGCGGATGCTGGAAATCTGAAACAAAAACAAGAAATGCTGGATTCACTCAGCAGGTCTGGCAGCATCTGTGGAAAGAGAAACAGAGTTAACGTTTCGGGTCAGTGACCCTTCTTCGGAACTGACAAATATTAGAAAAGTCATGGATTATAAACAAGTGAGGTGGGGGTTGGGCAAGAGATAACAAAGGAGAAGGTACAGATTGGACCAGGCCACATAGCTGACCAAAAGGTCACGGAGCAAAGGCAAACAATATGTTAATGGTGCGTTGAAAGACAAAGCATTAGTACAGATTAGGTGTGAATATACTGAATATTGAACAGCAGCAAGTGCAAACCTGAAGAAAAACAACCTGAAAAAAAACAGTGGGTAAGCAAACTGAACAAACTAAGATGAAATGAAATAAATGCAAAAAAAGATTGTAAAAAATGTAAAAAGGAATGACGCCCTACGTCATTTTGACAATTTCCAGTTTCCTGGTCCCAACCGCCTCCTCTTCACTATGGACGTCCAATCGCTCTACACCTCCATCCCCCACCAGGATGATTTGAGGGCTCTCCGCTTCTTCCTGGAACAGAGGCCCAACCAGTCCCCATCCACCAACACCCTCCTCCGCCTGGCTGAACTTGTTCTCACATTGAACAACTTCTCCTTCAACTCCATGCATTTCCTTCAAGTAAAAGGTGTCGCTATGGGTACCCGCATGGGTTCTAGTTATGCCTGTCTTTTTGTGGGATATGTCGAGCATTCTTTGTTCCAGTCCTACTCAGGCCCCCTCCCCCAACTCTTTTTCCGGTACATTGATGACTGTATCGGTGCCGTTTCCTGCTCCCGCCCCGAACTAGAAAACTTTATCAACTTTGCTTCCAATTTCCACCCTTCTCTCACCTTTACATGGTCCATCTCTGACACTTCCCTTCCCTTCCTCGACTTCTCTGCCTCCATCTCTGGGGATAGGTTGTCTACCAATATCCATTATAAGCCCACTGACTCCCACAGCTACCTCAACTACACTTCTTCACACCCTACCTCCTGTAAGGACTCCATTCCATTCTCCCAGTTTCTCCGTCTCCAACGCATCTGCTCTGATGATGCTACCTTCCATGACGGTGCTTCTGATATGACCTCCTTTTTCCTCAACCGAGGATTTCCCCCCACTGTGGTTGACAGGGCCCTCAACCGTGTCCGACCCATTCCCCGCACCTCTACCCTCACCCCTTCCCCTCCCTCCCAGAACCGTGACAGGGTTCCCCTTGTCCTCACTTTTCATCCCACCAGCCTCCATATCCAAAGGATCATCCTCCGCCATTTTCGCCACCTCCAGCGTGATGCCAGTACCAGTCGCATCTTCCCCTCCCTTCCCCTGTCAGCATTCCGAAGGGATCGTTCCCTCCGCGACACCCTGGTCCACTCCTCCATTACCCCCACCACCTCGTCCCCGTCCCAGGGCAACTTCCCTTGCAATCGCAGGAGGTGTAATACCTGCCCATTTACCTCCTCTCTCCTCACTATCCCAGGCCCCAAACACTCCTTTCAGGTGAAGCAGCGATTTACTTGTACTTTTTTCAATGTAGTATACTGTATTCGCTGCTCACAGTGTGGTCTCCTCTACATTGGGGAGACCAAGCACAGACTGGGTGACCGCTTTGCGGAACATCTCCGCTCAGTCCACAAGCAGGACCCTGAGCTTCCGGTTGCTTGCCATTTCAATACTCCCCCCTGCTCTCATGCTCACATCTCTGTCCTGGGATTGCTGCAGTGTTCCAGTGAACATCAACGCAAGCTCGAGGAACAGCATCTCATCTACCTATTAGGCACACTACAGCCTGCCGGACTGAACATTGAGTTCAATAATTTCAGAGCATGACAGCCCCCCACTTTACTTTCATTTTTAGTCATTTTTAGTTATTTTTTCTTCCTATTTTTTACATTCCTTTTTACATTTTTTACAATCTTTTTTTGCATTTATTTCATTTCATCTTAGTTTGTTCAGTTTGCTTACCCACTGTTTTTTTCAGGTTTGCACTTGCTGCTGTTCAATATTCAGGATATTCACACCTAATCTGTACTAATGCTTTGTCTTTCAACGCACCATTAACATATTGTTTGCCTTTGCTCCGTGACCTTTTGGTCAGCTATGTGGCCTGGTCCAATCTGCACCTTCTCCTTTGTTATCTCTTGCCCAACCCCCACCTCACTTGTTTATAATCTGTGACTTTTCTAATATTTGTCAGTTCCGAAGAAGGGTCACTGACCCGAAACGTTAACTCTGCTTCTCTTTCCACAGATGCTGCCAGACCTGCTGAGTGAATCCAGCATTTCTTGTTTTTGTGCTGTTTTTTTTATTGACTTTGTAGTGGTTAGATACAACTGAGTGGCTTGTTAGGCCATTTCAAAGGGCATTTAAGAGTCAACCACATTGCTGTGGTTCTGGAGTCACATGTAGGCCAGACCAGGTAAGGACGGCAGATTTCCTTCCCATTAGTGAACCAGATGGGTTTTTTACAACAATCGACAATGGTTTAATGGCCATCATTAGACTAGCTTTTTAATTCCAGATTTATTAATTGAATTCAAATTCCACCTTCAGCTGTGGTGGGATTTGAACCCATGTCCCCTGGGTCTCTGGGTTACTAGTCCAGTGACAATACCACTATGCCACCGCCTCCCCTCTACCTCACCATTTTGATTGTCAGGAGATAGTGGCTAGGCTCAATACATGGTTGCCATCTAGGATGCTTTGCACACTTAGAAACATTACCAACTAGGAAAAGGTTTGTGTTTTGTCAAGCGAATGCCTCCTTTCCATAGTGGAAATGACAAAAAGGCCTCTGTCAATTGCTTAATACATCTGTGGATAGCTGACTGATTGATTTGACATATGTCATTGCTAATGGCTCAGAAGAATCCAGTGGCGTAGATAGGTGCATACCCATGGGAAGTTGTCTGCAAGTCAGCCTCTAAGAGATGGCATAATTATATGGCATTGTCCTTGTAGAAAGGAGCCACTGAAGATCAGCCTCTTTTGAGAGGCCCAGGAAAGAGTGACTAAGAACAACAAATTGCATTTGCATAGTGCCTTCAATGTAGTAATACTTTCTCAGGCACTTCACAGGAGTTACCAAACAAAATTTGACACTGAGCCACATAAGGAAATATTGGAACAGGTGACCAAAAACTTGGGAATAGAGGTAGGTTTTAAGGAGCATCTTAAAGGATGAAAAGAGAGATAGAGAGGTTTAAGAAAGGAACTCCAGAACTTAGGGCCTCATCAGCTGAAGGCATGTTTGCCAAAAGTGTAGTGAAGAAAAATGGGATGCACAAGAAGCCATAATTGTAGAAGCACAGTAATCTTGGAGAGTTGTTGGGCTGGGAGAGATTACAGAGGTAGGAAGGGGCAAGGCCATTGAGGAATTTGAAGACAAGTGAAGAATTTTTAAATTGTGTTATTGCCGAACTGGGAGCCAATGTAAGTCAGCAAGAACAAGGCTGACAGGTGAAGACGACGTGGTGCGAGCTAATATAAAAACAGTAAGTGCTGGAAATACTCAGCAGGTCCGGCAGCATTTGTGGAGAGAGAAACAGAGTTACCGTTTCAGGTCTGTGACCTTTCAACAGAACTGCTGCGAGCTAAGGTGTGGGCAGCAGAGTTTTAGATGTGCTAAAGTTCACATAGAGTGCAAGGTGTGAGGCCTGTCAGGATAGCATTGGAACAGTCAAATCTCGAGGTAATGATGGATGAGGAGTTTTAGCAGCAGATGAAGTGAGGTGGGGTCAGAGACAGGTGATGTTATGGAGGGAGGTAAAAGAAGGTCCTAGTGTTGGAGAGGATATAGGTGAGAAGCTCATATCAGGGTCAAGTAGGACACCAAGGTTGTGAACAGTCTGGTTGAACCTCAAACAGTGATAAGGAAGAGGGATGGAGTCAGTGACTGGGGAACCTAGTTTATAGCAGGGACCGAAGATAAAGTCTGCCCAATATTTAATTGAAGGAAATTTCTACTTGTTCAATACTCCATGTCAGTCAAGCAGCATGCCAAATCAAAGGTGGTGGAGGGGTTGAGAGAGGTGTTGGTGAGGTAGAGCTGACTGTCATCAGCGTATATGTGGAATCTAGCATGTGTTTTTGGATGATATCGCTGAGTGGAGGAATGTAGATGAGAAATGGGAGGGGGCCAAGGATAGATCCATGGGGGACTCCAGAGGAAATGATGTGGGTGCAGGAAGAGAAGCCATTGCAGGTGATTCTCTGGCTACAACTGGATTGATAGCAATGGAACCAAACGTGGGCTGTCCCACCCAGCTGGGTAATAGAGGACAAGCATTCGAGGAGGATGGTGTGGCCAACTGTGTCAAAGGCTGCAAACAGCTCAAGAAGGATGAAGAGGGATAGTTTATCACAGTCACAGTCACTTTGTGACTTTGATAAGGTCTGTTTCTGAGCTGTAGCTGCTATTAAAATGCAAATCCTGAAATAAAGATATGCCAGTACATAATGTGTGAAGTGCAGTCACACCTATCTTCCCTGTCCCTGCAAGAATCTTCTTCCAAATCTGGGAGCGCTGTTAGAACTCCTAAATGTATTCCTATCCTGTCCACTTTTCTGTCTACAAGCAGGATGTAAGATGGATGTCTGAAAAGGTGTCGGAATTAAATGTTTGGACTGCAAAATAATCAGGCCTGTACAAGAAAAGTATGTGCACCAATAAAAATGCAGCTAAAGCAATACAATAAGCTGAAAACAAACAAACTTGCAACTTAAATATTTAAAATTAATATCCCCTTGAAAAGAAACTTACACCTATAGCTTGACCATCCAACAATGCAGCACCAGTTTCTCATAGGAGAGCGCTGCTGTAGGCAACAAAGTGGCGAGAAAGTTGTAAGATCCAGTGAATGGAAATATGCAACATAAAAATGCTTGCCTTATTCCTGCTGCCAAGTACAACAGTCACAAATTGTGAGCAATAATTTGTACGCCCAATTTTATGACCTGTGTCACCCTTAGAGAGGCTCCATGCCATCAAATAACCTTGTAAAAATATATTTTAATTGCATACTGTGGGAAGAAAAGGTTTCAAGCACTTTAGTGTGGTAAAGGTGCTGGCATTGCAATAAGGTCAGCAATTTTTTGCATGTTTTGTGAAAGCCTTTTCCTACACAGGTTTTGTGGATCATTTTAAAACTTTAATGGAAACATCCAGATGTAGCAAAAGAGAATCTATAACTCAAGTTGTGCCTTGTAAGTTCAAAAGTAAGTGATGTTTTCCAGAAGCAAGATTCAGAATTTAAAAATTGACACGCCTATAAATAATGGATGTTGTAATTCCTATTAGTATGTAAATGTGCAGACGTAAACAATTTAATGCCTAATGTCATTCTTTTCATTTTGTTACGTTAACATGGCAGAAATTTGATAGTTGTATAGAGGAAGTAATGTGAGTCCAACAGAACTTTGGTACAATCTGTACCATTTCCACCCAGTCCCATATTCTGAAAGTTCTGATTAAAGCATACAGCTTATTGAGAAATAACTATGTCCAGATCTTGTTGGTGTTTTTGTTGGAGCAATGACATTGCCATTGTTATTTTATATTCCTTTTTATTTGCTTTAATTACAATTCATAGTCCAGGGAGTTAGCATCACCTTGGATTAACATGACATCCTTTCTTTTCTGTAATATAAGGTTAAGCCCAGTTCAGGTTAATGAATGAAAGTCTTTTCTCGCTTGCTGTCTCGAAAAGCCCGATATAAATTGAGTTTGGACAGTCTCAACTCAGTCCCTAGTGGGCATGGGTTGACACTGCTATTCAACACAAATCAGGTGCCAAAAGTGGAAACAATGTTTCATTGCCCAGCACTGACATCAATCACTATAAACAGTATAAATTGAAACCCCCACACTGGAAAATAAATAAATTAGAATTCATTGGATCATGACCAACCAATGTGAGTTCAACAATAACTGTGTTAGACAGCATCTTACACTGTAGAAAACAATGCTAACCATTGAGCTTGTGTTGGGTCAGTTCCTGGCTCTCCACAGAATAGAAAAATATTACAATACATTGCCCAATGCTTAAGCTGCCCTTGTTTAATTCAGGCAATCATTTAAATCAGACAAGTAGCACTAACCATTTTCCATCAACATTGTTGTTACTTACAAAGTTGCCGCACACAGCAAGTTAACTGAGGCAGCCATTTCAGGCAGAAACAGGTGTTCAATGAGTAGTTTGCACCTCGTTAAGATATAATTGCTTATTATCCTTAATCACCTCTAAGTGGTGTTAGCTACGCTGAAGGTGTTTTTAGAAACTGTGGACACAGTGATTGACAAATGCATGAACAGGAACAGCTTTCAAACCTCAGATTTTTTTAATTAGTTGCTAATAGAGTGCATCACATGTTAAGGTGATACAAAGCCACGTTCATTTTTCATACCTCCCAATTTAAGAAGTCTATGTTATGAGTTTATCTGTTGGCGGCAGTTTGCAATTAAAACTTCTTCAGTTCACTGCATTTATTCACACAGAAAGCAACATGCCACGTTTCCCTTGCAACAAGTGAATGTTGTGTAAGAGTTCTTAGCTTAAATTTCAGTTTTATTAGGCAGCATAACAAACCAAGGTGAGGAAATGATTCACCTGTGGTCCTGCACAGGGTTATAAACAAGCAACATAGATTTAAATAAATCATACAACACATTTCATGGATAAATTGCATGAACACTAACGCTCCCGCTCCAACTTTGGTGGGGTCTATATCATGAAACCATAAAAATTGCATGTATCAATCAGTATAAAATGGTTCTGGGATGAGGAACTTCAGTTACATGGTTAGATTGGAGAGGCTGTGGCTGTTCTCCTTGGAGAAGAGAAGATTAAGAGGAGATTTGATAGAGGTGTTCAAAATCATGAGGGGTCTGGATAGAGTAGATGGGGAGAAACTGTTTCCATTAGCTGAAGGATCCAGAACTAGAGGACACCAATTTAAGGTGATTGGTCAAAGAAGGAGCAGCAACATGAGGAAAAGCTTTTTTACGCAGTGAGTGGTTAGGATCTGGAATGCACTGCCTGAGAGTGTGGTGGAGGCAGATTCAATCGAGGTCTTCAAAAGAGAACTGGATAATTATCTGAAGAGAAAACATTTGTCGGGCTACGGGGAAAAGACTTGATGAGTTGCTCTTGGAGAAAGTTGGCACGGCTGAGTGCCCTCCTTCTGTGCTGTAACCATTCTATGATTCTATGAAAATAAATTCCAATGTCTAACCATGTGATATTCAAATTGTAGCTGCCTGTCACTGTTAGTAGAAAAATATTAATTGACCTCTCACTAGTCGTCAGCATATAATACAAAAACTAAGTGTATTATCATTGTCATGTAACAAGAACACTCTGTACACTGGTTAGCTATGTGTCTTTTTTAAATTGTCACTAATGGACAGTTGCTTGTGCAACAATTAATTGAACAGACATACCTATTTGTAAAATTCTGGTAAGTCTCCCTTAAATTTTCTCAAACTATATTCTCGGCTACGTGTGGCTCTTGAGCCTTGGTAATACAGCCCATAGAGTCCAGGCAACTCCATTCTATTTGTGCATCTATTTTTTGCGGTATTTTGTTGATTTTCAATGTCAAGGGTTTGAAGGTTTGTGCTTGGTAACATTGCTTCACTGGTGACTAAATCTTAATTTAAACAACGTCTAGTTCTTGTAGTATTCACAGTATGACATATACACAAAAATAATGTGAACATTCTTATAAACCTTATAGGCTGGATTTTAAGTTGCAGGTGGGGCTCCCAGCACTGGGCCGAAAAGACGGGGAAAGCCCGCCTCTGCTTTTTCGTTCCCCACCCCACTGCTGGGACTGCATCCAGCAAGAAGAAGAATGGATGTTGCCCTTCAAAATGTTAAGTGGGCTTTGGGTCTCGCTGGGGATAATCGGCTGGGCCCCGACGAGGGGGACAAGTCAGAGAGCAGGGCTGGGTGGGGGGAGGTCGTTTTAGCAGGGGTGGCCCGTGCAGCTGGGGGGCCCTCTGTGGGGCACAGGGTGCCCAATTAGGAGGGCCCTCCCAGCCCATCAGGAGGCCACCAGGTATTGCTGAACGACCTCCTCAGGTGCTGAAGTGCCTGTCTGCCACTGGTATTTTATCAGCAGTGGCAGGTGGAAGCCCTTAAGTGGCCAATTAATTGTCTTCAATTGGCCTGGGGCGGACAGGCTGTTTGCCACCTCCCCCGCTGGTAAAATAGCACTGCGGCGGGGAGGTGAAGGGCAGGACACCCCTACCTCCCACTTGATTTTATTCCCCGCCCACCTCCCAGCCCACTGATGGTGGGGTGGGGCGAGGTGTAAAATTCTGGCCTTTAGTGTGGCATCGTAATGCTGGATGTTAGAGCACTGACATCCAGGTGTTAGAATGAGGACTCATACACAATTGATCTCTCCACAATGGAAATGAACTACATTAAGCATATCATTATGCCGATATGTGAGCATGTATCTCGACTTTCTCACAAGAAGGGAAAAGTTAGAAGGCGAATCATCTGAGCAGTTCCTATCAGTTTTATGTGTACTGCATTGAAGATTTGTTCGATAGAAACCAAATTAATCAGTTTATTATGAAGCTGATGCTGTTCTTACTGAAGAAATCTGTGTGTATTACTGCCTAGGGGCTGATATATCTGAGGTATGGAATAGACATGGTTCATTGAACAATTTCAACACAGTTGCTAAACTGCAAATATCATCTCCTACTATATCTATTCTCATTTTAATATGCCTCTCACCATCACAGATGCCTTTAAGCTCCCCTCATACTACTTGGATGTTGAAATTTTTTGAAGATCGTGCCATTAAGGCGTTTGATAAGGTTCCCCACGGTAGGCTATTGCAGAAAATACGGAAGTATGGGATTGAAGGTGATTTAGTGCTTTGGATCAGAAATTGGCTAGCTGAAAGAAGACAGAGGGTGGTGGTTGATGGCAAATGTTCATCCTGGAGTTTAGTTACTAGTGGTGTACCGCAAGGATCTGTTTTGGGGCCACTGCTGTTTGTCATTTTTATAAATGACCTGGATGAGGGTGTAGAAGGGTGGGTTAGTAAATCTGCGGATGACACGAAGGTTGGTGGAGTTGTGGATAGTGTCGAAGGATGTTGTAGGTTACAGAGGGACATAGATAGGCTGCAGAGCTGGGCTGAGAGATGGCAAATGGAGTTTAATGCGGAAAAGTGTGAGGTGATTCACTTTGGAAGGAGTAACAGGAATGCAGAGTACTGGGCTAATGGGAAGATTCTTGGTAGTGTAGATGAGCAGAGAGATCTTGGTGTCCAGGTACATAAATCCCTGAAAGTTGCCACCCAGGTTAATAGGGCTGTTAAGAAGGCATATGGTGTGTTAGCTTTTATTAGTAGGGGGGTCGAGTTTCGGAGCCACGAGGTCATGCTGCAGCTGTACAAAACTCTGGTGCGGCCGCACCTGGAGTATTGCGTGCAGTTCTGGTCACCGCATTATAGGAAGGATGTGGAAGCTTTGGAAAGGGTGCAGAGGAGATTTACTAGGATGTTGCCTGGTATGGAGGGAAGGTCTTATGAGGAAAGGCTGAGGGACTTGAGGTTGTTTTCGTTAGAGAGAAGGAGGAGGAGAGGTGACTTAATAGAGACATATAAGATAATCAGAGGGTTAGATAGGGTGAATAGTGAGAGTCTTTTTCCTCGGATGGTGATGGCAAACACGAGGGGACATAGCTTTAAGTTGAGGGGTGATAGATATAGGACAGATGTCAGAGGTCGTTTCTTTACTCAGAGAGTAGCAGGGGCGTGGAACGCCCTGCCTGCAACAGTAGTAGACTCGCCAACTTTAAGGGCATTTAAGTGGTCATTGGATAGACATATGAATGAAAATGGAATAGTTTAGGTCAGATGGTTCCACAGGTCGGTGCAACATCGAGGGCCGAAGGGCCTGAACTGCGCTGTAATGTTCTATGTTCTATTGGTCCTCTCAAAACTATGAAGTAATGTGACTGCAGAAGTGATTGGCACTAAAAACAGGTTTCTTAAGCTGCGTGATGAAACAGAATTCACACTGATACAGTTGTTGTATAAAAATAGATACTGTGCATATGGGCATAAATATTGACGAGTAAGATTTAATCATATTTAACTACAAAGTTTTGTACAGTTGAGTGAACTAGCCTATGTTTCATAGTATTCAAACTGTGGATCAATGTTTCTTTTTGGAAACAGCGGCGGCAGAGAGAGAGAGAGAGAGCGGCACCAGCAGGCAGTCCAGTCCAGGCCAGGCCAGTTCAGTCCAGTCCAGTCCAGGTCAGGTCAGGCCAGTTCAGGCCACCTGAGTGGAGCGACCTCATTCTGAGGAGATAGAAAAAAATAATCAAAGTGTGACATCACAGGAAGACCGCTAGGTGATTGATTGGTGAGTTTTTTTATTGTTTATCTTTCAAAAGTCGGGTAATTTTACAAATTGTAAGGTTTTATTTACTAATACTAGTTAAGCTTACTAGATTGGGAAACAGCAAGAGAGTTACTTCAAATTAATTGAAGTAAATTAACTAATAGCATAAGTAACAATAGCAGGACAGATGTTATGATGCAGCTGTGGTATGTGGGAGTTTTGGATGCCAAGGCGATCCAGGACAAACACATCTGCAGAAAATGTAAGCAGCTAGAGGAATTCCGGATTATTGATCTGGAAGCCGAGCTGCAAACACTGCACAACATAAGGGAGGAGGAGAAATAGCTGGACACTTTGTTCCAGAAGATGGTCACACCTGTTAGAACGGGGTCATCTGCTTTGGTCAGCAGTGAAGGACAGGAGGATGTGACCATGAATGAGGCAGGTAATGAGACCAAACAGACAGTAGTGGAGGAGTCTCACACTTTGCAATTGTCAATCAGGTGCTGCTTTAAGTGCTGCGGATGTTAAATCGCTGGGGGCTTTCTTGTAGTTCAAAAGTGCAATGCGCTTAGCGGCTATGACAGGTTCCAGCTCTTCATTATGAGATTGAAACCAGTCTGCATTTCTCTTCGCACTTTTGCCGTAGGTGGTCAAAGCTGACTCATAGATGGCGTCTCTGATGTGGGCCCACTTGGTCTCAGCATCCCCTGTGGGAGTGTTTTGAAGGGCTGTTACAAGTGAATTTAGAAATTTTTGTAACAGCTGTGGGTGAGAAATTCTGCTCGTGTTGATGCGCGGGTGGCCCTTCTGCTTGGAATGATGCAACTTCTTTGGTCTGAGTCTAACCTTGCTGCACACCAGGGAGTGGTCGGTGTCGCAGTCCGCACTGTGGAAGCTGCGTGTGATTTGAACACTGTTTAAGGCGGCTCGCCTTGTGACAATGAGGTCTAGCTGGTGCCAACGACGTGATCTTGGGTGCCTCCATGAAACCTGGTGACAGGGTTTAGTGTGAAAGAACGAGTTGGTGATGCAGAGGTTATGATAGGTACACAACTCAAGCAGTCTCTGCCCGTTCTCATTCATCCTTCCAACGCCATAGCGCCCAAGGCAGGAGGGCCATGAGTCATGGTCGGCCCCAACCCTGGCATTAAAGTCCCCCAGCAGGAATAGGTGTTCGGTGTTGGGGATGCTGCTAATGATGTTATGGAGTTGTTCATAGAACTGGTCTTTAGCTTCAGGTGCGGAACAGAGTGTTGGAGCATAGATGCTGAGTAGGTGTACTGGACCAGAGGTGGTGAGCAGTCGGATGGACAGTATGCGTTCCGAGCCATTTGAGGGAGGCTCTATCATGCTGAGCAAGGAGTTTCTGATGGCGAAGCCCACTCCATGCTGTCTTGGTTCTTCAGGATCCCTGCCCTGCCAGAAGAAGGTGTAGTCTTGCTCTGCTAGAGAGCCACTCGCGGGGAGGCGAGTCTCCTGAAGTGCTGCAATGTCCACATTGAGTCTACTGAGCTCGTTGTTAATGATGGCGGTCTTCCGAGAATCGTTGATTTGTGTAAGGTCTTCCGACAGGCCAGGACACACTGCAGTACTGCACAAAGAACAGCTAGGCGTTGCGCAAACGACTACTGGCAACACCTATGCAGTCATATTCAGCTGGCCTCAGACACCGGAAACATCAGAGGAATGTATGATGGCATGAAGAGAGCTCTTGGGCCAACCATCAAGAAGATCACCCCCCTCAAATCTAAATCGGGGGACATAATCACTGACCAACGCAAACAGATGGACCGCTGGGTTGAGCACTACCTAGAACTGTACTCCAGGGAGAATGCTGTCACTGAGACTGCCCTCAATGCAGCCCAGCCTCTACCAGTCATGGATGAGCTGGACATACAGCCAACCAAATCGGAACTCAGTGATGCCATTGATTCCCTAGCCAGCGGAAAAGCCCCTGGGAAGGACAGCATTACCCCTGAAATAATCAAGAGTGCCAAGCCTGCTATACTCTCAGCACTACATGAACTGCTATGCCTGTGCTGGGACGAGGGAGCAGTACCCCAGGACATGCGCGATGCCAACATCATCACCCTCTATAAAAACAAAGGTGACCGCGGTGACTGCAACAACTACCGTGGAATCTCCCTGCTCAGCATAGTGGGGAAAGTCTTTGCTCGAGTCGCTCTGAACAGGCTCCAGAAGCTGGCCGAGCGCGTCTACCCTGAGGCACAGTGTGGCTTTCGTGCAGAGAGATCGACTATTGACATGCTGTTCTCCCTTCGTCAGATACAGGAGAAATGCCGTGAACAACAGATGCCCCTCTACATTGCTTTCATTGATCTCACCAAAGCCTTTGACCTCGTCAGCAGACGTGGTCTCTTCAGACTACTAGAAAAGATCGGATGTCCACCAAAGCTACTAAGTATCATCACCTCATTCCATGACAATATGAAAGGCACAATTCAACATGGTGGCTCCTCATCAGAGCCCTTTCCTATCCTGAGTGGTGTGAAACAGGGCTGTGTTCTCGCACCCACACTTTTTGGGATTTTCTTCTCCCTGCTGCTTTCACATGCGTTCAAATCCTCTGAAGAAGGAATTTTCCTCCACACAAGATCAGGGGGCAGGTTGTTCAACCTTGCCCGTCTAAGAGCGAAGTCCAAAGTACGGAAAGTCCTCATCAGAGAACTCCTCTTTGCTGACGATGCTGCTTTAACATCTCACACTGAAGAATGCCTGCAGAGTCTCATCGACAGGTTTGCGTCTGCCTGCAATGAATTTGGCCTAACCATCAGCCTCAAGAAAACGAACATCATGGGGCAGGATGTCAGAAATGCTCCATCCATCAATATTGGCGACCACGCTCTGGAAGTGGTTCAAGAGTTCACCTACCTAGGCTCAACTATCACCAGTAACCTGTCTCTAGATGCAGAAATCAACAAGCGCATGGGTAAGGCTTCCACTGCTATGTTCAGACTGGCCAAGAGAGTGTGGGAAAATGGCGCACTGACACGGAACACAAAAGTCCGAGTGTATCAGGCCTGTGTCCTCAGTACCTTGCTCTACGGCAGCGAGGCCTGGACAACGTATGCCAGCCAAGAGCGACGTCTCAATTCATTCCATCTTCGCTGCCTTCGGAGAATACTTGGCATCAGGTGGCAGGACTATATCTCCAACACAGAAGTCCTTGAAGCGGCCAACATCCCCAGCTTATACACACTACTGAGTCAGCGGCGCTTGAGATGGCTTGGCCATGTGAGCCGCATGGAAGATGGCAGGATCCCCAAAGACACATTGTACAGCGAGCTCGCCACTGGTATCAGACCTACCGGCCGTCCATGTCTCCGTTATAAAGACGTCTGCAAACGTGACATGAAATCGTGTGACATTGATCACAAGTCGTGGGAGTCAGTTGCCAGCATTCGCCAGAGCTGGCGGGCAGCCATAAAGACAGGGCTAAATTGTGGCGAGTCGAAGAGACTTAGTAGTTGGCAGGAAAAAAGACAGAGGCGCAAGGGGAGAGCCAACTGTGCAACAGCCCCAACAAACAAATTTCTCTGCAGCACCTGTGGAAGAGCCTGTCACTCCAGAATTGGCCTTTATAGCCACTCCAGGCGCTGCTTCACAAACCACTGACCACCTCCAGGCGCGTATCCATTGTCTCTCGAGATAAGGAGGCCCAAAAAGAAAGAAAAAAGGAAAAGAAAGAATCAGGTGCTCTCAACCTGTGTGGAGGAAAGCAAAGTCAGTAAGGTGAATGAGCAGACTGGCCATGGCACTGTGGTACAGGAAGCCATTCAAGTGGAGGGAGCAAAAATGAATGTAGTGGTAGTAGAGGATAGTATAGTGAGGGGGATTGATACTGTTCTGTGCAGCCAAGCACATGAATCCAGAAGGCTGCGTTGCCTACCGAGTGGCAGGGTTCGGGAAATCTGCTCAGGGCTGGACAGGAACTTGGAATGGGAGGGGGCGGATCCAGTCGTCATGGTCCATGTAGGTACCAACTACATAGTTAGGACTAGGAAAGAGGTTCTGCTTAGACAGTATGAGGAGATAGGCACCAAATTGAAGAGCAGAACCTCAAGGGTAATAATCTCTGGATTATTACCCGAACCACGTGCCAATTGGCAGAGGGCACATAAAATTAGTGAAATGAATATGTGGCTCAATGACTGGTGTGGGAGAAGTGGGTTTCGGTTCATGGGGCACTGGCACCAGTACTGGGAAAGTGGGGGCTGCTCCGTTGGGACGGTTGACACCTAAACCTTGCTGGGACCAGTGTTCTAGCAAACTGTATAACCAGTGAAGTCGAGAGGGCTTTAAACTAAATAAGGGAGGTGAGGGATCAAGCCTGGGTAGATGTAGCAAACCAAGGGGTAGAGTTAAGGCAGGAGAGCAGAATAGTAATATGGGAAATGAAGATCAGAGAATGGCAGGAAGGGACAGAGAGGAAAAAACACATAAGAACATACCAACAGTCAAGACTAGATGTTACAAAGAAAACAAAAAGACAAAACTAAAGGCTCTGTATCTGAATGCACGCAGCATTCCTAACAAAGTAGACGAACTGGTAGCGCACATTAAGGTAAATAAATATGATCTGATAGCCATTACGGAGACATGGCTGCAGGATGACAAGGATTGTGTTTTGAATATTGAGGGATATATGCCATTCAACAAGAATGGGAAGCAAGGTAAAGGTGGAGGAGTAGCAATGTTAATCAAGGATGGCATTGGTGCAATAGTTAGAGATGACCTTGTTTCAGGAGATCAGGATGTAGAATTGGTTTGGGTGGAGATCAGGAATAGTAGGGGAAAGAAGTAACGAGTGGGAGTGGATTACAGGTCCCCTCGCAGTAACCACAGTGTAGGACGAAGTATACAAGAAGAAATATTGGGTGCTTGTGATAAAGGAACGGCAATAATCATGGTTGATTTTAATCTACATATAAACTGGAAAAATCAGATTGGCAATAGTAGCCTGGATAAGGCGTTCATAGAATGCTTTCAATATAGTTTCTTAGGGCAGCACATTCTGGAACCAACCTGAGAGCAGGTTATATTAAACTTGGTATTATGTAATGTGACAGGATTAATTAATGACCTCAGAGTAAAGGCATCTCTACGTAGCAGCAACCACAATATGATTGAATTTTACATCCAGTTTGAAAGAGAGAAGAGTGGGTCTAAGACTAGCATTTTAAAGTTAAATAAGGGCAGCTATGTGCACATGAAAGCTAAGCTAGCTGAAGTGAACTGGGTTACTAAGTTAGGAGATCGATCAATAGAGAAGCAGTGGCAGACATTTAAGGGGATATTTCAGAATACTCAGGATAAATATATTCCTACTATAAAGAAAAATTCTAAGGGGAGGACCCACCATCCATGGTTAACTAAATAATTTAACGTAAGCATCAAACTTAAGGAAAAAGCATATAATTGCGCAAAGATGAGTGGCAGATCTGATTGTTGGTCAGAATATCAAGAGTGGCAGAGAATGACTAAAAGGTTAATCAGGAGAAAGACATTACAGTATGAGAGGAAGCTAGCTAGAAATGTAAAAACAGATAGCAAGAGTTTCTACAGGTATTTAAAAAGGAAAAGAGTAAATAAAGTGAGTGTTGGTCCTCTGGAGAGTGAGAATGGGCAGTTAATAGTTGATAATAAGGAAATGGCAGATGAAATGAACAAATATTTTGCTTCTGTCTTCACTATAGAGGATACAAAAAACATTCCAGTAATAGCTGTAAATCAGGAAGTGGAAGGAAGACAGGAACTTGGGGAAATTACAATCACCAAGGAAGCGGTACTGAATAAACTGATAGAACTGCGGGCTGACAAGTCCCCGGGTCCTGATGGGCTTCATCCTAGGGTCTTAAAAGAGATGACTAATGAGGTAGTAGATGCGTTGGAGTTAATTTTTCAAATTCGCTAGATTCTGGAAAGGTTCCATCAGACTGGAAAGTAGCAAATATAACCCCTCTATTCAAGAAAGGTGGGAGGCAGAAAACAGTTAACTAGAAGCCAGTTAGCTTGACATCTGTCATGGGAAAGGTGTTAGAATCGATCATTAAGGAGGCTATAGCTGGGTAGTTAGAAAAACTCAAGGTATCGGGAATATCAGCATGGTTTTGTGAAAGGGAAATCATGTTTAACCAATTTACTGGAGTTCTTTGAAGGAGTAATGTGTGCTGTGGCTAAAGGGGAGCCCGCTAACGTACTGTACTTGGATTTCCAGACGGCATTCGACAAGGTACCACATAAAAGGTTATTACGCAAAGTAGGAGCTCATGGTGTAGGGGGTAACATATTAGCATGGATAGAAGATTTGCTGCCTGGCAGAAAACAGAGAGTATGCATAAACGGGGCTTTTTCTGATTGGCAGGATATGATAAATGGAGTCCCGCAGGGGTCTGTGCTGAGGCCTCAACTTGTTACAGTTTATATCAAAGACTTAGATGAGGGGAGCAATGGCATGGTAGCTAAATTTGCAGATGACACAAAGAAAGGTAGGAAAGTATGTTGTGAAAAGGAGGTTGCAGACCAATGTAGATAGGTTGAGTGAGTGGGCAAAAATCTGGCAGATGGAGTATAATGTGGGAAAATGTGAAGTTGGTCACTTTGGCAGGAAGAATAAAAAAGCAGAATATTACTTAAATGGAGAACAACTGCAGAATTCCAAGGTGCAGAGGGCTTTAGGTGTTCTAGTGCATGAGTCACAAAAAGTTAGTATGCAGGTACAGCAAGTAATAAAGAAGGCTAATGGAATGCTACCCTTTATTACAAGAGGAATTGAAAATAAACGTAAGGATATTATGCTTCAGTTATGCAGGGCATTGGTGAGACCATATCTCGAATACAGTGTGCAGTTTTGGTCTCCTTATTTAAGGAAGGATGTAAATGCATTGGAGGCGGTTCAGAGGAGGTTTACTAGATTGATACCTGGACTGAGCAGGTTTTCTTATGAGGAAAGGTTGGACAGATTGGACTTGTTTTCACTAGAATTTAGAAGAGTGAGGGGAGACTTGATTGAAGTTTATAAGATCCTGAACGGTCTTGACAAGGTGGATGTGGAGAGGATGTTTCCTCTTGTGGGTGAGTGCAGAACTAGAGGGCATTGTTTTAAAATTAGGGGTCGCCCTTTTAGGACAGAGATGAGGAGAAATTTTTTCTCTCAGAGGGTTGTGTGACTTTGGAACTCTCTGTCTCAGAAGGTGGTGGAGGCGGGGTCATTGAATATTTTTAAGGCAGAGGTAGATAGATTCTTGTTAGGCAAGGGAATCAAAGGATGGGATTGTGGAATTCGAGACACAAACAGATCAGCCATGATCTTATTGAATAGTGGAGCAGGCTAGAGGGGCCGAGTGGCCTGCTTCTGCTCCTAATTCATATGTTTGTATTACAACAGACAATGAATGACTCTTTTTCACTGAATGTGAAAAAGAACTGCATTTTTACTGCATAGCTTCAAGGACTGCCAATATTTCCAATATCCACATGTCTTGATGTTCTTAAATTTGCAGTCTTCCAGCAATTTTTTTTATAATTAATTGCTGTTTGTTAAATTTTCAGTTTTAAACTCATGGTTAGCAAAATGTTTTGAAGTAAAATAGAAATGCTCTTCTCCATTTAATTGTGGCATTCTGGAGAGCTGTTCATTTTAAAATGCAAGTTTTTCTTGAATGATTTCTTTCTTTTTTTTAATTTTAAAGGAAGCAATGCATCATTGTACTTTGCTACTGATTAATGGTGTGTCAATGTGAAACCATTATCTTAACCAAGCAATGTTAAAACACAAGCATGTTCATATCAACAAGTTAGTGCATTGATTGATTATTATTGACATTTAACATTTGTAGGTAAACATTGCCTAAGTCTGTCTTCATCTGTTATTGTCCAATGTGCCAAAGTGCCCATGAATGATTCTTTTCAATCAGCAAGGACCAAAGGTTCACTTTATAATTGTACCTCAAGTGAGAAGCTGTAAGGCTTTTAGAAGAAAATAATAAGGTTTTACTGTGTTTCAGTTACAGTAAATAGTTCACGTGAAACCTCTGGGCTTCCTATCTATGTAACTCTTAATTAGGTAGTTTGAGAGAATGGCAAATTCAGTATGATTTGAAACAAAACACGGCCCTATTGAACAGATTCAAGCTGTAAATCTAAAAATCTGTTTACATCAATCATGGCTTTCCACTGAGTCTCGCATACACATCATGGAAATGTTTTTAGAGCCTATGAAAGTAATAAGTCATGAATAGTTACTTTGCCTTGTAAAATAGAAAATCAGTCTCAGAATTCTTCCCTTATAATTCTCAAGTATGAAATATTTTCTCAGCTGCAGTAACTGAAGACTTTGGCTCATTGCTCAGTAAGTAAACATCTCAAAATGCCCTGCCTGAAACTTGACATTCAAAACCTGTTTCTGACGATTTCCATGTAGCAAATCACTTTCTGTTGTTCACCGATTTATAAATCTTCCAGATAAGTTAAAAATGCTATTTTATTGACCTGAAGCAACATATTTGTTTCATTTCAGCAATTCGACTTAGTCAGGCACATCTCACATTACTAACTCTACCATTTTGAGTCCACCATCAGCTTTCACAATGACAATATGGCCACCAATAATTGTGCGGAGTCCTGGAAATGAGCTGATTTAAAAAAAACACATTTTCTGGAGGGGGGTGGGGGCGGGGTGGAGGTGGGGGGGGGCGAGTGTGGTAGCTTGTCACTTGTATCGTTTTTAAAACCAATTGCAAAGTATTACAATTAATAGTAACATGTTTACTCATGACCAATGGCCATGAAATTGGGCTCTGTTGTGCCGCTAGTGCCGGCATTACAGAAACCCTGAAGCCATAAAAGGGTGTGGGCTGTGCTTCCGGTGCGGACTGTGTGGCACCCCATGCTGGACAGACTTGACGACGTGTGCGCCGGAAGCGTCAGGAGAGGTCAGATCATGATATCAATCAGGCGTTCCAGCTAATTTGCCACATAGTTTTGAAACTTGGGCCGTGCAGGTCCAGTGAACACTTGTGCTAATCACTCACAGCTGAATATGTTGTTCAGCTGCATGAGGAAACCCCCAGTAATATTATTTAAAGGGACAGCCATCCAATTTGTAGGTGAGGTGCTTTGGACTTTCCTCTGTCATTGCAAAGTTTGGGGAAGTATTGTGGCTTCTTTCTGAGGTCTGTTGGTGAGCTTGTGCGTCCAATCAGGGAGAGCAGAGGATTTTGTAGTCTGTATGATGTTTGGGGGCTGTCATTGCAGTTTCTGGGTATGTAATATGACCAACAAATGGAGCAAGGTTTGCCAGGAAGGGACACTCTACAAAGAGGTAGGAGTAGGAGAGAGGAGAGATGGTGGCATAATGGTAATGTCACTGGACCAGTAATCCAGAGGCCTAGGCTAATGCCCTGGGGAGATGGGCTCAACTCCCACCATGGCAGCTGGTGGAATTTAAATTTAATTAACAAATGCAATTTTTTTAGTACAAATCTGGAATTGAAAGCTAATCTCTGCAATGCTGTCATGAAATTATCATTGATTGTCATAAAAACCCATCAGTTTCACTAATGTCCTTCAGGGAAGGAAATTCTGGTCTGGCCTACATGACGCCAGATCCACAGCAATGTGGTTGATTCTTAATTGCCCTCTGAAATTGCCTAGCACTCCACTCAGTTGTCAAAGGCAATTAGGGATGGGCGACAAATGATGGTCTTGCCAGTGATGCCCACATCCCATGAAACCATGGATTTCCGGAGAACCCAGCTCCCACCTCCATCTGAGCCAGGAGCAATGTCTGAGGTGGCTCGCGCAAGGTGACAAGGAGGCAGTTACAGAACCTTCAATATGACCTGAAGCCTCATACCAGGATGAGAATGGCGCTGGCAGTGGCCGTAAAGGTTACTGAGGCATTAAACTTCTACATGACTGGATTTTTCCATGCAGGAGTGGGTGACATATCAAATATCTGCCAGTATGCCATCCATCGATGCATTGGGGAGGTGACAGAGGCTCTATATTCCAAGAGAGGCAATTACAATGTGTCATCTAAAGAGGGAGAAGCAGGATGAGTGGATTCATAGATTGTCCAGGATACTGGGATTCATGATGGAACAGGAAGCCATCGGCTCCACATACATGGCTTTGCAGGCTCCCACGTTGGTGAAGATAGGTGCAGGAACCACAAAAGCTACCATTCCATCAATGTGCTGATGGTCTGTGACCATACACAATACATCATGTCGATGAATGCTCATTCTCCTGGCCAACTAGGATGCCTTTATTCTGAGACAGTCTGCCATTCCCACCTTCTTCACACCTCCAAGAATCACCAGAGGGTGGCTGCTTGGGGACAAAGGCTACCTCCGGTACACATGGCTGATGACCGCCAACCGCTCCCCCCACTCCATCCAGTTTTTGATCACATGGGAATAGTGGGTATATAATGAGAACCATGGAGCCACCAGGAACATAGTGGAGCAAACAATGCTTCCAATGCCTGGACTGCTTGGGGGAGCCCTCCAGTACCCAGAGGCCAAAACAAATATACAAACTGGGTGGTTTTATTTTAATTAAAAAAATTCAACAGATGAAACTCTCCGCCGAACAAGAAGTTTTAGATATAGCTCTTGGGTCTAAAGGGATCAAAGGGTATGGGGAGAAAGCGGGAACAGGTTACTGAGTTGGATGATCAGCCATGATCATAATGAATGGCGGAGCAGGCTAGAAGGGCCGAATGGCCTACTCCTGCTCCTATTTTCTATGTTTCTATGTTTCTACACACCAAAGCATGTCTCCAAGTATGTGGTGGTCTGGTGCATCCTCCACAATATTGGCATCATGAGGGTGCAGCTTTTTCCACCACGAATGCGGAGGCCACCTCGGATGGAGGTCGAGGAAGAGGAGGCAGGGAGGAGGCACCTGGGACACTCAGGATGGGCTGTCCAAAAGCGTATGCTCATACTTCATTTCCCATTGGACAACTTTTGTTTACCATCATGGCTCCACTATTCCCCATCTCACCATACATCTGGAACGCCTCATTACATTATCACCTTGGTCAAAACCTACAATAAAAGCCACCAACAATAACCTTTCCATAACATCTTTATGCAAACAGGACTGACAGAAATCAACTATTCACCCTTGTGCATTCCTTTCGTGCCTGTCCTGCAGGTGCATTTGCCTGGCCTAGTGCTCCTACACAATGCTGCCCCAGTAGCTGCAACATGGCTGTTAGAAGGCTGCTGACTTTCACAGGGGGAGATTGCAGATGGCCTTGCAGGATGCTCTTGAGCAGCTCTGGGCCTTGAGGGCATGGCTTTGGGCGGCACCACCTTGGCATGGGCGGCAATTGTCTAGGCTGGCCGACAGGCAACAGCAAGGGCACTGGCATCCTGAGAGAACATAGCAGTTTGAAGCACCATGGAGCTACTGCCACTCCTCTGGGGCAGTGCCTCAGCAATTCTAGTAATCTCCTGGAGCACAGGTAGTGGTCTGCTGAGAGGAACTGCAAGTGCCATTGGGTACTAGTAACTGCAGCCATGATGGAAGCAATCTGAGCCTGCATGGCACAAAGCTGCACTTTATTGGCAACAAGCATAGATCTCATGACCTCAGTCTGAGGTAACACTGCAGCTCTCAGATGTTGGGTGGCGTCTGCCTGTGCTGCAATGGAAACTGAGTCATTGGCCATCAGACGCTGCATCATGGCTGGATCTACAAGTGTTGTCATGCTGGTAAGGATGGGCTTCAAGCGCTATGTGTGGCCCTGTGCCAAGTTAGAGCCAGACTCCTCCATATTCCTTGCCAACAGGCTCAGTGGCAGGCCTGCCAATGCACCAAGCACTTCTGTGGGTATTCCCGTCAGCCTTTTTCTGTACAGCACCCCACCGAAGTCCTTATCTGAGTCCTTTGCAGCAGAGGTCGTCTACGACATCACCCTCCATGGAGCTGGAACATGCACAATCCTTTCCTCCTGTCCTTGCTGCAGCCTACACGTGCCCAGTGACTCACCATGTGCTGATTCTGCCTGTATACTACCCTCTAAAATACGTGCAGTGCCACATCTGAGCTGGTGCCTGATCAAGTGACATTGCTTCTTTATCAGACCTCTGCTATTCTTCTCACCCTTCATTGTTTGGTTGCACTGGATGGCTAGGCAGCAGTTCTTGGATCTGAAAGCATAAATGCAGAAGGGGAGGGTTGGGCTGAGGGAACGGGGCACGGTGGATGGAAAGCAAGAGGTGCATTGTCACACCATATACAGCTTGTACTTCATACAAGATTGAGGGAAGAGCGTGAAGCAGGATTTAAAATGCATAAGGATGGAACATGACATCATACTGGATGATTTCAGTAACACCGGTTGTAATGGCCTTAGACGCGGCCACGCCAATTATTCAGTGTACTGCCTCTGCCAAGGGGCTCAGTGAACGTAGCTGTGCCTGTTTCTCACCAGTTCTCTGCTACTTCCTTCTATTCTGCACCACCTTATCCTGCAAGAGAGAGAGAAAAGTGTCAGTCAGTGTATTGCAATGTATTTGAGTGATGTGTCAGTCATGGCTGAACAGTTGAAAGTATGCGGAAGCTGTGAGATGTGGATGTAAGGCTTGCAGCAGTGTTAAGTATGTAAGGATGAGCTGGAGTATATGAATGTTAAACACGAGTCCTGATTGATAGAGATTGTTGCTAGGTGAATGAGCATTGAGCGGCATTTGATGTTGTGGTGCGGTAGGTAGAATATAACATTTGACATTCTCTGACCTTGACCACTCGTGTAATAAGGTCATTGAACTTTTTGCGGCACTGAAGCCAGGTCCTCAGGACCGGACACCTTACATTGGTCTCTTTGGCAACATTATTTTTTAGTTATTTGTTAATGGGATGTGGGCATTGCTGGCTAGGCCAGCATTTATTGCCCATCCCTAATTGCCCTTGAGAAGGTGGTGGTGAGCTGCCTTCTTGAACTGTTGCAGTCCTTAGGGTACTGTTAAGAAGGGAGTTCCAGGATTTTGACCCAGCGATAATAAAGGAACGGCGATATAATTCCAAGTCAGGATGGTGTGTGGCTTGGAGGGGAACTTGGAGGTGGTGGTGCTCCCATGCATCTGCTGCCCAGTCCTTCTAGGTGGTAGAGGGTTTGGAAGGTGCTGTTGAAGGAGCCTTGGTGCATTGCTGCAGTGCATCTTGTAGATGGTACACACTGCTGCCGCTGTGCATTGGTGTTGGAGGGAGTGAATGTTTGTGAATGGGGTGTCAATCAAGCGGGCTGCTTTGTCCTGGATGGTGTCGAGCTTCTTGAGTGTTGTTGGAGCTGCATCATCCAGACAAGTGGAGAGTATTCCATCACATTCCTGACTTGTGCCTTGTAGATGGTGGACAGGCTTTGGGGAGTCAGGAGGTGAATTACTCACTGCAGGATTCTGAGCCTCTGACCTGCTCTTGTAGCCACGCTATTTATATGGCTACTCCAGTTTAGTTTCTGATCAGTGGTAATCCCCAGGATGTTGATAGTGGGGGATTCAGTGATCGTAATGCCATTGACTATCAAGGGAAAATGGTTAGATACTCTCTTGTTTGAGATAGTCATTGCCTGGCACTTGTGTGGTGTGAATATTACTTGCCATTTATCAGCCCAAGCCTGGATATTGTCCAGGTCTTGCTGCATTTCTACACGGACTGCTTCAGTATCTGAGAAGTCGTGAATGGTGCTGAACATTGTGCAATCATCAGCGAACATCCCCATTTCTGACCTTATACTTGAAGGAAGGTCATTGATGAAGCAGCTGAAGATGGTTGGGCCTAGGACACTACCCTGAGGAACTCCTGCAGTGATGTCCTGGAGCTCAGATGATTGATCTCCAACAACCACAATCTTCTTCTTTTGTGCTATGTATGACTCCAAGCAGTGAAGAGTTTTCCCTCTGATTCCCAATGACTCCAGTTTTTCTAGGGTTCTTTGATGCCATATTCAGTCAAATGCTGCCTTGATGTCATGGGCAGTCACTCTCACCTCATCTCTTGAGTTCAGCTCTTTTATCCATGTTTGAACCAAGGCTGTAATAGGTCAGGAGCTGAGTGGCCCTGGCGGAATCTAAACATGCTCCCACTCCCTTCACAGTACATGCCGGGAGGGTCACCAGGCACTCCGCTGAAACATGGCGTCTCTCCTCCTTTCCACCTCCTGGACTAAGGCCTCCAGTGTTGCATCAGAGAACCTGGGAGCCTTCTCTTTGGTCTGCTGCTCCACTGGTACTCTTTCTTCCTTGTGAGAAATGCTTTCTGAAACATTTCCAACACCTGCTGCTGCCAGAATGCACCTCCCCTTTAAGAAGTGCAGTCTAGCTGTAGCTCGTGTTAGCTTCACAGGCACCTGGGCCCCTGCTGAGTGTGCAGCTAGTCAGCAGCGGATTTAGTGCTGGGCTGCACACTGCAACCATGGTGATCAGTAGGCAGCACAAAGTTTGCGATCCGCCTGCATCACCTTGATTTGGCGCAGGGTAACTCCGCATTGCATGCCCGTGCCCACATACCAGCCATATCAAATTTCTAGCCCTTTGACTGATTTCCATTATGGATGGTGCAACAAATCCATATTGGCTTAATTGGCAACAAAAAATGAATAAGCTGTAAAAACAAATACAGAGAATTAGGTCCTTTCACTCATCCCTTTCATTGGCAGCAATCATGGAGTTCTCAATGAGAGAATTGAAATTAGGAGCTGAGTTTTCCTGGTCCTATGGAGGCAGGTTAGGAGGTGGGACAGGAGCAAAGTTACAAAATAATGATCAGGTTGGCCACCTGGCACATTCCCACCTCCGAGTGATCTTGCCGAAGATTGGGTTAATGCAGCAAAAGCTACTCGACAGGCAGCAGTGGGTAGCCAATTAGGCTATTAATCAGCCAACTGGCAGAATGTTGATGGTGCAGGCGGGATCTTCTGGCAGCGAACGGGCCCCCCTGCCTGCTGAGGCCGGATCCTGGCATTTAACCGGAGGTGGCCTCTCGGTGGCAGGCCAGGGGGCCATCAACAATGCCTCTCATTCACCCCAGCACAGACCCACTGAGATGTAATGGCCACAGCCGCAGCTGCAAGCCATCCTATGGAGGGGTTCCCCCTCTTCAGTGGTGGCCTGACAGCTGTGGCCATGCGTGATTTTTAATTTTTCCCAATGCCGAAGAGTGCGCTTCCATTTTGACGTACCTTCATGATCTCCTGCCTGACTCAGCAGCACCCACCTCTCCCAGTGGCTGGACATCGCTGCGGGTGCTCCTATTGGGCCTCCTGTTTCCATCTCTGTCTGCTGTCCTCAATTGGACAGGGCTCCCAGATGCGGCTTTTTAATCGGCTGCCTCCAGGAAGATCGCGACCGATGTTCCGCCAGAATTGAGGTCAACCTCAGGATTGTGACCCAACTGTGAAAATTCTGCCCAAGGACTCTGTGCTTCTGTCTGGACTGCTGAGATGAATGTTGGCATTTATAGCTTAAGACATGGGACTGAATGTGCTGATGGAAAGAAATACCCTTCCCAGTAATACTGCTTACTTCCAACTTTAAGAACTGATTTGCTTTTGATAGATTCAGGACCTAGTAATTTCCCCATGATTTAATCTCAACCTTTGTTGTTGTTAAAAAAAGCACAAGACACCATTATTATGTTATGTGGAATTTGGTGCATGAAATTGAATGCTTACTGTCATGTATCCTGATTTTCCATAGTAGAAATAATAGAAACCCAAGTGTAGCATTACCTAAATCTGACTTCTTAGCTGACTTCAACATTACCTATTCCTTTAGTCATTAATAAGGGATTTAGGCCTTCATCTTGAATTCTCAATTTAGCAGAAGTAAGGATGGCCAAAAAGCATTGATAATTCAAAACTGACTCCCATTTTGTTTGAGTGAACACACTGAATTAGATGCATTACGATCAGATGAGAAGGGGTTGCAAGGTTCCCCTTCCTCTTGTTTGATCGCAACAGGTTTTATTCCTTTTTAAATAGTGGATGTGCTTGCCACTTCAGTGAGTGTTTTACCTTTTACCTTTGTTGTGATCGTAAGGAACCAAGCGGACAGGTTTTCTTGAGTTTAAACAAGAAAGAGGTGGGTTTATTGTACTTAAATAAAACTAAACCTGATCTAGATAAAATAATAAAACTAAACTACACTTTCACTCACACACGCACATGAGAATCATACACACAAACAGAGTACAGAGTGATAAGAAATAGTTTGGTTTATGGGATTGGATGATTCCATTGTCTTCGGCTGAAGTTGTGATCTTGAAGTCTTGCCTTGTGGCTGGACCATCTGGCTCAGGATTTTCTTGGAGACAGAATTGCAGGTCGCTTTCTTCCCCTGGGGTCTTTGTCTGTAGCAATCTGTAAGATTGGATGGTCCACAGCTGCAGATGGTTTTTAAACTTCGTGGGAGAGAGAGAGAGAGACATACAGTCCCACTGGGGTTCTGCCTGGTTAGCACATGAAGCCTCAGCTTCAAGATCGCAGTAGCTTGTCTGCCGTGTAACAAAACTCCCAGTTTTATACAGCCTTGAGAGATGGTCACATGGTTCTCTCAATCCCCTTTGTTTTTAATGAGGTCCAAAGTCTAAAACCCAAAACCTCTCTCAGGTGGTATTGTCAGAGTTTACCCCCTGGAGGGACATCTCTACTCATGAATGCCTCAAGATGACTTTGAATGTCGTGCTCATGAGAGTGATCTGGATAATCTACTCAGTTAGCCAAAGCATTGTCCTGGTTGGGCTTCTTGTTAGACATGTGTCTCCAGTTCATGCCCTGGAATGTGAGGAATTTCAGGTGCAAATTGTGATGGCCATCTTGGCTGCCAGCTTTTTAAAAGTTAACTGTCGGATTCCAGCTCTTTTTCTTTTATTAAAAGTAGGTTTCCAACTGATGAATTAAAAAATCCTCATTTGGCATAGCAGATTTTCATGATCGATGCTTGAAGCTTGCTTTTATGTATGTTGATTTTCAATAGTAAAAAACAGTAGAAAATCCATAGTCAGCCATTCAACATAAGGGCTTGGATTTCCCTGTTTTGATGCATCACAATGGAGCAGAAAAACTGCCCAGACATGTAATTTTGCCACAAACTCACTAGAATTTCCTCCCAGGGCCCTCATTTACTATGTACATTGGGTTTGGATTATGTAACCACTCCCAATAGCTTTACTGTTGCTGGGAAGGAGAGAAATACCATTGTGGTTCAGCCTTTTAAAGATCCCAGCTAGTTAAAGGGCAGCATTGCTTCTATTAGAAAGGCCTTGGGGTATCAGCAAATGGAAGGGCTCCCAGTTTCTCGGACATCTTCCTGGAGGTAGTTTTGGCAGAAGTCAGGGATAGAATAGCAGGATTTTTGGGTGTGGAGTACGGAATGCCCCATAAGAAGGTAGTGCAAGGTACCTTGAGTACGGTGGAAAATAATACTACTTCCATAACCAAGAATTGCTGCCACTAGCAGAGAGGTGAAATGACCTCACAAGGGTAGTATGGTAAGTCTAGGGTCTCTTCCCAATACACATCCCCTGGTTGGTCCGTTGGCATCCTTCTATCTACAAAAGATGATGGACATGCAGCAAACAATCCATTTAGGTGGTGCACCTTGGTGCACCTTTGCTGATGGCTGTGAAGACCAATCCTTGAAAGGCAGGTCCTGCCACAAGTGCCACACATGAAGCTGTCAAGTGACGCTGTAAGTTGTTGTTTTCAGCATTGATGCCTGTTGCCAAGCTGCTGTAGCCTCTGGTCGTTGTGTTAGTGCACACCAGTCCACAGGATGTGTCGCCATTTCCCTCTTTCACCAGCTAGTGACTCCCAGGTGAGATCGTCGACATTTAGGTCCTTCATGTCACGCTTGCAAGCATCCTTGAAGCATCCGGAGCTTTGGGTGCCCCACTGGTTGTCTGGCCCCGGCTGCCTCACCATACAGAAAGTCCTTGGGTATGCAACCATCTTCCATCCTGCAGATGTGTTCGATCCACTGAAGCCGCCTCTGCTTGATTATTGCCAACACACTTGGGAGCTCTGCCTTTGAGAGGACTGCCGCATGTGTGATTTTGTCCAGTCAGGATATGCCCATAATGCACCACAGACAGCGAAGATGGAAATTATTGAGCTTCTTTTCCTGATAGCTGTATTCGCCCATGTTTCACAGCCATACAGCAAGGTGCTGAGAACACAGGCCTTGCAAACCATCAGCTTGACCCTAAGGGTGAGCTTGGTGTTATACCATGCACATTTCATGAGATGGCCAAAGGTGGTAGCTGCTTTCCCCACATGTGTAATGAGCTCTGCATCAAGGGACAGTTTGTCTGTCACTGTGGACCCAAAGTAGCAGAATTTGCTAATCACTTCCAATGTGATGTTATTTAATGTGATCAAGGGAGGAGATGCAACACCTTGTCCCATGACCATGGTTTTCTTGATGTTTATAGCCAAGGAGAACAAATTACAAGCAATGGGAGAGACAGTCCAGGAATCTTTGTAGCTGACTTTCCATGTGAGGGACTAGCACAGCATCATCAGTGTAGAGGGGTTCTCTGATCAGGATGTGATGTCTTTGCTTTCAGCGTTGATTGATTGTAGAGCTTGCTGTCTGACCTGGTGTGCAAGAAGACTCCTTCCTTCTGTAAGGAAGGATGCACGGAGAAGAAGATACCAAACAGAGTGGGGGCTAGGGCACAACCTTGTTTCACTCCACTTTTCACTCCAAAACTGTCAGAAGTGGAGCCATCAAACTATACAGTGCAGTGCATGTCATCATGGAAGGAGTGGATGAGACTGAGGAGCTTTGCTGGACATCCAATTTTTCCCAAAATCTTGTACAGCTCTGCTCTGCTGACAGCGTTGAATGCCTTAGTGAGATCTACAAATGTAAGGCAAAGCGGAATACTCTGTTCCCTACACTTCTCTTATAGCTAGCGGATGGAGAAGATCATATCCACAGTAGTTCTGCTAGCACAGAAACAGCACAATGCTTTCGGATAGACTTGGTCTGTAAGTAAATGGAGTCTTTTAAGTGTGACCCTAGCAAGGCCTTCCTTATGATGCTAAGGAGTGAGATGTCCCTGTAGTTGTTGCAGTCTCCTCTGTCACCTTTGTTTTTGTTTAGTGTGATGATTTTGGCATTATGCATCTCCTGTGGAACAAAACCTAATTTCCAGCAGGGAAGGCGAAGGTCATAAAGGGATGACAATAGATGGGACTTTCCGTGCTTGAGCAGTTAGGCTGGGATTCCATCCTTGCCAGGAGCCCTTCTGTTTGCTATGTGGTCTATGGCTTTCTCAAGCTCCAATGCTGAGGGTTCTTCATCGAGCACATCCATGACAGGAAGTTGCAGGAGAGTATCAAGTGCAGACTGGGAGATGTTCGACTCACATGAGTACAGCTCATAGTGGTGTTCAGCCCGGCGGGACATCTGTTTACTTCTGTAGGTGAGTACTTCACCATCTGCCAACTTCAGGGGTGCAACTTTGGTGATGGAAGGGCCAAGTGTCATCCTGATCCCTTCGTACAGAGGTCGTAGATTTCCTTTGTCACCTGCAGTTTGGATTTTTTGACATGAGTTGATTCAGTGTTTGTTTGCGCAGTATCTATCACTCAAATAATCATCACTCAATTCCTTACCTCTCTAACTGGTTGTCTGGGAAATCACTTCTGCAAAGGGCCAGCTCTGCAAATGATCAAGCACTTTCTTTTTCAAACCACTCTGGCATCTCTCACTGTCTGCCACAAGGGTTATTGATAGTTATCAAGGATACTGCATTTAAAGGGACAAAGCACCTCCACATTTAATCTCATGATGGAAAAAGTGTCTACACCATTCACATGCCTTTAATCTATTGGCCCTGATTTGGTGGTCAGTGACAAAGGGATGGTGCTCACTGCTGAGCTTGAAGAAAGCTGCCCACAAAGATTTAGCAGGCTCTGCAGCATTGATTTTTGCCTATTACTACATGACTTTCAATCTAGTATCATCTGTAGGGGATCTGTGGCATCCAGGAGCAGTAAAGTTATTAAGTGGGCCGGGTAGCCAATTGAAGAATTCTCATAGATAGCAAACCAAGAAGTAAAAAGAATGGATTATAATTCACATTTTAATCATTTTACAGAAAACAAAGTAAAGATTGGGACCTACACATGAGATTACGATAGAAACTGAAATATCATAAATAGTCTTAAATATGACATTTTATTTTTAAATTATTTTAAAAATCATGGAATTTTTAATCATTACTCTAAGGGAATGACACTGCACATGTGCAAATTAGTTTTTCAGGGTCAAAGAGGTTGTTCAGCAGTAATTATGGTAAGCGCGCTGTTAAAAATTCAGTTACACCTCATTCAACAAGACTTAACATTTCAATCGTATTTACTGTGAGAATAGTGCAAAAAAATTGAAGTTCATGTCAAATCACTAATTCTGCATTGATTGCACCTGAGGAGACTGCAACAGCGCACCCTGTGGAGAAGCAGGGTGACAAACTTTTAGAATAGAATGCCTTCCTGTGACCCTTTTGTGAAGCACCTACTGTGAGTGTAGTTTCTTTCTTTGGGTCGTAGTATTATAAACATGCTTCAAAAGAAAGTGACTGTTTTAATGAATTGAATGCGTACTGATGATCTTCATGGCACAAGAATGGTATATCTTTCTTGAGAAGTTCTCGCAGTGATGATGCTTTCTCAGAGAAATTCAAGATATTTGGTGCTAAAAAGTTAAACAGGCCCAAACACCTCTGTAAATCTTCTTTATCTTGAGGAGTAGGCATTGATTGTACTTTCTCAACTTTACTGGGATCTGGTCTTATTCCAGTGTCAGAATAGATTGAACCGAAAAAATTAATATGGCTCACATTGATAGCACAATTTTTATTATAAAACACGAGACCTTCTCTTCTAGCCATCTCTATTAGAATGTGAAGATTCTTGTCATGCTTTTCCTTGGTACTTCCCTGACCACTATATCATCTGCAATGCAAAGACAACCAGGAACACACTCGGTAATGCAATCCATATGCTGTTGAAACAGGTTTTGACTCACCGTAGAAAGCAATACCTCCCAAATGATGTTCTGAATGTTGTTAGTTCTTGTGAATCCTTGGAAAGGTGTACTGACCAATAACCTTGTTTTGCGAGCAACTTTGAGAAGAAATTGGCTCTCGAAAACCTTGGGTTGAGCTCCTCTAAAGTAGGAATCTTATGAGGACACCTTTTGAGTGCTTGATTTAATCTTCTGGGATCCAAGCATACTCTAATGGTGCCATCTTTCTTAATTACAGTGGTTATAGAGTTACACAATCTGTGTGTTGCTGCACACAGAGAATGATCCCTTGTCATTCCATCATGCCAAGCTTGGCCTTTAGCTTGTCCTTTATATGGACACTAGACTTCTGTCGTGGATCTATGGAGGGAACTGCATCGTCTTTCAGGGAAGAATGGTGTCTCCTTTAAAATTGCCTATGGTATCAAATCTATCAGAGTATTTCTGTTGCAGACCTTGAATAGACTCAATAGGATCACGCTTGCCTTGATTATCTAGCATTGGCGTTTTACTGATCTTGTGAATCATTGCGATCCAGAGTTCACTGCATGCTGGCAGTCTGGCTACCACTGAACTGGTGTCAACAACATAGAAGACTTGTGGCAATCATGCAGAACTTTCGTATCTGCATTTCAATGTCAATGTTACCACGCAGTAGATTGGTGAACTGTTATATGCGGTGAGTCTAGCTCTTGTTGGCTGTAACATAGACTCCCACTTCGAGAGGTACATGTCTTTGAGTATCCGCAGTGGTAAAATGTTCGTGCTTGCCCCAGTATCTATCTTCCATCATAGCTTGTGCTTGTCAGTTTAGAGTCATAGAGAGATACAGCACTGAAACAGGCCCTTCAGCCCACCGAGTCTGTGCTGACCAACAACCACCCATTTATATTAATCCTACATTTAATCCCATATTCCCTACCACATCCCCACAATTCTCCTACCACCTACCTACACTAGGGGCAATTTACAATGGCCAATTTACCTATCAACCTGCAAGTCTTGGGCTGTGGGAGGAAACCAGAGCACCTGGCAGAAACCCACACAGTCACAGGGAGAACTTGCAAACTCCACACAGGTAGTACCCAGAACTGAACCCGGGTCACTGGACCACTGCGCCACTGCGCCGCCCAGTTTTGTTAGGACATATAGTTTCAACTGTGGTGAAAGCCTCCAGTTGTGTGATTGTATCCATATGCTGCGTGACTGTCACGTCTGGAAAGCATGTTCACTTTCTAGCTTGAGTTTGCCTTATTACATGCTTTCTTTGCTGTTCAGGTCTCTGCCTACCTCATGGATGTACCTGTGCTTGAAATGGTACTTGGTGAGCTCCTTCTTATTCTTGCCACTAGGTGACATCTGTTTTTTATTTGTTGAGCTGTGGCTTACTGTGTCTTCTGACTACTTCTTCACTGTCAGATTTTCTACAGTCTTTCCCAGTGTCCCTTTAGACCACATGCCTTGCAGGTATCTCTGAATGCCGGACTGTGATGCGTTAGACCACACTTGCCATATGCCTTGCCCTGTCGAGGTGCCTTGGCTACTTCACCTATGGCTGTTGTAGCTCTCCAAGCACTTGTATATATTGGCTGCTCACAGCTATGGCTTTGTATTTTCTGCCATCTTTGAGTAGACTGTCAATGTCAGATCCTTTTCTCATATTGTCATGAACCTGTGCTCAACTGAATGATGATTTTTTTAATCCATTGGTTGGAACCTGAATTAAACTTTAAAAAGAAAGCAGGAGGCAAAAAACTGATAAAAGGATCACTGCTAGTAGCTAAAATGGCCACCGCAATTTGCCTCTAAATGCCTCACATACCAATGTAAAAGATGGAGAAGAATGTTTGGTTAATATCCCACCAGAACAATGGCTTATGAAATTTGAATGAGCTATCTGCCTTACCTCCATTAACAGGACATTCAAAGCCATCTTGGAGCATTAACACTGGTGGAGACGAATCTCAAAGGGTAAACACTGAAACAATGGGACCTGAAAGAGATTGGAATTCTTAGACTTGAACGAATTAAGATGCAAAAGAGAGAATACACTGGGCCGTCATGTGACAGACTCTTCATCTGTGTGAAAACTTGCAGTTTCTTCTCTCTACAGCAGACAGGTATCTGAGTTTGACCAGTGCAGAACCCAAATGGGGGTCTGTCTCACTCCCTCTCTCTCCAGGCAACCCTGTAAGTGTGAACCCTGCCTGCTGGCTGCAAAACATACAAGTCTATCATTTCTGCAGACAGAGACCCCAGGAAGAAAACCATCTACATCTCTATCTTCAAGAAAACCCTGAACCAGGTGGCCACCTCGACCAGCCAGAAAGTTCAGGACCATGAATTCAGCCAGAAGACAATTGAGTTAGCAGATTCCACAGACTGAATATTCTTTTATTTGTTCTGGACTCTAATCCAACCAATCTATTCTTCCTCGCTCTGTAACCTATATGGGTGTGTGTGTGTGTGTGTGTGTGTGTGTGTGTGTGTGTGTGTGTGTGTGTGTGTGTGTGTGTGTGTGTGTGTGTGTGTGTGTGTGTGTGTGTGTGAAAGTTGGAGCATAGTTTACTACATTACTTAGATCAAGTTTTGGTTTTAATTGCAATAAACTAACCTCTTTTTTGTTAAACTTAAGAAAACCTGTCCGATTGGTTCTTTTATGATCATAAAAGGATTAAAACACTTACTGAATTGGTAAGCATATCCGCTGTTTAAAAGAAATAAACCCTGTTGTGGTCAAACAAGGAGAGGGACAAGAGGAGAACCTTTCGACCCCTCCTCACCTGATCATAACAATATCAAGCAGACCGTTTTGGAAAGCCTCTATTTGAGTCGATGCAATTACCAGCTCCACTATTCTCTCGGAGAGTTCTGCGTAAGAGAAATCGCAATCTTTGCCTTTGTCATGACATCTGCTGACAAACTGGTCAATAATTTCTTTGAGCTGTTGTCTGTAGGGCATCAGTTCGAGTCGATGGATTCTGAAGTTGACCTTGACTCTTAATTGATCTTCCAGCGTTGTCCAGAGTTTAGGTGGGTCTTTCTGGTCAACTTCTGACAGTCCTGAAGTGTTGATGCGATGAAGAACTTGTTTGCAATTGCTATTTTTATTTTTATTGCTTGCTTGCAGGGTTCTGTGACTGTAGGATCTAAAAAGCCTAACTCCATACGCTGTCGAAACAGAACTCATGAAGGATGTCTGGAACTCATAGTTGCATATTTTGTGGTCATGGCATCAAAATGTCTTGCTCAAAAAATGTGTTTTTTGCCAGAGCTTTCCCCTTAAATTATTTTTTCCTTTAATGACTTTCCTTCAAGAAAAAAACAATGCAGGTCTACTGTGCCTGCAGCACTGAACCTCTGCCATGCCCTGAACTCTGTGGCTGTAGCATAGGCATTCAGTCTCTGCACAAGGAGACTCCACCCACGGAGTTCTTTTCGGCCGGAAAACCATGATGCTTAATGGCAATGCGTTTTTGCAGCCCCGATTTGGATTGACTCTTTTTGTGAGCCCTATTCCACCAGAACACTGCCTTTCTTGTAGACTACCATTCTGATAAAATTCCCCTTTTGATTATTCACTCTCTCAGTGTACCTAATTTCAAGGGTGATTCTCGAATCCTGTCCTAAGTTTCACTACCGCTGTCTCTTCCAGCTGTTTTCAATGTTGTCCTATGCTTTTATGGCTTCTCCAGTTGTTAATGATGTCGCACTTATGATCACTGTCACCATGTCAAACACCGCTGCTAACATGTGCACATCCACATCGCTGCCACCATATTGTGTTATTGACTCTTAACCCAAATGTATCAAACACTATAACAATGATTGGTAAATGAAACAAAGTGTTCTTTATTGAAGAATAACAGGATTCCAGGCAAGCTCTTCAATCCATGTGCTACCTGCTGACTAACACTGCTGCAACTAATGTATGTTAACTTGCATCACTTCCTTTGACGATGTATACTAAACTATTTACAGTATTAGTAGTATGTTAACTAGTATTGAAGCAAGTAAAGCAATATCACAACAATTACAATCGCAAATTCCGGGCCATTGTCTTCTCTCCCGCTAAAGGGAAAGATGGGTTACAACTAGAAATACAATCAGGGGGAGGAACTGCAGTGCTGAAAACCTTGAGTACACATGAAGAGGAGGTACTGAAAATCGTGAGTAAGCAGACAGGAGAACCTGTGGAAGAGGGCAAGGTTAGTTGTTTGAGGCAAGGTTGCAAAAGAAGGCTGGTAAAAGCTAGAGAATGCTTATCACAGGTCATATCAGCTTCATGTGTTTTCTCAAACAATAGCAATGCCCTTGCATTTAACAACTTTGAGAGGGAATGTAACTGCAGGAAAAGGCCACCCATAATAATGACCATCTAGGAACTGCCACTGGGGAAATAGCTGCCAGAATCATAGACTCAATTGCTGCCACTTGCTCATCAATTGAATCTTACTTGCATGGAGACACTTACTTGGAAGGAAGTAGCTCATGGGTCTGACAGATTGGGAGGAATTTTAACCCCACAAAAATGCGTGACTTTGAGTCAGGTAGGATGTTAAAATATTTTAAAAACTCAAACCCATACCCAACCCACCTCTAGTCCACCCACTTCTGGTTTTAATGGAGGCAGTTTGGGGGATGGGTGACCACCATGCTCCCAAGAGGACGATTGCTCAATTAAATATTTTAATGAGCCTCAGATTTCACTTCAATTTTAAAGTCAATGCTGGCCATCTTGGTTTCCATGGCCTGGGAAAGCCAATAGCTAAAGGGATCTAGCACTGCTTGTGGCACAAGAGGATTAGAGTGGTTCCCCCACCTCAACACCACCAACCCCCCCCAACGAAGATAACCTGCTCCTCCCCAGAAATCAGCCATTCCCCTGTTCCACCCCACAGTTGGACCTGCTCCAAATTCTGGAGATAATGATAGCCCGAGAGATAGATACAGCATCAAGATGCCAGGGCCAGTTTCTAAGGAGATTGGTAGCTTTCAGCGTGACAGCTACCTTTGTTTCAACATATGCTTTAAGGGTCATCATGAGAATATGTATTACACAGGATTCCAAGGCCTGGTTGGGAATATTTGGTCTGCACTGACCCTGACCAGAAGCTCTTCTGAGTCTCTACCCAGCACCACTGGGCTTCAAGGAATGTATACAAATATCAATGTCACTCTGGAGAGTTGCTTTGAGCCAGCTGCCTTAATGCTTTCGACAGTGCCCACACGATGGATCTTCAGATTAGACCAGGCATCCCTTTCCACTGCAAGGAAAAGAATGCTGAAATCTGGGTCTTCTGGGACTAATACTTTCCTGAGATCGGAATCACCTCAGGCCTCTAAGACAATAAGATTTGGTCCAGGAGTCACAGATTACCCAAAAGGAGGTGGGGGGCCGGGGGGGGGGGGGGGGGTGGGGGGGGGGGGTCGAGGTCACAAGTCGTTTCAAACAATTTATTTAAGAAGCAACAGTTTAGATAAGATATATAAGCTAAATGGACAGAAAAGGCATACAACGCGTAACAGGTGAAAACAGTCTACCAGTCCCGAATCGGACGAACGGATGGATGAGGCACTGAGATGCCAACTTCCGTAGCTGCTGGTGGCAGTCTCTTCTGCTCTTGGTTTTCTTGAGTTAACGAGGGTGTTAGGCTGAAGCCAGCATAGATCCACCTCAGAAAGCTCTCTGTTATGCAATGTACCTTTTCCCTCCAGAGTGCCTCTTTATACACCATATTTCCAGAAGGCTGGTGAGTGTCCCATGCCAATCACCCAATCAAGGGACAGGTACCCAAGGGATATCCCTCCTATATCCATACCCCAGCCTATGAAGTCATCTTGTGGCTTATCTCTTGCTAGGGCATCTTTTTAACCTTACTTAGTTTGTTTAGATATAGGGCATGAGATTCCACCTTATCAGGAATGTCTTGTATCAGGGCCTGTGCTGGAGTTATGTCCTTGGCAGAGATAACAGTCCTGTGCTGTCCTGTGTCTGTGCCAGCTCTTCATAATGGTATAGAATCTTTCATAACAAGGGGGAGAGAGAAAGGGAGAGAGAGAGAGAGAGCTATTTCTATAATATTCAGTTAATTTCTTAAGTTTTCTAAGGTCATTTGACAGCCATTTCTTACAAGACATCAAGGGGATCATCCCAGCGAGCTACCTCTAAGTTTTATTTTACTCAGGTGTACCTCATGGCAGTATAAGAATAGAAATAAGTAAGTTAGTTGGCACACAGGGTAAACACTATTATAAAGTAAGTGAAGACATGTGTGAAATAAACATGGATTGTGCACAGAGTTCTGAGTTCATTTCTTTGCTTTTTTTCCACATTTTGGGGGTTGCAATAATGACATGGAAAATTTCAATGAGAAAGATGAGAACAAGGAGATGTGAAGTCATATTTCTTGGGGAGAGGACCTTCATTGATTGAAATCACTGGGCTAACGGTTGCACCTTCCTTTGGTTGCTGGCTGTTCTATCCCATGTCCTCTCCTTGCCACACGTACTATTCATGCTGTGGGAAGGGAAGCCCTTCCACCCCTTCTTCATCATCATCACCTTCAGCTTCCAGAAGCAGCATGCCTTACTTCATTGCAATAATATGCAGAAAACAAAACCTACAATTATTCTCCCTGAGCTGCATTGCAGGGCTTCACCACATTATCCAGGCACCCTAAAACAGGACTTTTTTTCATTCATTCATGGGCTATGGATGTCACTGGCCAGGCTAACATTTATTGCCCATCCCAAATTGCCTTTGAGAAGGTGGTGGTGAGCTGCCTTCTTGAGCCATTGCAGTCCATGTGGGGTAAGTACACCCACATTGCTGTAAGCAAGGGAGTTCCAGGATTTTGACCCAGCGACAGTGAAGGAATGGCAATATAGTGCCAAGTCAGGATGATGTGTGGCTTGGAGGGGAACTTGCAGGTGGTGGTGTTCCCAGGCATCTGCTGTCCTTTGTCCTAGTTGGTAGAGGTCGCAGGTTTGGAAGGTGCTGCCTAAAGACCCTTGGTGCGTTGCTGCAGTGCATCTTGTAGATGGTACACACTGTTGCCACTGTGCGTCGGTAGTGGAGGGAGTGAATGTTTGTGAATGGGGTGCCAATCAAGCGGGCTGCTTTGTCCTGGATGGTGTCGAGCTTCTTGAGTGTTGTTGGAGCTGCACCCATCCAGGCAAGTGGAGAGTATTCCATCACACTCCTGACTTGTGCCTTGTAGATGGTGGAGAGGTTTTGGGGAGTCAGGAGGTGAGTTACTCGCCGCAGGATTCCAAGCCTCTGACCTGTTCTTGTAGCCATAGTATTTATATGGCTACTCCAGTTCAGTTTCTGGTCAATGGCAACCCCCAGGATGTTGATAGTGGGGGATTCAGCGATCGTAATGCCGTTGAATGTCAAGGGGAGATGGTTAGATTTTCTTTTGTTGGAGATGGTCATTGCCTGGCACTTGTGTGGCGCGAATGTTACTTGCCACTTAACAGCCCAAGCCTGGATATTGTCCAGGTCTTGCTGCTTTTCTACACAGACTGCTTCAGTATCTGATGAGTCGCCTATGGTGCTGAATATTGTTCAATCATCAGTGACGATCCCCTCTTCTGACCTTATGACTGAAGGAAGGTCATTGATGAAGCAACTGAAGATGGTTGGGCCTAGGACACTACCCTGAGGAACTCCTGCAGTGATGTCCTGGAGCTGAGATGATTAACATCCAACAACTACAACCATCTTCTTTTGCGCTAGGTATGATTCCAACCAGTGGAGAGTTTTCCCTCTGATTCACATTGACTTCAGTTTTGCGAGGGCTCCTTGATGCCATACTCGGTCAAATGCTGCCTTGATGTCAAGGGCAGTCACTCTCACCTCACTTCTTGAGTTCAGCTCTTTTGTCCGTGTTTGAACCAAGGCTGTGATGAGGTCAGCAGCTGAGTAGCCCTTTCAGAACAAAACTGAACATCACTGAGCAGCTTATTGCTAAGCAAGTGCCGCTTGATAACACTGTCAATGACACCTTCCATCACTTTACTGATGATTCAGAGTAGACTGATGGGGCAGTAATTGGCCACGTTAAATTTGTCCTGCTTCTTGTGTACAGGACATACCTGGGCAATTTTCCACATTGTTGGGGAGATGCCAGTGTTGTAGCTGTACTGAAAAACCTTGGCTAGGGGTGCGGCAAGTTCTCAAGCACAGGTCTTCAGTACTATTGCCAGAATATTGCCAAACTTACAAGTTTTCCGATAACAATTCTTGTAGTGGTGTGGGCCTCATTATATCTGTTGTCCCCTTTTGTCTGTGGGAGCCTTATTGTCATCAAAGAATAAACAAAGAACAAAGAACAGTACAGCACAGGAACAGGCCATTCGGCCCTCCAAGCCTGCGCTGCCTAAACTAAAACCTTCTGCACTTCCGGGGACCGTAACCCTCTATTCCCATCCTATTCATGTATTTGTCAAGATGCCTCTTAAACGTCGCTATTGTACCTGCTCCTACCACCTCTCCCAGCAGCAAGTTCCAGGCATTCACCACTATCTGTAAAGAACTTGCCTCGCACATCCCCTCTAAACTTTGCCCCTCTCACCTTAAACCTATGTCCCCGAGTAACTGACTCTTCCACCCCAGGAAAACGCTTCTGACTATTCACTCTGTCCATGCCGCTCATAACTTTGTAAACCTCTATCATGTCGCCCCTCCACCTCCATTGTTCCAATGAAAACAATCCGAGTTTATCCAACCTCTCCTCATAGCTAATGCCCTCCAGACCAGGCAACATCCTGGTAAACCTCTTCTGTACCCTCTCCAAAGCCTCCACGTCCTTCTGGTAGTGTGGCAACCAGAATTGCACGCAATATTCTAAGTATGGCCGAACTAAAGTTCTGTACAGCTGCAGCATGACTTGCCAATTTTTATACTCTATGCCCCGACCGATGAAGGCAAGCATGCCATATGCCTTCTTGACTACCTTATCCACCTGCGTTGCCACTTTCAGTGACCAGTGAACCTGTACGCCCAGATCTCTCTGCCTGTCAATACTCCTAAGGGTTCTGCCATTTACTGTATACTTCCCACCTGCATTAGACCTTCCAAAATGCATTACCTCACATTTGTCCGAATGAAACTGCATCTGCCATTTCTCCGCCCAAGTCTCCAACCGATCTATATCCTGCTGTATCCTCTGACAATCCTCATCACTATCCGCAACTCCACCAACCCTTGTGTCATCCGCAAACTTACTAATCAGACCAGCTACATTTTCCTGCAAATCATTTATATATACTACAAACAGCAAAGGTCCCAGCACTGATCCCTGCGGAATACCACTAGTCACATCCCTCCATTCAGAAAAGCACCCTTCCACTGCTACCCTCTGTCTTCTATGACTGAGCCTGTTCTGTATCTATCTTGCCAGCTCCCCTATGATTCCGTGTGACTTCACCTTTTGTACCAGTCTGCCATGAGGGACCTTGTCAAAGGCCATATAGATAACATCCACTGCCCTTCCTTCATCAATCATCTTTGTCACTTCCTCAAAAAACTCAATCAAATTAGAGAGACACATCCTCCCCTTTACAAAACCATGCTGCCTCTCGCTAATATGTTTGGTTGTTTCCAAATGGGAGTAAATCCTGTCCCGAATAATCCTCTCTAATACTTTCCCTCCCACTGACATAAGGCTCACCGGCCTATAATTTCCTGGATTATCCTTGCTACCCTTCTTAAACAAAGGCACAACATTGGCTATTCTCCAGTCCTCTGGGACCTCACCTGTAGCCAATGAGGATGCAAAGATTTCTGTCAAGGCCCCAGCAATTTTTTCCCTTGCCTCCCTCAGTATTCTGAGGTAGATCCCATCAGGCCCTGGGGACTTATCTACCTCAATGCTTTGCAAGACACCCAACACCTCCTCCTTTTTGATAATGAGATGACTGAGACTATTTACACTCCCTTCCCAAGGCTCATCATCCACCAAGTTCACTCTTTGGTGAATACTGATGCAAAGTACACATTTAGTACCTCGCCCATTTCCTCTGGCTCCACACATAGATTCCCTTCTGTGTCCTTGAGTGGGCCAACCCTTTCCCTAGTTACCCTCTTGATCTTTATATATGGATAAAAAGCCTTGGGATTTTCCTTAATCCTGTTTGCCAATGACTTTTCATGATCCATTTTAGCCCTCCTGACTCCTTGCTTAAGTTCCTTCCTACTGTCTTTATATTCCTCAAGGGATTCGTCTGTTCCTAGCCTTCCAGCCTTTATGAATGCTTCCTTTTTCTTTTTGTCTCGGCTCACAAGATCCCGCGTTATCCAAGGTTCCCGAAACTTGCCAAACTTATCCTTCTTCCTCACAGGAACATGCCGGTCCTGGATTCTAATCAACTGACTTTTGAAAGACTCCCACATGTCAGATGTTGATTTACCCTCAGACAGCCGCCCCCAATCTAAATTCTTCAGTTCCTGCCTAATATTGTTATCATTAGCCTTCCCCCAATACAGCACCTTCACCCGAGGACTACAAGTACTACAAGTACCTTAAAATTTATGGAATTATGGTCACTGTTCCTGAAATGCTCCCCCACTGGAACTTCGACCACCTGGCCAGGCTCATTCCCCAATACCAGGTCCAGTATGGCCCCATCCCCAGTTGGACTATCTACATATTGTTTCAAGAAGCCCTCCTGGATGCTCCTGACAAATTCTGCCCCATCCAAGCCCCTAGCACTAAGTGAGTCCCAGTCAATATAGGGGAAGTTAAAATCACCCACCACTACAACCCTGTTACCTTTACATCTTTCCAAAATCTGTCTACATATCTGCTCCTCTACCTCCCGCTGGCTGTTGGGAGGCCTGTAGTAAACCCCCAACATTGTGACTGCACCCTTCCTATTCCTGAGCTCCACCCATATTGCCTCGCTGCATGACCCCTCCGAGGTGTCCTCCCGCAGTACAGCTGTGATATTCTCCTTAACCAGTAATGCAACACCCCCACCCCTTTTACATCCCCCTCTATCCCGCCTGAAGTTTCTAAATCCCGGAACATTTAGCTGCCAATCCTGTCCTTTCCTCAACCAAGTCTCTGTAATAGCAACAACATCATAGCTCCAAGTACTAATCCAAGCTCTCAGTTCATCTGCCTTTCCTTTCATACTTCTCGCATTGAAACAAATGCACTTCAGACCACCAGTCCTGATGTGCTCTGCAACATCTCCCTGCCTGCTATCCCTCTTAGTCTTACTAGCCTTATTTACTAGTTCCCCCTCATTTATTTCACTTGCTGTCCTACTGCTGTGGTTCCCACCCCCGTCACACTAGTTTAAACCCTCCCAAGTGACGCTAGCAAACCTCGCAGCCAGGATATTTGTGCCCCTCCAGTTTAGATGCAACCCGCCCTTCTTGTACAGGTCCCATCTGTCCCAGAAGAGATCCCAATGGTCCAGATATCTGAACCCCTCCCTTCTACACCAGCTGTTCAACCACGTGTTTAGCTGCACTATCTTCCTATTTCTAGCCTCACAGGCACGTGGCACAGGCAGTAATCCCGAGATTACAACCCTAGAGGTCCTGTCTTTTAACTTCCTACCTAAGTCCCTAAACTCCCCCTGCAGGACCTCGTCATTCTTCCTGCCTATGTCGTTGGTACCGATGTGTACCACAACCTCTGGCTGTTCACCCTCCCCCTTCAGAATGCCCCCTGTTTGTTCAGAGACATCCTTGACCCTGGCACCAGGGAGGCAACATACCATCCTGGAGTCCTTTTCACGTCCAGAGAAGAGCCGATCTGTGCCCCTGACTATAGGGTCCCCTATAACTATTGCTCTTTTGCGCTTTGTCCCTCCCTACTGAACAACAGTGCCAGCCGTGGTGCCACTGCTCTGGCTGCTGCTGTTTGCCCCCATAGGCCATTCCCCCCCCCAAACAGTATCCAAAACGGTATACTTGTTAGAGAGAGGGATAACCACAGGGGATTCCTGCACTGACTGCCTGCCCCTTCTAGCGGTCACCCATTTATCTGCCTGCACCTTGGGTGTAACCACTTCTCTAAAACTCCTGTCTATGACGCTTTCTGCCACCTGCATGCTCCTAAATGCATCCAGTTGCCGCTCCAACCGATCCATGCGGTCTGTGAGGAGTTGCAACTGGGTACACTTCCTGCAGATGTAGTCGTCCGGAACGCTGGAAGCGTCACGGACCTTCCACATCTCACATGTGAAGCACTTCACCCCTCTAACTGACATTTCTTGCACTAATTAATAAATTAATTTAAAATAAATAAATACTTATTAAATCTTTACTAAATCGTTCTAATAAACTATATGCTCCCTCGTGCTGGATTCCTACCCTAAGTATTAAATGCTAACTAAATACAGTAATCTCCTCCCTCTGGTTTAGTTACTCTACTTATTAATTAGTTAATTAGGGTTTTAGTCAATTTTTATCAATGTTTTATTTTCAAATTCAGTAAAAATTCCCTTCCAGCCAATCAGGTCACAGCTTTCCTGTGACGTCACTTTCAGTTTTCTTTTTACCAGAGGTAAGTTTTTTATACTTACCAGTCCGGAACTCCGCCGTCCGAGTCTTCTCCCAGTCATCTGTGCTCTTTGCAAGCTCTCGGCTCCCCTCACTCTGAGGACAGGTAGGAAATGAAAGGAGCTCCTCACTCCCTCCTCACCGAACTTCCTCAGTTACCAAACTTCCACTATAGCACTCTAATGCAACCCAAGTCAGCACTCCAGTACAAACAAGGTCAGCACTGTAAGATGGCTCACTTTTATACTGACTGACTCTCGCCCCTGAAAACTGGTTTAAGTCAATTCTCTAATTAACAAGGTGCAGCTGCAAGCAGAGCCTGAGTGAACCCTATTTAAAGCTGGTCTAAAACTCACCTTCTCCAACCCTAACAGCAACTGTTAACTTAATCTGCTAAATAAAAGACAGATTAGATTTAAGATAAAATTAACCCTTAATTATCCTCAGTTACCAAGCTTCCACTCTCGCACTCTAATGCAACCCAAGTCAGCACTCCAGTGCAAACAAAGTCAGCACTGCAAGATCAATAGCCATGATTGCAGAGGATAACTCGGATCATCTATGAATTATTCAGATGCACAGCGCACAGTCATGAAGGCTCCATGGTGGATTGCTGCATTGTAAAAACTTTATGGCAGCTTCCTGGGTATCTGACATTGACAGGAAAAGGTGGTTGGCATTGCACACGAGCCAGATACACAAGCTGGACACCAACAGATTGTAACACATTCTTATTCATACAATTGAGGGATTGTCATATGAGGCTTCGAGCGGTACATATCTTGCATCTGTAGGGACCCTACCAATCTGATAAACTTGATTGCTGTCTCTGTCTTCCTGCTTCTGCTGGAAAGGTTATGAATTGTGCAGCCCTTCTGAAAAAAGTATCAATGGCCTTCTTGATGCAATGATGAGCAGATGCCTGATTAATGTGACAAAAATCACCTACTGCTGCCTGGAAATATCCAAATGCAAAGAAATTAAAACCAGCAATGATCATGACTGGTATAGACATTGCTGTTATTCTGGTGGAAGTAGGCTGCAGGTGTTCAGTCAGAAATTTATAGTTATCCAATAACCTCGTGGTGGGATAGGGAAGAATCACTGACAGTCACAAAAATCAAGACAAAACCTTTTGGTCTGTGGAATTAGAGGTACAGCACTGAAACAGGCCCTTCAGCCCACTGAGTCTGTGCTGACCAACAACCACCCATTTATACTAATCCTACGTTAACCCCATACTCCCTACCACATCCCCACCATTCTCCTACCACCTACCTACACTAGGGGCAATTTACCTATCAGCCTGCAAGTCTTTGGCTGTGGGACAAAACCAGAGCACCCAGCAGAAACCCATGCGGTCACAGGGAGAACTTGCACACTCCACACAGGCAGTACCCAGGACTGAACCTTGGTCACTGGAGCTGTGAGGCTGCGGTGCTAACCACTGCAGCTCTGTGCTGCCCAATTTTGGCTGGTTCTCCTAAATACTAAAGAGACTATTGTGGAGGCAAATTACCACCAGTCTTCAGAAACAGAAACACAAAACGGTCTCCTTAATGCAGTGTCCATCTCTGGGATACTGTACTGCAGCTCCTGCCAGTACTCATGTAGTAACAGCAATTATTTGGAGCAGGTTTGGGACTAAAGCTTGGGGAAATGGGTCAGAAGGGTTAACTACATGGCCAATCCCAGTTACATGATGCAGATCAGGTTTTGAAGAGGACCAGTGCTTCTTTTTGGGATGATAGTTCAAGTGGAGATTTGAGGCAACAGCCTCTTAAGTGTTCATTTTACTCTGAAAAATATGCTCAAACTGGTGGTGATTGAGTAAAATCAAAGCCAAGCTCTCAGTGTCTCCGGTTCATGATTGAATTTCCCTGCAATTTACACCTTTTTCCTACATAGAACATAGAAGATAAATAGGAGCAGAAGTAGGCCTATCGACCCTTCGAACCTGCACTGCTATTCAATACGATCATGGCTGATCATCGAAACTCATGACCCTGTTCCCGCTTTCTCCCCGTATCTCTTGATCCCTTTAGCCCGAAGAACTAAATCAAACTCTTTCTTGAATATATTTAATGATTTGGCCTCAACTGCTTTCCGTGGTAGAGAATTCCACAGGTTCACCACTCTCTGGGTGAAGAAATCCCTCCTCATCTCATTCCTAAATGGCTTACCCCTTATCCTTAGACTGGGACCCCTGGTCCTGGACTCCCCCGCCATTGGGAGCATCCTTCCTGCATCTAGACTGTCCAGTCCTGTTGGAATTTTGTAGGTTTCTATGAGATCCCCTCTCATTCTTCTAAACTCGAGCAAGTACAAGCCTAATCAAAGCAATCTCTCTTCATATGTCAGTCCCATCCCAGGAATCAGTCTGGTGAACCTTCGTTGCACTCCCTCCACAGCAAGACCAAAACTGCACACAATACTCCAGATGTGGTCTCACCAAAGCCTTGTATAATTGCAGCAAGGCATCCTTGCTCCTGTACTTGAATCCTCTCACTAAAAAGGCCAACATACCATTTGCCTTCCTAACTGCCTACTGCACCTGTATGCTTACTTTTAGCGACTGGTGTACAAGGACGCCCAGGTCTCGTTGCACCTCCCCCTTTCCCAATCTATCGCCATTCAGATAATAATCTGCCTTTCTGTTTTTGCCACCGAAGTGGATAACCTCACATTTATCCACATTATACTGCATCTGCCCACTCACTGAACCTGTCCAAATCACACTGGAGCTTTTCTGCATCCTCCTGACAGCTCACACTCCCACCCAGCTTTGTGTTGTCTGCAAACTTGGATATATGACATTTAATTCCCTCATCTATATCATTAATATATATTGTGAATGGCTGGGATCCTAGCACTGAGCCCTGCAGTACCCCTCTAGTCACCGTCTGCCACTCGGAAAAAGACCCGTTTATTCCTACTCATGTTTCCCGTCTGCCAACCAGTTCTCTGGTCAGTACCTTATCCCCAATCCCAGAATCTTGCACGCTAATCTCTTATGTGGGACCTTATCAAAAGCCTTCTGAAAGTCTAAATACACCACATCCACTGGTTCTCCCTTATCTATTCTACTACTTACATCCTCAAAAAATTCCAGTAGATTTGTCAAGCATGATTTCCCTTTCATAAATCCATGTTGACTTTGTCCGATCCTGTTAATGTTTTCCAAGTGCTCTGCTATTACATCTTTTATAATGGACTCTAGCATTTTCCCCACTACTGATGTCAGGTTAACCGGTCTATAATTCCCTGTTTTCTCTCTACCTCCTTTTTTAAATAGTGGGGTGACATTAGCTACCCTCCAATCTGTTGAAACTGTTCCAGAGTCTGTAGAATTTTGAAAAATGACCAGCAATGCATCTACTATTTCTAGGGCCACTTCCTTAAGTACTCTGGGATGTAGATTATCAGGCCCTGGGGATTTATCAGCTTTCAATCCCATCAATTTCCCTAACATCATTTCCCTACTAATACTGATTTCATACAGTTCCTCCTTCTCACTAGACCCTATGTTCCGCAATATTTCTGTGAGGTAAATATGTGTCCTCCTTTGTGAAGACAGAACCAAAGTATGTATTTAATTGGTCTGCCATTTCTTTGTTCCCTATTATAAATTCCCTTGTTTCTGACTGTAAGGGGCCCACATTTGTCTTCACTAATCTTTTTTCTCTTCACATATCTATAGAAGCTTTTACTGTCAGTTTTTATGTTCTGTGCAAGCTTACTCTCATAACTTTATTTTCCCCTTCTTAATCAATACCCTAGTCCTCCTTTGATGAATTCTAAACTGCTCCCAATCCTCAGGTTTGCTGCTTGTTCTGGTCATTTTATATTTCTGCTCCTTGGATCTAATACGATCCCTAATTTCTTTTGTAAGCGACAGTTGAGCCACGCTTCCTGTTTATTTTTGCGCCAGACAGGAATGAACAATTGTTGTAATTCATCCATGCATTCTTTAAATGCTAGCCATTGCCTATCCACTATCAACCCTTTAAGTAACGTTCCCCAATTTACCATAGCCAACTCACGCCTCATACCTTTGCAATTTCCTTTGTTTAGATTCAGGACCCTAGTCTCGGAATCAACTCTCTCACTCTTCATCTTAATGAAGAATTCTATCATGTTGTGGTCGCTCTTCCCCAAGGGACCCCGCACAACAAGATTGTTAACTAATCCTTTCTCATTACACAATACCCAATCTAGGATGGCCTGTTCTCGAGTTGGTTCCTCAACATATTGGTCCAAAAAACCATCACGTACACACTGCAGGAATTCCTCAGTATAATAGCAGTATTATTGCTAATTTGGTTTGCCCAATCTATATGTAGATGAATGTCACCCATAATTACAGTTGCACCCTTATTGCATGCGTCTCTAATTTCCTGTTTAATGCCACCCTCTACATCACCACTGCTGTTTGGGGGTCTATATACAACCCCCACCAATCTTTTCTGCCCCTTGGTGTTTCTTAGCTCCACCCATACAGATTCCACATCAGGATTCTCTGAGCTAATATCCTTCCTCACTATTGAATTGATTTCCTCTTTTATTCACAACGCTACTCCACCTCCTTTTCCTTTTTGCCTGTCCATCCTAAACATAGAATACCCTTGGATGTTCAGTTCCCATCCTTGGTCACCCTGTGGCCATGTCTCCGTAATCGCAACTATATCGTATCCATTTACATCTATTTGTGTGGTTAATTCGCCTACCTTCATGCAAATACTCTGTGCATTGACACACAATGCCTTTAGGCTTGTCTTTTTAACATCCTTAGTCTTCTTAGCATTATTTCGCACTATGGCCCTATTTGTTTCTTGCCCTTGATTTCTATGCCTTCCACTTTTGCCTTTTTGTTTACTGTTTTTCATTTCTATCCTTGTTTCCCCCTCCTCAGTCTCTCCGCTCAGGTTCCCATCCCCCTGCCATTCTAGTTTAAATCTTCGCCAACAGCACTAGCAAACACCCCTGCGAGGACATAGGTCTTGCCTATGTATAACCCATCCCGCTTGTATAGGTCCCACATTCCCCAGAACCGGTCCCGATGTCCCAGGAATCTAAATCACTCCCTCCTGCACCATTTCTCCAACCACGCATTCATCTGGTCTATTCTCCTGTTTCTCTACTCACTAACACGTGGCACAGGAAGTAATCCTGAGATTACTACCTTTGAGGTCCTGCTTTTTAATTTAGCTCCTAACTTCTTAAGTTCATCTTGCAGGACCTCATCCCTTTTTCTACCTATGTCGTTGATACCAACATATACCACGACCACTGGCTGTTCACCCTCCCCCTTAAGAATGTCCTACAGCCACTCCAAGACATCGTCAACCCTAGCACCTGGAAGGCAACATACCTTCCTGGAGTCTCGTTTGTTGTCACAGAAACACTTGTCTGTTCCCCTTACAATTGAATCTCCTATCACTATAGCCCTCCCAGTCTTTTTCCCTCCCTCCTGTGCAGCACAGCCATCTGTTTTGCCACGAACTTGGCTGTTGCTGCTTTCCCCTGGGAGGCCATCCCCCCAACAGTATTCAAAGTGATATATCTGTTTCAGAGGGAGATGGCCACAGAAGACTCCTGCACTACTTGCCTGTGCCTACTATTCTGCCTGGTGGTCACCCATCGTTTCTGCCTGTGCAGCCATTATTTGTGGTGTGACCACCTCGCTAAACGTGCTATTCACGACGTCCTCAGCATCGCGGATGCTCCATAGTGAATCCACCCGCAGCTGTAGTGCGGGTAGCCATAGCTGCAGATGGATACACCTCCTGCACACATGATCGTCAGGGACACTGGAAGTGTCACTGATTTCCCACATAGTGCAAGAGGAGCATATCATGGGTGCGAGCTCTCCTGCCATGACTTACCTTTAGATTACTTAGTTACTCCCTTTAGAAAATACTAATTGCAGTACGGGCCTTGTTCTACTTCAGACACTACCCACGACAATCTAACTCCTTAATAAATTATACTAATTTAAAAAAACACACTTTAGTAGTACTCACCTTATCACTTATATGATAGGATTTGAGCTTTGTATTCAAAAGAAAGCTTTTCCCTTTTTTAAAGCTGTTTAAATGCACTAACAGCTGTTACTTACCCAACCAATCAGCTTACAGATTTCCCGTGATGTCACTGTAAGTCTTTTGAATCTCAGCACGCGAAGACACAGCCAGAGCGAGGGAGCCTGCCGCCAGTCCTCCCTCCTGGTAAGTAAGGGCCTCGAGCCCCGCTGTTTCCTTTTCAGGTCCCGCTCCGGATCAGCCTCCTCCCAGGTCCGCCCACTGCCGCTCCGGTCTGCAGGTAAGTAAGGGCCTCGAGCCCCGCTGTTTCCTTTTCAGGTCCCGCTCCGGATCAGCCTCCTCCCAGGTCCGCCCGCTGCCGCTCCGGTCTGCAGGTAAGTAAGGGAATCGAGACCTGTGTTTGATGCTATTCCTCTACAAGTACATTAATGAGAATGTGCCAAGTATAGATATAAATAAGCTGCTCAGCTAGAGGATCCCTTAATGAGTTCATTCAGTGCAGAAGCTGTAGAGAGCAGTCAGGTTCCAAATTATCTCCTGTGTTGCACTGAATTACCTAATCTCAGCTGGTAGGGTTGCTCCAATTAATTTCAGCATCTTTGGGTTCGAGTAAAAAAATTCTCAGGCTTCTCATTTCTTATTTCAGTTTGAGGGAGAGAAGAGTGGGTCCAAGTCTTAAATAAGGGCAATTATGAGGGCATGAAAGCAGAGCTAGCTAAAGTGAACTGGCAAATTAGGTTAAGGTGTAGGTCAATAGAGATGCAGCGGCAGACATTTAAGGGGATATATCAGAATACACAGAGTAGACACATTTCAACGAGAAAGAAAATTTCCAAGGGTGGGACCCGCCATCTGTGGTTAACTAAAACAATTAAAGATAGTATCAAACTTAAAGAAAAAGCATATAATTGCGCAAAGATGGAAGGCAGGTCAGAAGATTGGACAGAATATAAAAAACAGCAAAGAATGACTAAAAGATTGATAAGGAAGGTAAAATTAGAGTACGAGAGAAAGCTAGCTAGAAATATAAAGACAGCTACTAAGAATTTCTATAGATATTTAAAAAAGGAAAGAGTTAGCAAAATGAGCAATGTTCCTATAGAAAGTGAGTCTGGGGAATTAATAATGGATTATAACAAGATGGCCGATGAATTGAACAGGTATTTTGCATCTGTCTTCACTATTGAGGATACAAGCAACCTCCCAGCATTAGCTGTAAGTCAGGAAATGGAAGGGAGGGAGGAATTCAAGAAAATTACAATCACCAGGGAAGTGGTACTGAACAAATTGTTGGAGCTGCGGGCTGACAAGTCCCTGGGTCCTGATGGACTTCGTCCTAGGGTGTTAAAAGAAGTGGCTAGTGAGATAGTTGATGTGTTGGTTTTAATTTTCCAAAATTCCCTAGATTCCAGGAAGGTTCCTTTAGATTGGAAAATAGCAAATGCAACTCCCTAATTCAAAAAGGGAGGGAGACAGAAAGCAGGAAACTACAGGCCAGTTAGCTTTACATCTGTCTTAAGGTGAATGCTAGAAGCAATTATTAAAGATGTTATAGCAGGACATTTAGAAAAATTCAAGGTAATCAGGCAGAGTCAACATGGTTTTGTGAAAAGAAAATCATGTTTAATCTTTTTATTGGAGTTCTTTGATGGAGTTACATGTGCTGTGGATAAAGGGGAACCAGTGAATGTATTGTACTTAGATTTCCAGAAGGCATTTGACAAGGTGCCACATCAAAGGCTATTGCAGAAAATAAAAGCTCATGATGTAGGGGATAACATATTGGCATGGATAGAGGATTTGCTAGCTAACAGGAAACAGAGAGTAGGCATAAATGGGTCATTTTCTGGTTGTCAAGATGTAACGAGTGGTGTGCAACAGGGATCTGTGCTGGGGCCTTAACTTTTTTACAATTTATATAAATGACTTAGATCAAGGGACTGAAGGTATGGTTGCTAAATTTGCTGAAGACACAAAGATAGGTAGGAAAGTAACTTGTGAAGAGGATATAAGGGGGCTACAAAGGGATATAGATAGGTTAAGTGAGTGGGCAAAGACCTGGCAAATGGAGTATAGTGTGGGAAAGTGTGAAATTGCCCACTTTGGCAGGAAGAATAAAAAAGAAGCATGTTATCTAAATGGTGAGAGATTGTAGAGCTCTGAGGTGCAGAGGGATCTGGGTATCCCAGTGCATGAATCACAAAAGGTTAGTATGCAGGTACAGCACGCAATTAGGAAAGCTAATAGAATGTCATCTATTATCACGAGGGGAATTGAATACAAAAGTAGGGAGGTTGTGCTTCAGCTATACAGAGCATTGGTGAGACCACATCTGGTATATTGTGTACTGTACTGGTCTCCTTATTTAAGGAAGGCTGTAAATGTGTTGGAGGCAATCCAGAGAAGGTTTACTAGACTAATACTTGGAATAGGTGGGCTGTCTTATGAAGAAAGATTGGACAGGCTAGGCTTGTATCCGCTGGAATTTAGAAGAGTAAGAGGCGACTTGATTGAATCATATAAGATCCTGAGGGGTCTTGACAGGGTGGATGTGGAAAGGATGTTTCCCCTTGTGGGAGATTCTCGAACCGGGGATCACTGTTTAAAAATAAGGGGTCGTCCATTTAAGACAGAGATGGGAAGAAATTTTTTCTCTCAGAGGATCGTGAGTCTTTGGAATTCTCTTCCTCAAAAGGCAGTGGAAGCAGAGTCTTTGAATATTTTTAAGGCAGAGGTCAATAGATTCTTGATAAGCAAGGGGCTGAAATGTTATTGGGTTAAGTGGAAATGTGGAGTAATCAGTTCAGCCATGAACTTATTGAATGGCAGAGCAGGCTTGATGGGCTGACAGGCCTACTCCTCTTCCTAATTCGTATGTTCGTATTGCTACCCAGGGACCAATGCTCGAAGTACATATACATGGGCAATGTCTAAGGACAGGATATGTCTGTCTGTGAAACTTCTCTCCTCTCCCTTCACCCCCCATATTGAAAGAATCTTCTGATGCCCATCCTCAGGACTCATACATGAATAATGGCTATTTGGGTGAGTACTGGTGCCTATGTAACTCTACCCCTCAAGGAGTGAGTGCTTTCGGGAGAGGAGATGAAATTGGTGAAGATATTTGATCTAAGCAGTGTTTATGTAATTTTTCAAAATCAACTGCTAGATAATAAATAGAGAACAACTGTCAGTTAGTATTCAAGTGAACTTGTTAAACTGAACAATCATTATGGATTTTCTTTAGAATATGTTTCATTTATTTCCCCCCTTCAATGAATATTTTATCGAATTCGCACTGGAGTTCAAAGAGTAAATGTGTCAGATACTGAATTTAAATTCTCACAGCAACTACTTTAAAAAATTTGGAAAAAAGGTCGCGATCCGTAAAAGTTTCCATGAATCAGTTAAGATTGTCTTAAAACCCTAACAGATTTACTAATGTTCCTTGGGAAGGCCCATATATGATTCCAGACCCACACCAACATGAATGACTCTTAAGTGTCCTAGGAACTGTGTCAGACTGCTACAATACCATATGGAGTGCAGTGGTTCAAGAAGAAGGCCCACCACCATCTTCTCAGGGCAATAAATGCTGGTCCATGACACCGTGGTACAGGAAGCCATTCAAGCATGGGAAGAAAATAGGAATATAGTGGTAGTAGGGAACAGTATAGTCAGGGGGATAGACACAGTTCTCTGCAGCGAGAGTGAGACTCCAAGAGGCTGTATTGCCTGCCCGGTGCCAGGGTTCGGGATACCTGCTGAGGGTTGGAGGGGAACTTGCAGTGGAAGGGAGAGGATCCAGTTGTCATAGTCCATGTGGGTACCAACAACATAGATAGGACTAGGAAAGAGATTCTATTAGGGAATATGAGCTGCTAGGGGCCAAATTACAAAACAGAACTACAAAGATATTAATCTCTGCACTATTACCTGAGCCACGAGGAAATTGGTATCGGGTAAATAAGATTAGAGCGTTAAATGCGTGACTCAAAGATTGGTGTGGGAGAAATGGGATTTGATTCATGGGGCACTGGCATCAATTGCATACTAAGAGACACTGCTTGTGGAGACAAAGGGCTATTCCCTGCTCCCATTAACCCAAATGAATTTTGATTACCAGACATTGAAGGAGTAAGGAAGAGCATTCCAAGCCCTAGTAAGATGATACAATCCATAGAGCCAGGACTGGTTAAACCAGCTGGTCACATGACTAACTGACTTGTCCAGGTTTTTTGAACTAGCCACAGGACAGTTTGAATTCAGAAAGCAGTGTGCAACTGAATCAGAAACAAGCAAGTCTCTCGCCTGACTGTCTCTCTCTCTCTCATTTTCTCCCAAGCCACCGGATTCATGGAAGACTTTACCTTACAATTGGAGCAGTGAACAAGGATTCACTAAGGGGGAGCTAACAACATGGCATTTTAAAATTGAACCTTGTTACAGTTAAACCAGACAAAGGCTGAGAGGGAACCCCTCGGCCCGTTCTTACCTGGTCGTAACAACAGAAATAAACGGTAACTTAGGGACTAAGAAAAGTGAGGAATTTAAGGAAATTAATATCAGCAGAGAAAAAGTATTGGAGACATTTAAGGGACTAAAATCTGACAAATTCCCAGGACCTGATGGCCTACACCCTGGAGTTCTAAAAGAAATAGCTGCTGAGATAACGAATGTGCTAACTATGATTTTCCAAAATTCCTTAGATTTGGGAACGGTCCCATCAAATTGGAAGTTGGCAAATGTTACACCGCTTTTCAAGAAAGGAGAGAGAGGAAAAACAGGGAACTACAGGCCTGTTAGCCTAACATCAGTCATTGGGAAAATGCTATAATCTATTATGAAGGAAGTCTTAACAGTACACTTAGAAAAGCACAGTCTGGTTAGAACAAGTCAACATGGTTTTACTAAAGGGAAATCCTGTTTGACAAATTTATTGGAGTTTTTTGAGGATCTAACTTGTAGGATAGATAAAGGGGAACCAGAACATATGGTATACTTGGATTTCCAAAAGTCATTCGATAAGGTGCTACACTAAAGCTTAATAGGCAAGATAAGGGCTCATGGAGTTGGGGGTGATATATTAGCATGGATAGAGGATTGGTTAACAGACAGGAAGCAACAGGTGGGCTTAAAAGGGGCATTTTCAAGTTGGCAGGCAGTGATTAGTGGAGTACCGCAAGGATCAGTGCTGGGACCTCAGCTAATTAATAATATATTAATGACTTAGATGAAAAGACAGAGAGTAATGTATCTAAGTTTGCTGATGATACAAAGATAGAAGGAAAGGTAAGCTGCGGGGAGGACACAGAGAAACTGCAAAGATGTATAGACAGGTTAGATGAGCGGGCAAAAAGATGGCAGATGGAGTATAATGTAGGGAAGTGTGAAGTTATTCACTTTGGTCGTAAGAATAGAAAAGCAGATTATTTTTTAAAAGGTGTGAAACTTGTAAGTGTTGATGTTCGACGAGACTTGAGTGTGTTTGTACAAGTAAGGCAGCAAGTTAGCATGCAGATACAGCAAGCAATTAGGAAGGCAAATGGTTGCCTTTATTACAAGGGCATTGAAGTACAGGAATGAAGAAGTCTTGCTACAATTGTAGAGGGGTTTGGTGAGACCACATCGGAGTACTGTGTGCTGTTTGAAGTGATTTATGGCTTTAACCCCTTGTAGGAACTAAACTAAATCAGGCGTACATCCCTATGAATCTCTGTCAATTAAGTTCAAGCCAGGCAAATTCTTATAGACATTTATTTGGGTCCAAAGAATTGAACTACTTTTCCCTCAAAGAACGAAAACTAATAGAGAATATTACCATCTTACGGATAGCCTATATTTAAAAATAATTATGGCTGGATGTTATGACCAGGTGAGAAAGAGGTTTAGGGTCCCTTTCAGCCTTCATCAGGTCTTCCTGTAACAGGGCTTTTATTTTTAAACACATTTTGTTTTTAGCTCCCCCTTGGTGAATCATTGTTCACCGCCTTCCAATTATAAGGCAAAGAAATGATACAAACAGGCTTTCTTAGGCTTAAAGAAGAAAAGTGAAATTTTATTAAAACTTAAACTTAAACTCTAATTCAGTTGACGCCTATGGATACACGGCACACCCACGCTAGCATGCAGATACGATACACACATGCAAATAGAGACAGAAAAGAGCAGAAGAAAAATAAAATGGAAAGGTTTGAGGCAATGTTTGAAGAGTTTTTGTTACAGTTCTTCACGCTCACTGTAGTCCTTGATTGTAGGTAGGTCTTACTTTTCGTTGTGGCCCAGTATTCTTAAACCTTGTTCACTGTAGGAGATTTTCTTTCTTCGGGTTCATGGGTCTTCAGTCAGTTTTTGGAGTTGCATGAGAAAGAGATGAGAGCAGAAAGGAGAGGAGGTCTGCTTCAGTCCAGCAGCAAAGAGCTTTCTGCCAGTTCAAACACTGTCTTTACAACTTCAACCCCCCAAGTTGGCCAGCAGAGTGGTCACGTGACCGACTGATTTGACCAGGTCTGTTCTGTGTATTGTATGGGAGCAAAGGATAGCTCCTTTGTTCCAATACTGTCTGCTAATATGCAAAAATGTCTTTCCGACCAGGGGCCTGGCAATTCCTTGTAACAGGCCTTCTCTTCTTCCCAACAACAATTTGAAATTTAATGTCCATGTGGTGAAATTAATGTACCTCATTCTTGGCAGGTGGGGGCCTGCATGACACTAAGTCATAAATATCTCAGATATTATAAGGGTCTGGGAAACTCCCTTCAATACGTATCTCTCCACTCAAAGAGACACAGAGAGGGGGTTCTTGTAGTTGTATACAGAATGCTAATGAGACGATTTATGAGACGAGGATAAATCCCCAGGCCCAGATGAGATGTATCCCAGGCTGTTATGTGAGGCAAGGGAAGAGATTGCAGGGGCTCTGACATATATTTTCAAATCCTCTCTGGCCACAGGAGAGGCACCAGAGGGTTGGAGGACAGCAAATGTGGTACCATTATTTGAGAAGGGTAGCAGGGATAAACCAGGTAATTACAGGCTGATGAGTCTAACATCAGTGGTTGGGAAACTATTGAAAAAAATTCTGAGGATTAATCTACACTTGGAGAGGCAGGGATTAATCAGGAATAGTCAGCATGGCTTTGTCAGGGGGAGATTGTGTCTAACTAACTTGATTGAATTTTTTGAGGCAGTGACGAGATGTGTAGATGAGGTTAAAGCAGTTGATCTAGTACATGGACTTCAGTGAGGCTTTTGATAAGGTCCCACATGGGAGATGTGTCAAGAAGGTAAGGCATATTGGAACCAAAATTGGCTTCGTGGCAGGAAGCAGAGGGTGATGGTCGAGGGTTGTTTTTGCGAGTGGAAGCCTGTGACCAGTGGTGTAACACAGGGATCGGTGCTGGGTCCCTTGCTGTTTGTAGTGTACATTAATGATTTAGACATAAATGCAGGAGGTATGATCAGTAAATTCGCAGATGACACGAAAATTGGTGGTGTTGTAAATAGTGAGGAGGAAAGCTTTAGATTACAGGGCGATATAGATGGGCTGGTAAGATGGGCGGAGCTGTGGCAAATGGAATTTAATCCTGAGAAGTGTGACGTGATGCATTTTGGGAGGACTAACAAGGCGAGGGAATATTCAATGGATGGTAGGACCCTAGGAAGTACATAGGGTCAGAGGGACCTTGGTGTACTTGTCCATAGATCACTGAAGGCAGCACACAAGTAGGTAAGGTGGTTAGGAAGGCATATGGGATACCTGCCTTTATTAGCCGAGGCTCAGAATATAAGAGTAGGGAGGTTATGATGGAGCTGTATAAAACACTAGTTAGGCCACAGCTGGAGTACTGTGTACAGTTCTGGGCACCACACTATAGGAAGGATGTGATTGCACTGGAGAGGGTGCAGAGGAGATTCACCAGGATGTTGCCTGGGCTGGAGCTTTTCAGCTCTGAAGAGAGACTGGATAGACTAGGGTTGTTTCCCTTAGAACAGAGAAGGCTGAGGGGAGATATGATTGAGGTATACAAAATTATGAGGGGCATTGATAGGATAGATAGGAAGAAACTTTTTCCCTTAGCGGAGGGGTCAATAACCAGGGGCTCATAGATTTAAGGTAAGGGGCAGGAGGTTTAGAAGGGATTTGAGGAAAAATGTTTTCACCCAGAGGGTGGTTGGAATCTGGAACACACTGCCTGAAGGGATGGTAGAGGCAGGAACCCTCACTACATTTAAGAAGTATTTAGATGAGCACTTGAAATGCCATAGCATACAAGGCTACAGGCCAAATGCTGGAAAATGGGATTAGAATAGTTAAGTGCTTGATGGCTGGCACAGACACGATGGGCCAAAGGGCCTGTTTCTGTGCTGTATAACTCTATGACTATGACTGTATTCAAAAAGGAGGCCCATTTGTCGTAACCGATTTGAGTGGCTCTTCTCTAATCAGAGGCCATTCGCAAAACTGATCTCAAGTCTGGTATTTCAGTATGAATTGTAATGGGGTGTATCCCTTGAAGGGGTCATGCTTTAATAAGGAACTATCATCGTCATAACCCTTCCCTTTTTATTGTACCGCCTTTCAACATTGGAAAAATTATAAGATGAAACTGAACCGGCACAATTCGATTTTCATTGTAAAAAACTGCAACTGCACTTTAGGAGACGTTTTAACATGAAGATTAAGTGGGACATGCAGGTCCCTTTGTTCCAAATCTATAGCCATTCTGTCCATCACAGCACAATTGTTACAATTTCAAGTAATCATCTGGGGAAAAAATTTAATGAGCCTTTTACTATCTCGCCTACTCTAGCATCTAGAGGTGCTCAGAACTCAGAAAAGGTTGGTGTAAAAAATCTAGCAAAGTTCAGGAGTTCTAAACTTGCCTGCAGATTTTTCAAAGCTCGGGGATATTGAATTGTGTCTAGTTTCTCTTTATAGTCCTGAATCGGCCAATATTTCCTGGGCCAGCCTGTATCACGAGAGTGAGGTTCTATATCTACCTTGCCACATTGATTTGGATGACGCTGTAGATAGGAGCTGTCCCAAAAGACCCTAATTGTCCCCCCCCCTCCCCCCCCACCAAGGCAGGTGCCATCTAGCTGTGCCTGAATATACTTCTGTCAGTCGTCCTGGTTTGTGGATGCCTCCACAGGCCTGGTTGTGATCTTAAGGAAATATTTAATATCAGGCTGTCCTATAATAAGAGGGCAAACCAAATCAGGTACTAATCCCACCTCCAGGGTGGCTGTAACCATAGATAGTAATAGGAATTGCATAGAAGTCGATCAGCTGTGTCTTAACACTGTGTGAATTCCCCTACTGATGGGATAAATCAGGCTTCCCAAATCTGACCACTGAGTTTTTATAATTACAGGATCCATGACTGAGTAATCAGCTCCTGTATCAAAGAGTGTCTGTATCTGTTCAGCAGTGGGAAGTGTTGCCGGGGAATTGGGGAATTCAAGAGACCCTGGCTAGGTGCCAGCCCTTCACTGTGGAGAGTCAGATGCTTCTGAGTCCTGACTATCAGACCTGCCTTGATTTCTGATAACTTTAACTGAAGTCTGCCCCTTCCTCTTAGGAGTCTCATGCTTTCCCGATCCCTTAGGTGGTCTATCAGAAGGCTTACAGTCCTCTTGGGGTGAATGCCAATCCTGTCAGGAATCTTTCTGATCTCTGCCTCTGTCAGCCCTGAAACCTCCCATTGCTCTGTGATAGGAACAGCCTGTATAAAATTCATCCCCATAGGGATTCCAGCTGACCCTGCTATCTCTACGAGGTGTGGTGCTAGACTGTTCCTGTTGCGGGAAAATATGCCACTCGTGCTCCTAGCGAGATGATGGTATAGACCGTCCAGAGCACCCGTCCAGGGGCCCAAAGGAACGAGTCGGCAGGCGACTAGAACAAGAAGGAGTCCATGTTCTAGTTTGCCCCTGTCTGTGTGAAGCAGAGACATTGTATTATTTTTAACCTTAGGATCTGGTTGGACCACAGGTTTAGTATGGGGCAGACCCAGCGAGGCACGGTTTGAGCAGATAATGTGTTCAACATTATCCCACCTCTGCTGGTCATCAGGATAAGCAGACAATGCCTCTTCACAGCCTAGTCTAAGTGTAGAATTCTGATACTGGTTAGCCAGACAACCGTGAACAATTTCCCAGTTGCCATGTGTAAGGTCCTTACCTAATCGATAGGCTGCTACCAAACCATTCAACTTAACAGTATTTTGAAGGATTTCTTTGATTGAGCCCAAAACATGCCCTCCCTGAGTTGTGGTCAGGAGATGGGCATATATTTGTAACCAGCTGTTGCACTTATTGATCGGGGGGACTAGATCAGAGTTTAGCATCATGGAGAGGAGCTGCCATAAATGTGCAGCACTCCAGCTTTGACAACATGTCAAGTCTATCAAGGTTGTTTAAAATATATAAAGTTGAGATTCACATTGCCTAGGGGTGTAATTTGAGACTGTACTGGCTGTCCCACAGAGGAAAGCCTGCAGCACCATCATTAGCAAAAGCCTGGAGAAGTGCCTGTTTCATTTGAAGGTAATGTACCCACAAATTCTGATCATGATCCTCATTGTGTGGAAGCCATCTAATCCGAAACCCATGCCCATCACGCATCTAGGGAAACCCAGGACCTACAATTCTACCACGGATACCCCCGCCCTGACATGCACCAGTCATTATGCTACCCAATTGCACAGGCGTGCACTGTATCATTAAGGAATGTTGTGGGTCGGGAGTATCAGTCTGATTATCTCACTGGATACGTGCTATCCCTTCCTCCTGCCACAATAGTACCATGAGCTCTAACTGAACCATCAGCATCAAAATTATCCATCTCAAAGACTACCACCCCATCTGCCTGAGGCAGCGGAATGGGATTCTGTAATCTACTAAAACAAGTCAATGGATCACCCAACAGGAAAATCAAGCCAATCCCTTCTTCATTCGCCATTATATCTGAACGGAACCTGAACTAGGAGTTAAAATGCATTAGGAGCTAATCTCAACTAAGATTTAAAGTGAACTATAAAGGACATTTCCAAACCTCAAAATTAGAATGAGGGAGTTCTGATTTATGATCCACAAAGCGTGTTCAAGAGCTAGCCATCTCTAGATTCTTAAATCTGGCTCTAAACACCACTGACTGAAAACACTCCTTCCATACTTACGAATCTATAATAAACATTAAAGACAAACATATAATTACAGGATTCGGTTAACAACAAATCACGATTTTGGGCGCCAACTGAAGTGATTCATAACTTTAACCCCTTATAGGGACTAAACCAAATCAGGCATACATCCCAATGCATCTCCTTTAATTAAGTTCAAACCAGACAAATTCTTTAGATATTTATTTGGGTTCAAAGAATTGAACTAGTTTTCCCTCAAAGAAAGAAAATTAACAGAGAATATTATCATCTTGTGGTTCTCCTATTGTTAAATAATTATGGCTAAGACATATATATCCCAGATATTATAAGGGTCTGGGAAACTCTCTTTAATATGTATCTCTCCACGTAAAGAGACACAGAGAGGGAGTTCTTGTAGTTGTATACAGAATGCTACATGAGACGATTTATTAACTTTTTCTATATTTATTAAAGAATTGAACATGCAATACACTTTTAAGTGGATAAGTATATCACAATATCAAATATTACTAAGAGATGTAACACATAATCTTATTTCTAAAATAGAATCCAAACGTTTAACCCTGCTAATGTTACAGCAAAATATCTCAGAATATCCATCAAAATTTAAAGTAAACTTTTACCTTTAATTCCCTGAGTAAGCCATAGGGGGAGAAGTATTGATGAGGAATTGAACACTTCCAATTTTTGCTTCAGAAACTCTCATGTTTATACTGTTTCTAAGGTATCATCTGACCTTTTAGCACATAGGTGTTACCTTTTGGTGTGTGTTTTTCTTGCTTTTGAGATCCATATATGGTAATATCATGAACTATCATCTCTACTTAATGTTTTGTTGGAAACCCCCTGCTCTTGAAGTTATGAGCATTCATCTGGTCAAAATGTTTATAATTGTGTTTACTTGACATCTTGTTCCTGTAAGTACTATTCCATTTATTATTTTATTATCTATAATTGTGTTTTTTATGATACCTTGAAACAACCTTTTGAGTTGATCTGTCTACATTTTACCAACACTATCAATTACGTTTATTGCTACCTCTTACTGGTGTCACACAGGATGTTTCAATGTGTGTTTATCCTCCAGGGCCATGGAAACAGAAAAGCAGAAATAGATTTTCCAACTTAAAAGGTGTTCCTGGTTCACGTTGTAACAGCGACCTTGAAAGACCTTGAAATTCCTAACTCTACCTTCTTAAAGGGGAATGTCAGTGAGTCTTGAAAACTGACCATTTATTCAATAATTCTAAAAGTATAATATATTAATTATATCTAAATTCTATTTAATTAAGCCTATTATACCTATGTTTCATCACAAGTTGGAGGCAGTGCAGCAAAGGTTCACTAAATTGACCCCTGGGTTAAAATTGGGTCGATATTCTCTGGAGTTTAGAAGAATGCGAGGCTATTTCATTGAACCAGACAAGATTCTGAAGTGGCTTAACAGGGTAGACACTGAGAGATTATTTTCGTTGATTGGGGAATCTAAAATACAGGGGCACCGTCTCAGGATAAGGGGCCAATCATTTTGGACTCAGATGAGGAGAAATTACTTCACTCAAAGGGTTGTGAATCTTTGGAATTCTCTACCCCAGAGGGTTGTGGATGCTGCATTGTTGAATACATTTAAGGCTGGGTTAGATAGATTTTTGGTCTCTCAGGGAATCAAGGGATATGGCGAGCAGGCGGGAAAGACGAGTTGAAGCCTAAAATCAGCCATGATCGTATTGAACAGCAGAGCGGGCTTGGTGGGCCATATGGTCTACTCCTGCTCTTATTTATTGTATTCTTGCTGTTGGTGCTCACATTCCAAAAATGATTTTCAAAATAAAAACAGTAAATAATGGTGGAATTTCATAGAACTAGGACCAGAGGAAAATTAGTCCCTATGTATAAAAATTGTGACAAAATGGACCCAGACAACTGCAGGCCTGTTAGCCTACCATTTGTAAGATACCAAAAGAGGAAATTGTATTTTTATAGCGGCTTTCATATCCTGAAGATAATCCAAACAACAACAACTTATATTTATATAGTGCCTTTAATGTAATAAACATCCCAAGCCGCTTCACAGGAGCGTTATAAAATAAATTACGACACTGAACCACATAAGGAGATATTCAGTCAGATGACCAATACTTGGTCAAAGAGTGTCTTAAAGGAGGAAAGTGAGGTGAAGAGGCGGAGAGGTGTAGGGAAGGCATTCCAGAGCTTAGGACCTAGGCAACTGAAGTGTGGCCACCAATGGTGAAGTGATTAAAATCGGGGATGCTCAAGAGGCCAGAATTCGATGAGAGCAGATATCTTGGAAGTTTGTGGGGCTGGAGAAGATTACAGAGATCGGAGGGGGGAGGCCATGGAGGATTTGAAAACAAGGATGAGAATTTTAAAATCAGGATGTTGCTTGATTGGGAGCCATTGTAGGTCAGCGAGCACAGGGCTGATAAGTGAATGGGACTTTATGTGAGTTAGGACATGGGCAGCATAGTTTTAGATGACTTCAAGTTTATGGAGTCTAGAATATGGGAGATCAGCCAGGCGTTTGCTGGAACAGTCAGGTCTGGAAATAATAAAGGCATGAATGAGGGTTTCAGCAGCAGATGAACTGGGTCAGGGTGAAGTTGGATGAATGTGGAAATCGGCGGTCTTAGGGATGGCAGGAATATATGGTCAGAATCTCATCTCGGGGTCAAACATGACACCAAGGTTGCAAAGATTCTCTGCCAAGGTTACAGCGGGTGGTCAGGAGAATTCCGGTGGGAATTTTACCCTCGAGTGTTAGAGAGAACTGTAACATTAGACCATGGGGATATGGGGTTGAGTGAAGATATTTGTAGTTGAAGCATTTAGCTTAACAGTGAAACAGTCAACAGGCATGTAACCAATGAATTAGCGTCTAATTCTAGTTTTGTTGACACAAATAACAAAAATGTTTGTGAATGTACTATGTTTGTAAATCATTGATTTCTTGGAACTTGAATGAACACGTATTTTATTGTTACAGACCGTGCATTGTTAGGAGTCCTGCTTGAAACAAGAAACTCCTGTTAAACACCAATATGCATTAAAAGCTTTGTGGTTTTTACAGCAGTAGGGTAACAACAGCACAGTTGCGATTTTATAATATTTGTCATTTGATTGGACTCACATAAGAACAATTAAATGAAAATTCTGCAAATAAGTCTGTTTAAAGTACTTTAAAGTTATTTGCAATATCTTTCATGATCGATTTAAAGATATGAAAATAGCAGCACATTGGACTTCACGTACATTTGAATTTAATTTCAGCTCAACACAATTTTTTTGGCCAATGTTTTTCTTCATAAGAGAGTCCTTCACATCTATGCTGCCACCATTTACTCTGATCCAGGCAACAACATTCGCTGCAAGTTCTGTTCCAAAGCTGGCTGATGTTGGTTATTTCTTTTCTCTTTCTGAGGAGATCTTGTTAACAGCAGCATAAATTGAAATCCTTCAGCAGTATTCACATAAGTATTTCAGTAAAAGTAATGGTGTGTGTGTAACTCTGTCCACTTGAATTGTGAAAATCACTCAGCAGTAAAATGATAGATATCAGGGATGAAATTGGTTTTCAGTGGTAGCACAACATGGGCAATAGTGAATTGGTGACAGGTTTTACACACTGCCCAATTTTGATTTCCATTGAGGCTAGAAATTAAGAGTCAAGGATGAAGCAAAAATAAAAATAATTGCAAAGCTGATCCCAACCTGCCTCCAAACCATTCACATCCAGTTTTAACAAAAGTGCGTTGGGAATGTGTGCCTAACCTGCTCTCCAGATTAACCTGCATGCCTGTTTCCCAGGCATATGGAAACCCAGCATCTGAAGGTGGGTGAGATCAGCTGGATGGAACAGGTAAGTGCCTTTCCAGCATTGCTTGTGCACCGGGTGGATCAGGTGTGCTTCCACCAACAAGCCTGCCTGTAAACCGACCCATGATGGGATCCCCCCTTTATGATTGTCCAACCCCAACGCCCGTACTTGGACCTCCCCCCCAACACAATTGTCCAAACCTCTGCAGTGATTGAACAGTGATAGGAAGCTCCCTGCAATCAGACCACCCCCATGTCCACTTCCCTCCTGATGTCTGCTCTCCTTCCAATGTTGGACCCCCTGACAAGCTCACAGAGAGCCTCTTCAGAGGATTCCAAGGGAGGAGAGGAAGGCGACGAGATCATTGCACCACCAGCTGCTTCCATTGCTGCCTGGGATGCCCTTAATAATTGTGCCAGCCATGGCTCAGTTGATAGCACTCTTGCCTCTGAGTCAGAAGGTTATATGTTCAGGTTTCACTCCTGGGACTTGAGCACAAAAATCTAAGCTGACACTCCAATGTAGTACTGAGGTTGTGCTGCACTGTCAGAGGACTGTCTTTCAAATGAGACAGTAAACCAAGGCCCAGTCTGCTTTCTCAGGTGGACACAAAAGATCCAATGGCACTATTTCAAAGAAGACCAGGCGTGGCCAATGTTTATCCCTCAATCAACATCACAAAAACAGATTAACTGGTCATTTATCACATTGCTGTTTGTGAGAGTTTGCTGTGTGAATATTGGCTAATATGTTTCCTACATTACAATAGTGGCTTCAAAAATACTTCATTGGCTGTAAAGTGCTTTGGGATGACCGGAAATTTGTTATATAAATGCAAGTTTTGCTTATTAATGTAAGGTTCACAGAGGTAGCACCAGTGGACCCATGTCATAAGCACATACAATGGCCACTCCTTCCGTACTTCCTCTCGCCCACTGCACCACACAATACCACCGACACAAAGCAATCATACAAACAAACAACCATCCCTTGCACATCCCCACATCATTCCCGTCAATTCACGTCTTCCCATTCATCATCAAACAACGGAAAAGTGACATGACACCCAGCAACCAAAAATGGACAAAACAGGAAACTAGTGCAAAAGAATAATATTTATGTGCTTTTATGAAACAGAAACATAACAACATTAAATTTTTCCTACACCCATGTGCAGTCATTTGTTCAATTACAAAGTTTTCTCTTCCTTTTTCTACTGCTGCTATGCGGTGCAACCCCTGTGATTTGAGCAGAAGTAGACACAGGTTGCACAGATCTCTGCTCTGACTGCTGAGATGCTCTTGACTGACAATGTCTTATTTTTGGAACCCATGAGTGCCCCACCAAAGACTGCTCCACCTGCACCTATGCAGTGCCAGAACTAGGCAGGTAGTGCAGGAGTTCCTGGGTCCATCTCCCTCTCTAATAGATTTTACGCTTTGAATCCTGTTGGGGGAGATAGCTTTTCAGGGGAATGCAGGAAGAGCCTCGTCTGTGACACCACAGGTGGCTCAGCTGCACAGGAGGGGAGGAAAAAGAGTGGGAGAGCTATAGTGATAGAGGATTCTATCGTAAGGGGTACAGATAGGCATTTCTGTGGCCACAAATGTGACTCCAGGATGGTATGTTGCCTCCCTTGTTCTAGGGTCAAGGATGTCATGGAGCAGCTGCAGGACATTCTGAAGGGGGAAGGGTGAACAGTCAGAGGTCGTGGTTCACATTGGTACCAATGACATAGATAGAAAGAGGGCTGACGTCCTGCAACAAGAATAAAAAGCAGGACCTCAAAGGTTGTAATCTCTGGATGCCATGTGCTAGTGAGTATAGGAATAGGAGGATGGAGCAGATGAATGCGTAGCTGAAGGGATGGTGCAGGAAGGAGGGCTTTAGTTTTCTGGATCACTGGGTCTGTTTCTGGTGGAGGTGGAATCTGTACAAGTCGAATGGGTTGCACCTGAACCTGAATGGGACCAACATCCTTGCAGGGAGGTTTGCTAGTGCTATGGCTGGGGGGTTTAAACTAATTTGGCAGGGGGATGGGATACAGAATGGAGGTGCAATAGGGGGTGATGCACAGCCAAATATAGAAGAGAAACTAAGTCACTATGGAAGGCAGAGCAAATATAGACCTGTTAAGGCACAAGTGAATAATGCAAGGCTGGTTTGCTTCTGTTTCAATGCAAGGAGTCTTACAATAGAGGCAGATGAATTGAGGGTGTTAATTAACACATGGGAATATGATATTAATGCTATCACAGAGACATGGTTGAGGGAAGGGCGAGACTGGCAGCTCAATATTCCAGGGTATAGAATCTTCAGGCGTGACAGGGGGTGGGGTGGGGTGGTGTAAAAGAAGAGGTGGAATTGTACTATTGATCAAGGAGTCAATTACTGTAGTAAGGAGGGATGATATCTTAGAAGGATCCTCAAATGAGGCTATATAGGTAGAACTTAAAATAAAAAGGGGGCTATCACTTTTATGGGAGTGTACTACAGGCCTTCAAACAGTCAGGGAGAGATAGAGGAGCAGATATGTAGGCAAATCTCAGAGAGGTGTAAAAATAATAGGATAATAATAGTAGGGGATTTCAACTTCCCCAATATTAACTGGGATAGCCATAGTGCAAAAGGCTTAAAGGGGGTGGAATTCTTAAAGCGCATCCAGGAGAGCTTTTTGAGCCAGCATGTAGAAAGTCCGACAAGAGAAGGGGCGGTACTGGACCTAATCTTAGGGAATGAAGCCGGGCAAGTGGTAGAAGTGTCAGTGGGGGAGCATTTTGGGTATAGTGACCATAACTCTGTAAGATTTAAGGTAGTTATGGAAAAGGACAAAGATGGACTGAAATAAAGGTACTGAATTGGGGGAAAGGCCAATTTCAATATGATAAAACTGATCTGACCAAAGTGGACTGGGAGCAGCTACTTGTAGGAAAATCTACATCAGACCAGTGGGTGTCATTCAAAAAGGAAATAGTGAGAGGCCAGGGCCAACATGTTCCCATAAAGGTGAAGGGTAGGACCAACAAGTCCAGGGAACCCTCGATGTCAAGGGTTATAGAGGATTGGATTACGAAACAAAAGGAGGCTTACGGCAGATTCAGATGGCTGAAAACAGTGGAGGCCCTGGAGGAGCACAGAAGGTGTAGGGGGGTACTTAAAAAAGTAATTAGGAGAGCAAAGACGGGGCATGAAGAAACACTGACGGGCAAGATAAAGGAAAACCTGAAGGCATTTTTAAAGTATATTAAGGGCAAGAGGATAACCAGGGAAAGAGTAGGGCCCATTAAGGACCAAAGCAGCAATCTGTGTGTGGAGCTGGAGGACGTAGCTGAGGTTTTAAATGATTACTTTTCATCGGTGTTCACTATGGAGAAGGACGATGTAGGTGTAGAGATCAGGGAGGGGGATTGTGATATACTTGAAAAAAATTAGCATTGAAAGGGAGGAGGTATTAGAGGTTTTAGCAGGCTTAAAAGTGGATAAATCCCCAGGCACAGATGAGATGTATCCCAGGCTGCTGTGTGAGGCAAAGGAAGAGATTACAGGGGCTCTGACACAAATTTTCAAATCCTCTCTGGCCACAGGAGAAGTGCAGAGAACTGGAAGACAGTGAATGTGGTACCATTATTCAAGAAGGGTGGTCGGGATAAACTGGGTAATTACAGGCCAGTGAGTCTAACATCAGTGTTAGGGAAACTATTGGAAAAACTTCTGGTGGACAGGATTAATCTCCACTTGGAGAAGCAGGGATTATTCAAGAATAGTCAGCATGGTGTGTAGATGATGGTAAAGCAGTTGATGTAGTCTACATGGACTTCAGTAAGGCTTTTGATAAGGTCCCGCATGGGAGATATGTCAAGAGGGTAAGAGCCCATGGGATCCAGGGCAATTTGGTAAATTGGATCCAAAATTGGCTTCGTGGCATGTGGCAGAGGGTGATGTTCGAGGGTTGTTTTTGCGATTGGAAGCCTGTGACCAATGGTATACTGCAGGGATCGGTGCTGGGACCCATGCTGTTTGTAGTGTACATTAATGATTTAGACATGAATATAGGAGGTATGATTAGTAAGTTCGCAGATGACACGAAAATTGGTGGTGTCGTGAATAATGAGGAGAAAAGCTTTAGATTACAGGATGATATAGATGGGCTGGTAAGATGGGCAGAGCAGTGGCAAATGGAATTTAATCTTGAGAAGAGTGGGGTGATGCATTTTTGGAGGACTAACAAGGCAAGGGAATATACAATGGATGGTAGGATGCTAGGAAGTACAGAGGGTCAGAGGAATCTTAGTGTACTTGTCCATAGATCACTAAAGGCAGCAACACACGTAGATCAAGTGGTTATGAAGGCATATGGAATACTTGCCTTTATTAGCCGAGGCACAAGAGCAGTGAGGTTATGATGGAGCTGTATAAAATGCGAGTTAGGCCACAGCTGGAGTAATGTGTACAGTTCTGGTCACCACACTATAAGAAGGATGTGATTGCACTGGAGAGGGTACAGAGGAGATTCACCAGGATGTTGCCTGGGCTGGAGCATTTCAACTATGAACAGAGACTGGATAGGCTATGGTTGTTTTCCTTAGAACAGAGAAGGCTGAGGGGGGACCTGATTGAAGGGTTTAGATAGGGTAGCTAGGAAGAAACGTTTTCCCTTAGTGGAGGGGTCAATAACCAGAGGGCATAGATTTAAGGTAAGGGCAAGAGGTTTAGAGGAGATTTGAGGAAAATTTTATTCACCCAGAGGGTGGTTGGGATCTGGAACACACTGCCTGAAGTGGTGGTAGAGGCAGGAACCCTCACAACATTGAAGAAGTATTTAGATGAGCACTTGAAACGTCATAGCATACAGGGCTACGGGCCAAGTGCTGGAAAATGGGATTAGAGTAGATCGGCTTGATGGCCGGCGCAGACATGGTGGGCAAAAGGGCCTGTTTCTGTGCTGTATAACTCTATAACTCTATGAGCATTGGGAGACAAGGCAGCATGTCAACTACTGACTGATGGGATGGGGGTAACAGGTGAGCGTTTTGAGTGAAGTCCCCACTTCCATGTCTCCTTTTCCCATCATGGCACATTTCACTGTGCTGGAGAGCACGTTAGTGCAGATCAAGGAGTACATCATTGCAATACCTTGCAACATCAACTTACTCATGTTTGAGGCGGACTCTTCCATTCTCTCTGCAATTGTGATCAGTGTGCTTGGAAGGCCAAGCGTGCATCACACATTCTGTGCTACTGCTCAATGATTCTGCTTTTCCCCAAAGGTGGTGGGGTACAGCATCTATGTCCAGCTGAGGAGAGTTAGGAGAGGGATGCGCCCTCTGACGCAGACACACCACTGCTGTCCCTGTCACTACTATCTACTCTTGCTCACTTGTGAAATGTGAGTCACCAATTGAAAACCCAAATATCTCTCTAACTGGACCTATGGAAGTCTGAGTACCTGAGCTGGTTCATGGTGTGAATAAGTCTTGTGATGGTGCACCTTTCAAAGGAATCAGCTGCTCTGAGGAATCATGGTCCATGCCCTCCACCAACATCTGCTGCACACGAGGAGGCCCTGTCAGAGATAACAAATATGAATTAGTACTGGCAAGGTAAGAATGTTGCAAATTATCATGAAGAAGATGATTATATTTCACTCGCTGTTGAAATCAAGTCAATATGACTGAGTGCCATATGATGTGTGAGCTGCTGATATTTATTTGTTTCATCAGGTAGATGGAAGGTCCCAATCTCTCCAGCTATGATGACCAGGGACACCAAAACTCCACTTTTCTTGATTGCCTCGTCCTCTGCACTTGTGAGCTAGGAGCTCTGTAGAGGACTCTCTGGATTACTCCATCTCCCTTGTGTTCTGTGCTCTCTCCCACAAAGAGAGAAAGAACAGACCTATGAGTGAGTATAATGGTATGTGTTAACCTGATAGTTGCAGTGCAGTTGGTGAGGGTAACTATCAGGAAGAGGCATAAAGATGAAGATTAGTGGAAGTGGTGGTTGGATAGATGGGGATGTGAGGAAGTGCATAGAAAGAGAAGAATGGGTACACATGCAAGGTAAGTGGGTCTGAGAAGTGATGTGATGGAGTAGGCTTGTGAAGGCAGAATGAGAGGGTTGGGTGATTTGCACAGCAGGAAGTAGGTGAATGTGCAATTATACTCACCTTTTCTGACCAGGTTAGGTAATTAAAGCGCTTCCTGCACTGAATCCATGAGTGCGGCACTATGCTCCTGCTGCTCACCTCCTGGGCCACCTCCAACCATGCTCCAGCAGGTTTCTTCCTCCCATTGCTGGGGAAGGGTATCTCTCTGCGACTCACAACTGGCCCCAGCAGCACATCAAGGGAGACATCGTTGAAATGCAGAGCACCCTCTGCCCATCTCAAATCCATTCTTAAATGTCCTCTTCTGTTGTTTCTAAGTCCAACTCCTCCAAATAAAATCTTCAGATTGGCCTTTTAAATACTGGAGTTGAGATTGCACCATGCGGGTCGTCATTACGAATGCTACCGCACATTGGACACCAAACCTAGAAGTAAAATGCTAATGAGCTGGCTGAGTTTAAAAAGTCATTGACAAACATGCTGAACTTGCTTTCAGGTCTCCTGCACGATATCGGACCGCGACACTCGCAATATGCGTCTGAGTCTGACTGTTCATGGACATTTGACAAACGTTCTAATCTTAGGGGAATTTTCTTGCTGTTATACAGACAAAAAAATTATTCATCTGTCAAAAAACTACTGCAATAATTAACACAAGCTCTATGCAGAATGAGCATCACATCCATGATCGCCATGTGCAAACTTTCTGATCTTGGTTGTGACATCAGTGTCATCGGCAGAAAGTATAAAATGGCAGAATACTGGCAAGAAATGTAAAAACAGTGTGTAAGAGATTTTAGGAGCATATAAAAAGGAAGAGGTTAGCAAAAGTAAATATGGGTTCCTGAGAGACAAAGACTGGAGAAATTATCATGGGGAATAAGAAAATGGCAGAGACATTAATCAAATATTTTGTGTCTGTCTTCACAGTAGTAGTCACAAAGTAAATATTGGAAAGTATGGTTTAATAACGGTCTAATGAGAGTGAGGAATTTCAAGTAATTCATATTAGTAAAGAAAAAGTACTGGAGAAATAATAGGACGAAAAGCCAACAAATCCCTTGGACTTTGATGGCCAACATCCTAGGGTTGTAAAAGAAGTGACTGCAGATATATTGGATGCATTGGTTTTCATCTTCCAGAATTCCCTAGATTCTAGAATGGTCCCTGTGGATTGAAAGGCAGCAAATATAACCCAGTTGTTCAAGAAAGGAGGGAGAGTGAAAGCAGAACTATAGAGCAGTTAGCCTGACATCAGCAGTCGAAAAAAATGCTAGAATCTATTATTAAAGATGTGCTAACAGGGCAAAATATGGTTGGGCAGAATCAACCATTTTATGTAAGGAAAATTGTGTTTGACATATCTATTAGAATTTTTGAGGGTGTAATTAGCAGGTGAATGAGGGGGTGTACGATATTTGGATTTTCATAAGGCATTTGATAAGGTGCCACACAAGAGGTTGTTACAAAAGATTAGGGCTTATGGGATTGCAGTTCATATATTCGCATGGGTTAAGGATTGGTTAATGGACAGAAAACGGAGTGGGCGGCACAGTGGCGCAGTGGTTAGCACCGCAGCCTCACAGCTCCAGCGACCCGGGTTCAATTCTGGGTACTGCCTGTGTGGAGCTTGCAAGTTCTCCCTGTGTCTGCGTGGGTTTCCTCCGGGTGCTCTGGTTTCCTCCCACAGTCAAAAGACTTGCAGGTTGATAGGTAAATTGGCCATTATAAATTGCCCCGAGTATAGGTAGGTGGTAGGAGAATATAGGGACAGGTGATGATGTGGTAGGAATATGGGATTAGTGTAGGATTAGTATAAATGGGTGGTTAATGGTCGGCACAGACTCGGTGGGCCGAAGGGCCTGTTTCAGTGCTGTATCTCTAAATCAAATAAATGGGTCATTTTCAGGATAGCAAACTGTAACTAATGGAGTGTCACAAGGATCAGTGCTTAGGCCTCAACTATTTACCATCTATATCAATGACTTAGATGAGGGGAACAAGTGTAATATATCCAAGTTTGTTAATGATACACAGCTAGGTGGGCAAGTAAGCTGTGAAGGGGATGCAAAGAGACTGCAAAGGGATGTAGGCTGGCTATGTCATTGGGCAAGAAGATAGAATATAGTGTGAAGAAATGGGAAGTTAGCCACTTTGGTAGGAAGAATGAAAAAACAAAATATATTTTAAAAGGGAAGACGCTAGTAAATGTTAGGATTCAGAGGGATTGGGGGTACTTGTAAATGAATTACAGGAAGTTAACGTGCAGGTACAGCAAACAGTTAGGAAGGTAAATAGTATGTGGGGCTTTATTGCAAGGGAGTTGGAGTATAAGAGTGAGGAAGTCTAGCTGCAGTTATATAGAGTTTTCATGAGACCACACCTGTGCAATTTTGGACTTCTCACCTGAGGAAGAATATACTTGCCTTAGAGGGGGTGCAACATAAGTTCACTAGATTGATTCCTGTGATGAGTGGGCTGTCTTATGAGGAGAGATTGAGTAGAACTGGCCTATATTCTTTGGAGTGTAGAAGAATGAGAGGTGATCTCATTAGAACCCTTGAAATTCATAGAGAGCTTGATGTCGTCGATGCTGAGATGGTGTTTCATCTGACTGGACAGTCTAGAACTATGGATCAGAGCCTCTGGATAAGAGGTCAGCCATTTGGGACTGAGATAAGGAGAAATTTCTTCATTCAGAGAGCTGTGAATCTTTAGAGTTCTTCACTGCAGTGGGCTGTGGATGCTCAATCAACGAGTATGTTCAAGACTGAGATCAATAGATTTTTGGGCACAAAGAGAATTAAGGGATATGGGGTTAGGGTGGGAAAGTTGACGATGCAAAAGTTCAGTCATAATCTTATTGAATGGCAGAGCAGGCTGAAAGAAACATATGGACTACTCCTGCTCTTATTTCTAATGTTCTTATTTATTTATCTGCTCAGCAATGCCATTTTGCTTCCCAATGGAGAGGGAGGACAAATCAGAGTGAGTCACTCACAGACATTTACGAAAGTCTTTGCAACGAGAGACAGGTTATCATTGACAGAGGCATTGGGAGAATTTTCTCAGGGACTCAGAGGCACGTTTGGACGTGGGTGTTGGTGGCGCCAGAAAAATCATGGAGAAAGAGGTTGTACCAGTTCCCTGACATGTTCCCATCTCCTTGCATTTTTCCCAGAGGCAGCTTCAGTGTGGTAATGGCAACCTGGCAGGAAGCCAATTAAGGCTCATCAGCAAGCAATTAGCAGCAATTTTCCGGTGTAAATGAAATTTTACCGGCATCGCACGGGACCCCGCTGTGTCTGCAGCTCATCATGTGATAGGAGGCAAATGCAGAGCAGGAAATGAGAGCCCCATGTCAAGGAAATTAAATCGACAGCCTGAAGATGCAAATCACAAGCCTGAGATCCTCCGCAGGCAGAGGTTTGCAATTTCCTTCTAATCTCCTGGAGATTGCAGTAAGGAACATTGGTGGTCGTGAGGAAGTGGCGGCTGTTGCCTCCAGCTGTTTCACTCCTCTATTTTGTCCAGGCCCCTCTCGTCCCATGCGCACCAGTGGCACTCTCACTGCACACACAGTGGGCTGGATTTTGAGAGCCCGCCACTGATCTGTCCTTCGCCAGCAATGGCGCCAGCTGCCTGTGCACAGACACTGGCACCAATTCTGAAGGGCAGTCAGCCCTGCCGGCATATTTAAATTTTTAAAGAGACAGTCCCCTAAAATTTATCAAATAAATTTCTCATGCCCCTTGCCCACGCCCCAATAACAATTACATTAACTATTTTCCCTTCTCCCTGCTCTGAAACACTTACCTTTTAAATCTGAACCTGCCCCCCGCTGACTGCACAAAGTTTAAAGTTCACCCCATCCCATTATCCCGGACACCCATTACGTTTATTTGACCTCACCCCACCCCGCACTGAAAATCTTAATTCCTTCCCCCTCCCCACCAGTGTCGTGTCGGCTTTCCCCGGATGAGGAATTGAAGGCGCGGGAATGCCAGCCGCCACACCGAAGATTGCAGTGGGCCCAGAAGATTTAAAAGGTAAGTTGATTAAAATTTATGCATATCAGTAATTTAAATATTTAAATCCAGGTCCCTTAGCCCAGCGGCAGGGGATCCGCCACGGAGCCTCACCACCAGCGGGAGGATTAGATGGGGCCCTCCTGGCATCGGCCTCCATGGTGGACTGCTCCCGGAACCATCTTCCGGCGTCCCCTGCCATGGAGCCCGATGTCATGGGCTTGGTAAAATCCAGCCCAGTGAAGGCAACCGGCTGGCCTTACAATCTCACATGGAGACTCGCCTTCCCACCTCCACAAGTTGCTCGCCTAATTGGACAGCGATCTCAGAGGTAGCATCTTAATTCGACACCTCCTGTAAAATTACCCCGGAAAACACGCTGCTGCTACTGCAAATGGTTGGGACCCGATAAATGGTCTCGACTGCCGAAAAGTTTCAAAGTCTGGAAGATTCAGCCCCTTGAAACATATGCCTGTTCTTCTCTTCGCTGGGCAATGATGTGTGACAAACACGAATCTAACAAGAGGGAAGAATTGAAATAGTTAAAAAAAACTTTTGTAGGCATCTCCAAATTAAACAAACTACTACTTATTTTGGTTCATTGGAAAAATCATGCAATAAAATGCTAAAATACAATATTTTAGTTGATAGAATTCTCAGCAAAGATTTCCCTTTTTATTCTTATGCACTTCACGCCTAATCATCAAGCAGGAAATTGAGTAGCAGTCTCTCTTCTCACCTCCAAGGTCTCACTTTAAATTGAGCCAGCACCGAAATCCTTTGTCCTTACCGACTATAAATATACTTTGTGAAATGAGTTTGAGCATGCTAAAATCTATCCCCAGTGGATACATCATAACACTCTGCATAATTTACACAAATTGATAATCTTATTCAGAGATGCCATAAGGATGGTTTGTGTGGAGAAATGGAAGGAAACTACGCTGATGTGATAGGTGCTATGATTCTGATGTTGGCATTAGATCATGTTACTGGGTAGAACACTCAGGATTTTAAGATGCATCTGTAAATGCTTGATACCAACACTGGGTACCCAAAATGTAGATATGCCTCATCTTGATCAGCTCTAAACACCCAAAAAAAGTACAATTTAATTTTATAGAGTGAAGATCTTAAGTACTATGAAAGATAAATTGATGAAACTTGATCAACTGATTAAATTAAATGCACACATGAAACTCATTCCTGAATTAATGCACCTATTAATCAATAAGCTAGTTAATTGAAATGATTAATAGCAGTTTTCTAAATTATAATATAATATAGGGTTAAGTTACAGTAACTGAATTATGTACTGTTGTGGTTAAACCATAATGGGATTATGTGAACAATAGCAATGCAGTGAAGAAATGCAGATTTTTTTTTTAACCACACAATTCAGCAGATGTTCTGCTGTATTGGTATGCCTCTCAGTTGATTGGAGCATTACCTGACACACAGACAGCAAACATTGTTCCACTTTTTGAATTGTGTACCACTGGAATAAAGATAACCCTGGCAGTCCACTCTCTAATTTCAAAAGCTCCAAATTCTTCAGTTGCTCTCTATAACTTTTGTGGGGGAAGGGGAACATTGTTGAAGCACACTTCATGCTTGAAGCCACGTACTCTGAGAGCAGGGCAGAGATTGTCGAGACCCACAACAGCATATAAACTCCATTTGTCTTTCTGTGTGCTTCACTAATTAAAATGCGCACCAATAGATGTGCAGCTAAGATTAAGTAGCCAACTTCAAATTAGTTGTGAATATCTAAAAATCTATGGCAAATTTTATTTGATCTAATAGTGTCCCTAAATGTTATCAGACAACTGTGAAGTCCTCAAGTGGGAGTATTTATAGTAATTTTTATTGAAGAACATTGTCAAGAAAAAATGAAAATTAGATTCAAAATGCTTTCCATACACTTACAATGCAATACAGCAATAATTGAGAGCATGTCATTGCCAGATTGATTTATACCCAGTTCTGTGGAATAGTCTGTTAAATGTGTCTGCATGTGTCAGGGCCTCACACTATCATACATAAACGTGAAATATAAAGTTCAGATGGGATGCTGGATTTTCAGAACTTTAGATATTTTGAACAAATGGATGCATCTGGCTAAAGGCTAAAACTAGTTTAGTTTGAAACTTACAAATATTTACTATGATAACTTCCCAATTAATTTGAGAGTAATGGAAGGCTGAAGATAAAGGTCCATATTTTGTAATTTTGCACTCTTGGAGCAGAGTTTTGTGTGACAGACATATGCAGAGGTCAATCCGGATCTAATCGCTATTGTTGAGGTAAGATGGTTTCTAGCTTGACAACTGTTTGCTCAACTTCCGTCCTTTGGGAGGCTAGAAGAAACCAACAAAGATGTGTAGCTTTCTCCTTTTTAATACTTTTATAAACAACAATACTAGTTGCTCATTGGTAGGTTCCTGTGTGGTCATTGTTGTCTTATGCAGACAGGTGCAAGTGCGACACTTTCAAGTGTGTTGATGCGCTGGAAGTGAGACTTATATGTATAAGTCTGTGGAATAGCAATTGGATTCCATAAGTCCAGTACCTTTTCCCTCTGCCTTCCCTAATTTGTCCCTTCCCTTCCCTAATTTGTCATGCAAATTAATGGCTAAGATGGTCAATACAGTTGATGCACGGTGATACCCCTTCTGAATTACTGATGATACATTGTAAATTTGGTGATAATCCAGAGTTGGTGATCAGGAAATAAACTTTGGTTGATGTCAGTAAGTTGTAACTCAATTAGGTGGTTTTGATGATTTGGCAAACCACAAGAGCTTAGCAGCTTATAAAAGTCAATGGAGCTGCTTGATTGAATTACTGCTTTTAAAATGGACAGACCTTGTTTACTCTTTATATTACTTATAAAAATTAATTCTTGGGATGTGGGCAGCGCTGACAAAGCTAGCATTTATTGTCCAACCTATCACACTCACGAGAAGTGCAGCAATGAAAATACAGAGCCAAACTAAAGAGCTATAAATATGGAACAGTTTTAAAGAGACTGGATACATGTACTGTCAAGAAAATGGAGGACAAGTCATGACTCATACCACCTCCTGCACGTAAGTACATCCATTGTCTATTAAGACAGGGAACCAATCAACTCCGCCTGCATGGAAATAGGAACTTAAGAACATAAGAAATAGAAGCAGGAGTAGGCCATTTGGCCCCTCAAGCCTGCCCCACCATTCAATAAGATCATGGCTGATCTGCTCCAGACCTCAACTCCTCTTTTATCCCAGCTCCTCATAACCCTCAACTCCCTGATATTTCAAAAATCTACCTACCTCCTCTTTAAATACTTTCAATGATCTAGCTTCCACAACTCTCTGGGGTAGAGAATTCCAGACATTCACTACCCTCTGAGAAGAAATTCCTTCACATCTCAGTTTTAAATGAGTGTCCCCTTATTCTGTAACTATGTCCCCTAGTTTGAGATTCCCCCACTAGTGGGAACATCTTCTCAACATCCACCCTGTCAAGCCCCCTCAGAATCTTGTACATTTCAATAAGATCACCCCTCATTATTCTAAACTCAAATGAATAAAGGCCTAACCTGTTTAGCCATTCTTGATAAGTCAACCCCTTCATCCCAGGAATCAGCCTAGTGAATCTCTTTTGAACTGCCTCCAATGCCAGTATATCCTTTCTTAAATATGGGACCAAAACTGTACACAGTACTCCAGGTGCGGCCTCACCAACACCCTATTTTTAAACTCCAACCCCCTTGCAATAAAGGCCAAAATTCTATTTGCCTTCTTAATTACTTGCTGCACCTGCATGCTAACTTTTTGTGTTTCCTGCACAAGAACACCCAGATCCTTTAGTGCTGCACTTTTTTGGAGTCTCTCTCTATTTAAATAATAGTCTGCCTTTTGATTCTTCCTACCAAAGTGCATGACCTCACACTTTCCTACATTAAACTCCATCTGCCAGGTTTTTGCCCACTCACTCAACCTATCTATATCCTCTTGCAGATTCCTTATGTCCTCATCACAACATGCCCTCCCCCTATTTTTGTATCATCAGCAAATTTGGATCTATTATACTCTGCCCCCTCCTCCAAGTCATTAATATAGATAGTAAATAATTGAGGCCCTAGGACTGATCCTTGTGGCACTCCACTAGTTACGTCTTTCCAACCTGAAAAGGACCCATTAATCCCAACTCTGTCTCCTGTGAGTTAACCAATCCTCAATCCATGCTAATACATTACCCCCAATACCGTGAGCTCCTGTCTTGTGCAATAATCTTTTATGTGGCACCTTATCGAATGCCTTCTGGAACTCCAAATATACTACATCGACTAGTTCCCCTTTATCAGCTCTGCTCGTTTTTTCCTCAAAGAACTCTAGCAAATTTGTCAAACATGACAAATTTCCCTTTCACAAAACCATGTTGTCTCTGTTTGATTGCGTTAAGCTTTTCTAACTGTCCTGTTATTTCTTCCTTAATAATGGACTCTAGCATTTTCCCAACAAGCGATATTAGGCTGACGGGCCTATAGTTTACTGCTTTTTTCTCCCTCCCTTCTTGAACTGGGGCATCACATTAGCGGTTTTCCAATCCGCTGGGACCCTCCAGGAATCCAGTGAGTTCTGGAATATTTCGACCAATACCTCCACTATCTCTGAAGCTACTTCCTTTAAAACCCTTGGATGTAGGCCATCAGGTCCTGGCGACTTGTCTGCCTTTAATCCCATTAGTTTGTCAAATACTTTGTCCCTCGTGATAGAGACTGTTACAAGATCTTTCCTCCCATTAGCTCCTTGCTTATCTGATATCTGTAGAATGTTTATAATGTCCTCCACCGTGAAGACTGATGCAAAATATTGGTTTAAATTATCTGCCATTTCCCTGTTCCTCATTATCAATTCTCCAGTCGCATCCTCCAAGGGTCCCACGCTCACTTTAGCTACTTTCTTTTTATATACCCGTAGAAGCTCTTGCTGTTTGTTTTTATATTTCTTGCCAATTTATTTTCATAATCAATTTTCTCCCTCTTTATTGGCTTTTTAGTCATCCGCTGCTGGTTCATAAAAAATTTCCGATCCTCTGGTCTACCACTAGTTTTTGCCGCTTTGTATGCCTTAGTTTTTGATTGGATACTCTCCCTGATCGCTTTTGTTAACCACGGGTCGTTCATACTTCTTATCGAGTCCTTCTTTTTGACCGGGATAAATTTTTGCTGAGCGTTATGAAATATCTGCTTAAATGTCTGCCACTGCTCATCCACTGCTGTTCCCTTTAGTCTATTTTCCCAGCCTGCTTTAGACAACTCTTTCTTCATACCTCCGTAATTGCCCTTGTTTAAGTTGAGGACATTGGTTTGAAATCTGAGTTGCTTGCCCTCAAACTGAATTTGAAGTTCTTCCATGCTGTGATTGCTACCCCCTAGAGGATCCTTAACTATGATATCTCTTATTAATCCTACCTCATTACACATTACTAGATTAAAATAGCCTGTTCCCGGGTAGGTTCTGCAACGTATTGCTCTAAGTAACAATCCCTGATGCACACTACAAATGTATCTTCCATGTTACCTCTGCAAATCTGATTTGTCCTGTCAATATTCAGATAAAAATCACCCATGACAATTATAGCGCCTTTCTTACACGCCTCCATTATTTCCCGATTTATACTTTATCCTACAGCGAGGCAACTCTTCGGGGGCCTATAGGCGATTCCCACCTGTGACTTCTTCCCCTTCCTTATTTCGACCTAAACTGATTCCACGTCACGATCTATTGCACCGATATCACTACTCACCACCGCACTGATACCTTCCTTTTTTAACAAAGCTACCCCACCTCCTTTTTCTTTTTGCCTATTTTTCCGGAATGTCAAATACCCTTGAATATTGAATTCCCAGTCTTGGTCACCCTGCAACCACATCTCTGTAATAGCTATCAAGTCATATTAATTTATTTCTATCTGTGCCGTCAACTCATCTATCTTGTTACAAATGCTGCGTGCATTCAGATAAAGAGCCTTAAGATTTGACTTTTTAACATTATTACTCATCCTGGTTCTAATTTCTGCTGCACTCTTCTGCTTATATTTTCTGCCCCATACTGTCACACTTTGATTACCATTTGCCTCTTCACTACCCTGCACCTCTGCTCTCTCATTTTTTTTAAAAACTTCCCTTCAATTGAACTCTCCCCTCCCACTAATTAGTTTAAAGTCCTATCTACAACCTTAGTTAAACGATTCGCCAGGACACTGGTCCCAGCATGGTTCAAATGGAGCCCATCCCATAGGAACAGCTCTCTCCTTCCCCAGTACTGGTGCCAGTGTCCCATGAATCGGAATCCATTTCTCCCACGCCAGTCTTTGAGCCACGCATTTCCCTCTCTAATCTTATTTACCCTACGCCAATTTGCACGTGGCTCAGGTAGTAATCCGGAGATTATTAGCTTTGAGGTTTTGCTTTTTAATTTAGCTCCAAGCTGCTCATGGTCCCTCAGCAGAACTTCTTTCCTATTACTACCTATGTCGTTGGTACCTTCGTGGACCACGACAACTGGATCCTTTCCCTCCCACTCCAAGTTCCTCTCCAGCCCAGAAGAGATGTCCTTAAACTCGGCACCAGGTAGGCAACACAGCCTTCGGGACTCTCTATCTTTACTACAGAGAACAATATCTATTCCCCTAACTATTCTATCCCCTATTACTAGTATATTTCTATTTTCTCCCCCCACTTGAATGGCGCTCTGAACCACAGTGCTGTGGTCAGTTTGCTCATCCTCCCTGCAGTCTGTGCCCTTGTCCACATCAGGAACAAGAACCTCGTACCTATTGGATAAGGGCACTAGCTGAGGCTCCTCCAAAGATAAATTCTGGATCCCCATATCTGCCTCACTCGCAGTCACACCCTCCTGTCCCTGACCACGGTCCAAATTTGATGCAATTAATCTAAGGGGTGTGACTGTCTCCTGAAGCACAGTGTCCAGGTTACTCTCCCCCTTCCTGATGTGTCGCAGTGTCCACAGCTCGGACTCCAGCTCATCAACTCTGAGCCGAAGGTCCTCGAGCCGCCAACACTTGCTGCAGATGTGGCCACCGTCGATCGTACCGGCGTCCACCAGCTCCCACATACTACAGCTGCAACACATTAATATAAAAGCAAAATACTGCGGATGCTGGAAATCTGAAATAAAAACAAGAAATGCTGGAACCACTCAGCAGGTCTGGCAGCATCTGTGGAAAGAGAAGCAGAGTTAACGTTTCGGGTCAGTGACCCTTCTTCGGAGCAGTTCCTCTCCCACTGCTTCTCTCTGAATCTCCGAGGTGCTGGCACACTTTTTGAATGCTCTCCTCTCCCGCTGCTTCTCTTTGAATCTCCCAGGTTCTGGCACACTTTTTAAATGCTCTCCTCTCCCGCTGCTTCTCTATCTAAGACAGATAATCACACCTGGATGTGAACTATAGTCAAACACAATGAGACAGGACTTTTTTCAGACTTATCATTGTTGAATAACGTCCATTACAATGGAATGTGAATGGCCCTCATCTCCTCAGAATGGGGCCATCATCAAGGCCATTATACAGGCCAAGTCCAGCTAGGACTGAAACCGGAAGCCAAATGGGCGAAGCCAACCCTAGTAAGCATTCACTTTAAAAGGTAATCATTTTGAGGAACAAAGCGAGGAGTCCTCACAGGACAGGTTTAGAGACAACAACATCAATCTGATCTGTCCTCAGCTCCCACAGCACAACAACAAAAAAGCTATTTTGAATTCCAGCAAGGCTAAGAGAGAAAGAGATCATTTCCAGCTAATACAGTTGAACCCTGCTGAGACAAGTTGGAAGCTAGCTACAGCAGACACCAGACAGTGCATTTGCAAAAACAGCTTTTCTACCAGTGAGAATTGACCTAAGACATCAGAACCATATTCAACCCAAAGTGAGCCACCAGGAGATTGCAACAGTCCAATGAAGACCAGACCACCAGCAAACAGGCCTACAACTTTAAAATTTCAACTTCTGAGGGGATCCCACAGGTTATTCCTGAAACAACAAACTTTTACAGCCTGAACTCTGAACACCTCTTACAATGTACTTTTATATCTATCTTCTCTTGAGAGTGCATGTGAGAGTGAATGCGTGCGTGAGTGGTGTTGCAATCATTTTGGGATTTGTTAAAAATAAATAGTTATCTTTTTTAACAATGAGAAAACTTGTCATCTGTCTGTTTATTTGACAAATAGAACACAAGTAATAAATACACTTGCTGTGGTCAGTTGGGAGGTGAACAGTGGGAACAAGACACACCATTACCCACCTGGCTGTAACAATCCCTAGTTCTCTTTGAAAAGGTGGTATTGCAAAGTCTGTATAGTAAAGGTGCTTACACAATGCTGTTAGGGAGGCAGCTTTAGGATTTTAATCCAGCAACAATGGAACTGCAATATATGTCCAAGACAGGATGGTGTGTGACTTGGAGGGGAACTTGGTGGTGTGGTGTTCTCATGTACCAGCTGGCCCATGCTTCACTTCTAGCCTTATAATGAAGGGAAGATCATTGATGAAGTAACTGAAGATAGTTGTGCTTAGGACATTGCTCTATAATGTATCATGCTTTAAAATAAATGCTTTCTGCTCTTATGTGGCAATCACATGGAGCATGGGAGGTGGTACGAAGTAGGTAATAAAATAATAAAATGTGCAGAAAGAAGGAGGATGGCTTCTAACAAAAGTATATGGCATTTTTCCAGTGGCAGATTATAAGAAAATATGCATTATAAAATAAAGAATATATTATGAAAAGTCATAAGACATGATATAGATCCCAAAAATTGGGCAAATCGAGGCATCTATATGTAATTAAATCAAATAATTCAAAGCTGGCAGTACAAAAAAGATACAAATCAAATCATATCCCATAGCATTTATTTCACACAATGCTTATGTCCAAACTACTTTGGTTAAAATGGTTGGTTTAACATTGATCTTTCATTCATTAAATATGATTTCTTTCTGATACCAAAGGTAGCACAGATCTTGAGTTGGCTTATGAATGCTCAGATTAATGAAGCATTCTATCAGGTCTTCCTCACCACTTACTATTGTGTATAGCACTGCACACTGTGGTGAGTTTCCATCCTCTTTCCACAAAACATGCCCAGACCTGACCTGCTGAACAAATAATTGAATAGTCGTTTGGTAGTACAGAACTTGAGTATTGCTGAAAATAGAGACATATTGTCGAAGCTTTTCATCTTGCACTCATCAGGACAATCCCGATATTGGTATTCTTGCAGATTGTCCTGATGAGTGCAAGACAAAAAGCTTCGACAACGTGTCTCTATTTTCAGCAATACTCAAATAATTGGATGTAGAAGAGCACTGATTGATCTCCCTAGAACAATTTCTGAAAAGAAAATTAAAATGGCACTGAACTGGTATAGGTATTTGATCAGATTTGAGCAGTTTTGAGATCAATGGGTTTAGCTACATTCACATCAAGCTGAAGCAAATTATTGCATTCAGGAGGTCAGCTCAATACTGATATGCACTACTTAGTATAAGGTTATTAAATTGTTTTACTGGAAACCAGTGAATACATGGACTGATGTAATAAGTGGTATCCATAGGTCAGCAGATGAATGTATCATTTGTTATTAAAAAGAAATACATGAATGATGCTGGAGGATGAAAACTGCAAGCTTATTTGAACATCATACAAAGAGCATTGGGGTTATAACATCTCTCATTGTAAACAAATTATTATAGAAGCTCTCATTGTCATAAATTTTTCTTCTGGTCTCAACAGCAGATCAATTAAACTTGCACCAGGAGCTTGAACTCTCATAAGAGGAGGTTGGATTAAAAACAGTTCTGCGAATCCCCACTCTTGCAAGAATATTTATTTATGCAAACCACAAAGAAATATTTTTGGATAGCCATTGTCCATTTTGAGGGGCAGCTGATTAAGTCGAGGATAAAGGTGATCTTAAAACCTAAGGGAAAATTATTGGAGGTTTTACAGAAAGTCATTCAATCCTTTCAGGGAAAAGAAATGATAGAATTCTTAATTTATTGACATTTTGAATCAATAATCCACATCAGCTTGGATTTTACCTTTGGCAGGCTAAACAACTAGGAACATAAATCAAATGCTTACTGAGGCATGGACGCAGGGAATTCTTTCTCCCATAAAACTGTCGATAATGATCCAGTTTAGTCATGATGTTCTGTCCTAAAACACCAGCTTCAGGTTAATATTTTTTTGAAGATGCGCCTCATGGCACCTTATAACTACACTTTGGCCCTCCTTGAAGCCACAAGCTACTGCAGTAAAGCTTGGTGGGTGGCAGCCCATTTCAAAGACCTCACTTAGCCAGCTGCTAAACACATAAAAATAGCCCCTTCGGCTCATCACTCCGTCTGATTTTCCTTCCCTCCCCTTACCTTGAAGATCCTGCTCTATACCTTGTACATCTGAAAAAGGAATGGAATGTTCAAATAATATGCCAGAATTTATGCATGCCAACCTTTGGCAGACAGTGCAATTTCATGGAATTATATCCAATTAGAAGGAGATTGAATAAATTCAGGAAAAGTCTTTATGATGGATAGAGTGACTGAAATTTTAACTCCAGGTGGGTGGGTTGCAGGGCGATCATCTGATGAAAGGTCACAGCTGAAATGTTGACTCAGTTTCTCTCTACACAGATGCTGCCAGACCCGCTGAGTATTTCGGCACTTTCTGGTCTCATTTCAGAGTTCCAGCATCCACAGTATTTTGCTCTTATTTCAGGCAATTTTGAGGCAGGTGATTCTGTGAACAGGACCTCTGAATATTACTTGTATCCTTTCATGAACCCTTGTAACACATACAATCACGAAGTTTGACGACATCAAGCTGCACTGTGATACTTGTCACCTTCTAGTCTCCAGCCTCTCAGTACAATCCTAACTCTTGACCCTTTTCTTTTTCCTCGAGTTACTTCTCAAAAGCCACAGCCCCTCAAAAAGGATGCCTCAAAGGCGGAGAATCCTTCTAAGGAAGCACTGTCATGTGGTTAATCACTCTCAATCACCACCACAGAAATTGGCACCCCGGCTGGATTAGAGAGTGAGTTAGAGGGGTCTCCAGGTACTGCTGGCAGGGACAGCACAGGAGACCATCTACCTGAGGATGAAGTCCTCTCCCAGTTCTGCTGTGGAGGACAGACTTCAGGGGCACAGCAATAATAAAACCACTTGCTCCTTGCAAGCAGTTATATCAGGTATTGGAAGGCCTGTCAAGGGTTTTCATCACTATGCTAAAAGTGAGGAGGCCCGCTTCCAGCCTCTTTGATGTTGTTTTGACTGAGGTGGGAGGAGTGCACTGTCTTTTCTAGTTCCACTTCTCCACAAGTTGCAACATATATTTAAATGTTTACCCGGTTACTGATGCAGTCAATCATATACTCTACTCTTTATCCCAGAATAAGTTACACCAACTAAGTTTCTTTCATAAACAACAACATTATCAGTTTATTATCAACAAGACTTATCCAGTAATGAAGCAAAGTATTAACACACAGATTGAAATATGAAAGTTCTTCGCACCGCAGCCTCACAGCTCCAGGGACCCGGGTTCGATTCTGGGTACTGCCTGTGCGGAGTTTGCAAGTTCTCCCTGTGTCTGCGTGTGTTTCTGCCGGGTGCTCCGGTTTCCTCCCACAGCCAAAGACTTGCAGGTTGACAGGTAAATTGGCCATTATAAATTGCCCCTAGTATAGGTAGGTGGTAGGGGAATTGAGGGAAGGTGGGGATGTGGTAGGAATAGTATAAATGGGTGGTTGATGGTCGGCACAGACCCGGTGGGCCGAAGGGCCTGTTTCAGTACTGTATCTCTTAATAAATAAATAAATAAATCTCTCCCCACACACACACACTCACACTGGACAAAAAAATACAGAAATTCTCTCTGCAGAGGTCTGTTACAAAAAAGACAAAAAAAAGAATACTTTGGCCAAATACTTGCTAATTCTTGAAGGAAAAAGAGAAGATATGGAAGGAAGTCAGTTGTCCCTTTTGGTCTGGTATCTGGGTATACGGAGATGGGTCACTGGGATCTTTTCTAAAGCTGTTCTTTACAGGTGGCATTGAGAATTATTCTGGCAGGACTTTCCAGCTTCTTAGGAGAGATGCAGCACCAGGGATTTTAGCTCTCCCACACTGGATCTTTGCAGGGTTTCTTCAAAGAGGTAGAGGAAGAGGTGAGCTGGGTTGTTTTTCCTTGGCACGTTGATCTTCAATTGTCTTCAAAAAAGTTCATACCCCAAACAGAAATTCAATCCATAAGCCTTGACATGTGGCTTCTCTGTAAACATCTTCTCCAGGTCACCAAGGTTTCTGTTGTTTTTTGAGCTTATAATCACATGATTTCCATCACAGGTTATTTTCAAACAACATCTCAAGTGTCCTTTCAATGAACTTGGTAAAAAAAAACACATCCATGGAATCATTTCCATTTTAAAAGATAAGTCCTCAAAAACATTTAACAAAAAATGGAAGCATTTTCATAACAATGTCATCTCACATGCGCTCACAGTCAGTATTCTATAGTCCACCTGGGAGAGCTTGGCCACTTCCGTGGATGTTGCAGTTGGGCCTTCATAACAGGAGTCAATATCCATAGCCTTGACAATGTTGGTGGATGTACAAATGGCTGCCAGCATACTCTGGGCTCAAAACTGTACTCCGCCTTGGAAAAAGAGAGATCCATCTTCGATAGATTGGTGGAGAAAAGGAAAATGGGGTTTTGAAGGCTTCACTCATCTTCTTCAGTCTGCTCTTCCACAGATGAATGGTAGTGCAAAGCTCCACACTGGGAGTGGCACATGTTACCATCTCTCAGGATGCCAGCACATCATTTCCCTCACCACCTCCTTAACCAGCACAGAAAGCCAGCTGCGCAAGACTGTTCCAGCAGCAATCAATGTACTGCAGTCCACAACTGGGATCCCAGAGGCCCAAGCTCCCAGAAGTTGTTGGCCATGAGGTTCTCAAGTGTCTCCTTAAGAGAAACAGCAACCTTTCATCAGCTCTGCTGAAGCCACTGCGAACACAATCTCACAGGAGTTAGAAGAATTGGTGAGCCTCTTTTTAAGAAAAACAGTATGAGCTGATCACATGGGTGACAGAAGAATTTACGACAATATAGTGTGTGGAATTGAAATCAACACTTTTATTACATTTGCAACTTTAAAGAAAGACTTACATTTCTATAGCACCTTTCACAACCTCAGGACGTTCCAAAGCGCTTTATAGCCAATGAAGTACTTTCTGAAGTGTAGTCACTGTTGCAATGTAGGAAATGTGGCAGCCAATTTGTGCACAGCAAGTTCCCACAAACAGCAAGGTGATAATGATGAGGTCATCTGTTTTTAGTAATGTAGATTGATAGATAAAAAGTGGCCAAAACACCAGGGTAACTCCTCTGCTTTTCAAAATAGTGTCATGAGATCTTTTACATCTAGCTGAGAGAGCAGACAGGGCCTCAGTTTCAATGCCTCATACAAAAGATGGTACCTCTGACAGGGTAGCACTTCCTCAGGATTGCCCCTCTGACAGTGCAGCTGTCTCTCAGTCTCTCACTGCACTGGGAGTATGGTTTCTTCTCATTACAGCTTCTTAGTCGGCATTGTCAAAAAGTCTGCTTGAATGGTTGGCTCAATGGTTTCATGTTCTTCAATGCAGAATCTATTACTCTATAAAGCTGTATAGAAACAGGAGAATTAATGGCCTTAACACTCTCCCACCCACAGTGGGAAGGTTATATGGAATTATGTGGAATATACAGCACAGAATCAGGCCATTTGGCTCAATCAGTCTGTGCTGGTGTTTATACTTCACACACCTCTTCTTCCCTCCTATCTACATCATCTCAGCCTTTCAGCATATCCTTCTATTCTGTTTTCTCTCATGTAATTGACTAGTTTCCTTTTGAAAGTATCTATGCTATTTGGCTCATCCACCTTCTGTGGACATGAATTCGACATTTTAACCACTCTGAGTAAAGAAATTTCTCCTTACTTTACTATTGAAAATTTTAGTAATTATATTGTATTTATGGCCTTTCATTTTGGATTCTCCCACAAGTGGAAACATTCTATCTATGCCTGCCCTGTTCAACCTATTAGTATTGTATTGTTCATTTGCTATGTACAGTTACTTCAGGCCACCATACATGCTTGATGTAGCATGTGCAGTCTGCCACTAGAGGGAGCCAATAATAAAGGTTCAGTTTATTGTAGCAATCCAGAAGGTAGTGCCGTGTGTTTCTTCCAGAGATTTACAATAGCAGATCTACAATATGAAATCTTATAATGGCTACGAGGACGGAATCTGCATTTACTTTTTGCCAGGTATAATTCGCTGTGTTTTCCGTCGTGAACTCCAGGTATTGCAGATTGTCAAATAAGACAGTGTCGGGGTTTGTGCACAGAAGGCCATGTATCTTTGTTCACCTAATGCAGGACAGACATTTTGACTTATACACCAATGTAAGGGTAATATGGCCAGCTTAAACCTTAGAGAATAATTTATTGCAGGACTGTAGCACCCCACAAAATGTGCACTTGTTTCTTCCTTCTACCATTGTTACTTTTGAAGGCGTTTGTGTGATTGTGCCTGGAGAAGCTCTCCTGGATCCTTGATCATTGCACTGACGATCAAGAAGATGATGGCTATAGAATCATAGAGCCATAGAGAGATACAGCACTGAAACAGGCCCTTCAGCCCACCGAGTCTGTGCCGACCAACAACCACCCATTTATACTAATCCTACATTAATCCCATATTCCCTGCCACATTCCCACCATTCTCCTACCACCTACCTACACTAGGGGCAATTTACAATGGCCAATTTACCTATCGACCTGCAAGTCTTTGGCTGTGTTTTCCGTCGTGAACTCCAGGTGTTGCAGATTGTCAAATACAGACAGTGCCCAACCTTTTACATTTTGATATGCATTCTGAGCCCTGCGACAATTTGAGACCACAATGGTGGGCTTTGGAGTCACTAATGATAAGAGAGAAAAGGCCTTACTTCTCTACTATGGAGGTGAAGAATTGGAAAATGTTTTTGAAGCACTTACACCTGCGCAGAATGACTATGACTCAGCAAAAAATGCACTAACAACTTATTTCATGCCCAAGAAGAATGCAATATATGAAACAATTATTTTTCGACGAACCAAACAAGACGCAAATGAGGCAATTGATCGATATGGCACATGATTGAGACAACTGGCAATCAAATGTGACTTTGGTGACATTGACCATGCCGAGTGAGAAATCAGAATACAAATAATTTAAGTTGCCTTGTTACTCAAATATGCAAAAAAGCAGAAAGCTGTCAGAGCTGCTGGAGTTAGCAAGATCACTATTCCTTTCAGAGTCTAGAGATGCTGAAGTTGAGGCTGCTAACAGCAACTGCCACATTTCAAGCTCAACTCCTGTGAACAGTGTTCACTGCTCATGTGCCAGGCAACCACCTGCAAAGCAACAACAAAAGTCTTGTAAACAGGATCATGACTTGTCTAAGTAATCCTTCCACTCTGGCGGTACTTATCCACACAAAATTAAAGCTCTGATGATCAATTAAATTGGTTTCTAATGCTCATTGATGCCATTTTGTTGGCTAGTGCTGTAATTAACTATTTCTCCTTATAGCGACCAGCTGAACAGGACCAAAGATGTTGTTGGTGAGGATTGCAAGTGCTGCTTAAAGCCATGCCCTGCTTTCACTGCTCACTAGATGCTGGAGATCAACTGACTACACTGTGTTTGAAGTGGACATTTGTTACGCAACAGGGGACTTTCTGAGATACTTTGTGAAGACTTGACTAACAGTCTACCAACATTTATTCTAGAAATTCTCTGTGAATCTCACCTAAAGAGAGTGAGTACAGTGCTACTATACTTATTGGAGACCTTACAAGAGTCACTAGGAGAAAGGGAGTGGTTGGTCATGGGAATTTTGCTAGGGGTCCGCTTTAGTCTGCAGGAGGAATGGGAGGAGGGCATGAGGCCAGGCAGAGCAACAGTGGTTGCTGGAGGAAAGAGGGGCAGGAGGGTAAGGATGGCTACTGATTCATGGTGGCTTGCTACATGATCCACAATCTGGCTGTCATGAGAGACCAATTGTTACCGCCAACAATTGTGCGAGAAGCCACAAGAGAAGAGGTTGAGGAGGAAGAGGAGGAAGATGAGGGATATTGGTGATGGGGGGGGGGGTGGCGGGGAGGGCACCAGAGGAAACACCAGAGGGTCCTAGGTAGATGGCCAACACCTGAGAGAGATGCTCACCACTATCTAATTGAAGAGCACTTTAAGTGATATCTTCCACTAACAGGCTTCAGAGCACTGTTGCGCATGGTTTATCTTCCATGACTGAGGATCCATCCAGAAGTCCACTATATGCACTCAATCCTTTCAACCCTTTCCCATGAAGAAGATAACGAAAAAGCTCATCAATTCCACCACAATCCATTGACCATAATCACTCTTTATCTAGAGCTAAAGCAAACAATGAAAACATGATACAATAAATAGCACATTCAAACATTAAATTATTCACCCTGTTGCTTAACCTTAGTGGTTATCTATAAGTGGTCTTGCGTAATCTCATGCTTCTATGAAGTGCAAGCCCAGTGGCAACAGCATGTGAGGTGGATGGCAGCAGAGAATCTGAAGAGGGCAGTTCAGATGCCCTCCTGCGATGCCCTTGAGATGCTTTGGGTATGATGGCCCCACCTGAGACTGCACGATCAAGCATGGGCGTCAGCAGTCTGGGCAGCCTGGTTGACAAGCAACTGGAAGGGCAGTGGTGGAGTGGCAGGGCAGGGAGCAGGAATGTTTCCAACTGGAGATAAGTCTGTAGTTTACTGTTCCATGTTTCCCATGCCTCTAATTCAGGCCAGCTGTTCAGCCAGTCTAGTGATCTGCTCAAGGATAGATCTTTGAGCAACTGAGACACTTTGAAAGCCTATTTTATCTGAGGAGCCCAGAGCTAACATGGAAGCTGCCTGAACTTTCATTGCTGCACTTTTTCATTCCATGGAATCTGTTTGGCCTTCCATGCAAGCTGCAGTGACTGCAATGGAAGCTGCGACCTCAATCATCAGACACGGCATGATGTTGGGCTCCACAGGCTGCTGGATGGAATTGGCCAGCCTCTCCATGCTGGAGAAGATGGATTCCAAGCTTTGGATTAAGCTACAGGCTAAGCTGGAGACGGAATGCCCCATCCCCCTAGCCACAACCCGTAATCTTCCAGGAAGGCGGTCCATCGCACCAAGCATTTAGTTCGTTGAACCCATCAGCTTTCTTCTAAAACTTTGCTCTGTGAGATCCTCATCTGATTCCTCTGCAGCAGAACTAATATACGACCTTGGTTGCACCTGTGGTGTTCCTTCCACCCAGCGACATTGTGGAGGGGGGGGGGGTGGTGCGGAGGGGGCGGCCTGTAAACTCCAGCCCAATGTGTTTAATTAAGAAAATGGCAATTGGAATTACAACCAAACAAATCTTGACATACTTCCGACAATTGAAAATATGAACATGTTGGTTCTATTTTCCTATTTTGGATTTGGAAACATTTATTAGCCTAGTAAAATATGTATCCTGCCCAAGTGTATATTCATCTGTTGGTCTCAACTCCACAGATTGCTTTACCTGCCTTAGTTTCTCAGGTTCATTTTATTCTCTCTCAGCCTTTTGGTTCTTTAAGTCTCTTCCTTTGTTCTTTTACTCAGTTTCAAATCAATATTGTTTTCCTCTTCCTATTCTCAGAAAGTTATCTTATCTCTTATCTACCAAGAGGGTCCAGACATTCTGGGATGATTTTTCTCAGAATCTTTAGGTGCTAAAGAGCCTCTGAGGTGTCTAATACAGGATATTAAGTTGCAATGCTGGTTTAGCCTGTGTTTGCCGCAGGCCACCATCTTGGTAAAGGAGTTGAAGTGTGCGCTAGATTTGTCTGCCCAGAAAATCATTAAGGAGCTGATTGATAAGTAAATTGCCCATTAGTGCTTATTAAAGAGGCTGCATGTTATTTTGGTGGGTAACACTTCATCTAATGACCTCTCCTAACAGTAACCCCTGAACAGGAGTAAATAAATCATTGCTGAGAATTCGGGTGCTACTTAAAACCATGCTCCACTTTCACTGTTCACTTGCTGATCAAAATCAGCTGACTACACTATGCTTGAAGAAGACTTTTGAGACAATTTGGGAGACTTTCTAGGACACTTTGTCAACATTTCAACAATCTATCAACATCTTTGCCTGGAAATTCTCTCTGGCCTTTACCTAAAAAGAGTAAGTGCTGTGGTACTGTACCTTATTGTACACCTTATAGGAGGGCACCAGGAGAAATGGAGTGATTGGTCATGGGGATCTTACTGCGGTTCTGCTTGTTGTGCTTGAGGAAATGGAGAAGGAGATGAGGAATCATATATCATAATCCTTTGTGCACTTGTGCATAAGGGAGGTTGCTGCAACTCTAAATGCTCTGAGGAATGGCCATATAACATTCCCTATTGCCGGAGAAGACCAGAAGCAGAAAGCTGTAGGATTCAACGGGATTCTGCAATTCCCCATGGTCCAAGGAGCCATTGACTGCATACATATGATCATGTGAGCCCCTCATCTTGCCTGTGCATCATGCAGGTGAATACTATCCAGGAAGCCCCACAATGCACTTATAAGACAGTCATCCAACCCACAGATCTTTGAGCCCCAATGAAATGTACATAGCTAGCTACTAGATGACAAAAGATACCTGCTAATGCCATGGCTCATGATACTTCTGAGAAACACCAGCTGAGCACTCATACAATGAAAGCCATTCAGCCATCAAAAATATCATTGAACAGACCACTGAGGTCCTCAAGCAGAGGTTTAGATACCTTGACCAGTCAGAAGGTGCCCTGCAGTATTTGGCCAAGACTCATGGTGATTTGCTGCATGCTCAACAATCTGGCGATCATGAGCCATTACGACAGGTAATTGTGCCGGATGGTCAAGCTCAGGGGGCACAAGAGGAAGAGAAGGAGGAAGAAGAGGAAGTGGAAGAGGGACCAGAGGGAGCACCACAGGCTTCCGGGTTTATGACATGCACCATCTAATTGACACCATCTAACTGAATAGCACTTTTGAGAGATGTGCTCCACCATCAGACTCCAGAAGACAGTTGCCACATGATTTATCTTCCACGACTGAGGATCCATCAGGAATCCCATCATCGACAGTCAAACCTTTCAACTCTTTACCCATGTAGACCACTAATTCCACCACTACCCAGTACCATGATCACTCTTTATCTGCAAACAAGCAATGGACGCATCAAATGCTAACAAATATTAATTTACCCTGGTGCTTAACCTTAGTGACTATCTATAAATGCTCTTGTGTAAACTAGTCCTTCATTGAAGTGCAACCTCAGTGGCATCAGCAGGCGAGATGGATGACTGCTGAGATTCTTAAGATGTTCTCCTCTGATGCCATGAGAGGTTGAAGTCAGTGATGGCCCCAATTCATCTCAGCATACGCTTCAGCAGTCTGGGCTTCCCAGCTGACAGGCAACTGCAGGGGAAATGGTGGAATGGCGGGGGAGGGAGCAGCAATGCTGATATCCAGAGAGATGCAGGTAGGTTCCTGCTCCATGATTCCCATGCCTCTGTTCTGTCCACCCAGTGATCTGTTGGAGGACAGATCTCTGGCCGTCAGAGACCCTGTGCAAGCCCATTTCAACCGAGGAGCCCAGAGAAAGAAAAAAAGGAAGGCTTGCATTTATAAAGCACCTTTCATGACCACCAGATGTCTCAAAGCACTTTGCAGCCAATGAAGTACTTTGTGGAGTGTAGTCACTGTTGTAATACAGGAAAGGCAGTTGCCTAAGCTCATATTGCAGCACTTTGTCATTCCGTGCAAGCTGTAATCAATCTATTAGAAGCTGTGAACTCAGTCATCAGACTTTGAATGATGTTGGACTCCGAAGGTTGTTGGCTGGAATTGACCAGTCTTTCCACTTTGGAGACAATGGGTTCCAGGCTCTGTTTCAAGCCACAGGCCATGGTGGAGGTGGACCCTTTCAACCCCCCAGCCACGACCCATGAGCTTTCAGACAGGCTCTCCAATGCACTAAGCATTTCTTTTGTCAGACCCATCAGCCTTCATCTGAAGCTTGGCCCTATAATGTCCTCATCTGATTCCTCTATAGCAGAACTAGGATGCAACTTTACCCCACAGAAAAGTAGCATCTATGGTGTCCATTCAACCCAGAGTGGCTGCTCCCCACTCGTCCCCGGTGCGTCCCACTGTGAGGATCCTATTTCTAAGCTAGCCTGTAAGTTATGCAGGTGGCTGTGACAGTGGTAGCCATTGATGTTGTACATTCATTTTCATTCTCCTCCCCCTCCTCCTCTTCACCTTCCTCTGGGGGGCCAGAATCGAGGTTGGTGGGGTGGGGTGGTGGGGAGGGGGGTGGGGGGGAGGGGGTGGTGGTGTTGCCATGATGGCTGTGGCTCATCTTCTAGTTCCTCTGGAGGGCAAGGTGGAATTTGCTTCAGGGAGCCTACAATGATAAAGGTGGAAGTGTTTGGGTGTCGTGCGTGTGGCCACTACAGGAGTATGTATGTATGATGAGACCATAGAGAGCTTGTGAGTGAGGACAGCTTTGGGGGATTAGGGATTAAGAATAGTTGTGCATCTGTAAGGAAGCTGGAATGACCACATTCCTCTAGGTCATATGTTCCCTCACTCTGCCTCTGGCCACGGTGTCCCCCCTTCCTGATCACAGCCAGCACTGCCTCCTCAAGAGGAATGATGTCACGCAGGCGTGCCACAACTCCCCCCCCCCCCAGCCCCCCATCAGGTCCTCTGCCTCCTGTTATGTGCCATCTTGTCCTGGAAATGAAACAGTGGTGATTGTGAATGAGTGTATTGACAGATGTGTTACATATGAACATACGAATTAGGAGCAGGAGTAGGCCATTCGGCCCCTTGAGCCTGCTCTGCCATTTGATAAGATCATGGCTGATCTGATTGTGGCCTCAACTGTACTTTCCTGTCTACCCCCTTTACTCTTTGACACCCTTGTCAATCAGGAATATGTGTGATGCCTCACATGGTTAAAAAGCTGTGAGATGTCTCTGAGGTGTGAGTACTGCCTATGAAGGATGCTATAGTGTGGGCTGTGTTCATATCACTATAGAGTTAGATGGTTGATGAAGTGTGTTGAGGTGGTGATGCTAGTGGTGCACCTATTGAGAAATGTGTTTATTTGTGAGATGGGATCTTATCTTGACCACTTGCGCCAAATCATTAGATTTCTTGCAGCACTGGAGCCATGTCCTGGGGTCAGGGCTTCTGGCTGCCATTTTCCACATGCACTGCATTAGCTACTTTCGTGGCTTCTCAGTGGAAGTGGACGAGTGCAGGTTACATATACAGATCCAGGAAAATTGTGTCTAATTAATGCTTGAGTGCCAAACCTGCAGGTGTTACTTTCAGTGCCCACAGGCACACATTCAGATCATGACAATCATCACTTAGCCTGAAAATTGTGTGCTAAATTCACAATTTCAAACAGGCATTTCTTATTAGCACAACACCTATGTAGTGCTTATTTTTACCTTTTGACCAAAATAGCCCCATTCTCTCCACAATCCATATACTTAAGAGAGTTCAAGTTCTGAAGAAGGGTCACTGACCTGAAACGTTAACTCTGCTTCTCTCTCCACAGATGCTGCCAGACCTGCTGAGTATTTCCAGCATTTCTTGTTTTTATTATTATTGCCATGCTAGAGATTCAAATGATCTGTGCCATCAATTGGAACTGGTAAGAATACATCGAAATGAGTCAAAGATTGACAAGTAAATCATAAAGAATACTAAAGTTTCAGAGCATTGTACCAAGATCCATTTTTACTTCAGGCATCCATAGTGACAGACATCCCTTTAAAATTAAAAAAAACATAGTTTTGAACTTTTATCCAAAATTTTCCACTTCTAAAATTGAATTGATATTTTATTAATGCTGAAGCTAAAACTCAATTCGAAACTAAAAGGGCTGAAAAAGAATCTAATATAGCAAACCATAACACATCAATGTACACAGACTGCTTTGCCATAGATTTGACCCACATTGTTTATGACAAGGAAGCATTTTATACTGAGAAAGTTAAGCTCTGCTCACAGTTTCAACTTTGCTCAGATATGAACAAAGGAAATCGACCACAAATACTATCTGGATTTATATCGTGTCTTTAACGTGGGAAAATGTTTCAAACCACTTCACAGAGGAGCAAAGGAATTGATGCAAAGCCAAGGAAGCAGCTGTTAGGTAGGGTGGCCAAAGTGCTGATCAAAGAAGTGAGTTTATGAAGGCACTCCATGTCTCCCTATCTCAGTAACCTCCTCCAGTCCTATAGTCTTCTGCAATCTGTACATTTTTCCAATTTTGGCCTCTTGTGAATCCCCAATTTTCATTGCTCCACTACTGGATGCCATGCTTTCAGTTGCCTAGTCCCGAGGCTCCAGAATTCCCTTCCTAAATTACTCTGCCTCTCTATGTGTTTCTCCTCTTTTAAGATGCTCCTTTAAAACCTACCTCTTTTATCAAGCTTTTGGTCACCTGTCTTAATGCCTCCTTGTATGACTCAGCAGCAAATATAGATGGAAGTGGGATGTGGGTGGCAAGGGATACAAGGGAGGATTTGAACTTGGCCTTGCCACTGATCAAGACCATGGTTGTATAGAGACAATAGGAGATGAGAAGTTTGAAGCGTAGCTTTGAATTTCAGGAAGGTGAGTTTATGTTGAGGGAGAGGTCTAAAAAGGACACGAGCGTAGTGAATTCAGAGGAGAGAGGGCAAGTGGAGTTGAGATGGAGATTAAAATCACTGAGGATGAGCAATTGTTCAGTGCAGAGGCTGAGGAACTAAATTAGGGAGGATATCTCGGGGAGAAACTCAAAGTTGCACTCCATGGTGCTAGACAAAAACAATTTTATAGGAAAGGAAAGAGAGCTGGAACAAGATAAGGTGATCGAAGGGGAAAAGGTGCCATAGAAGGGGGAGAGGCCAAGGTATGACATGCTGCCACCACAGTGATTTGGACATGGCAGATGTGGAAAGTCTAGCCAGCTGAGGAGACTTTTGTAAGGGGCAAGGTATCACTGTAAGTCAAGTTTCAGTCAAAGACAGAATATCATTGCGATTTTCCACATTAAGTTGCTGGATGACATGGGTTTCGTTGGGAGTGACTGGACAATCTGGGGGGAAGCATGGAGCAAGGTGGTGATTATTGATCCAATGTCAGGGTCCAAGGGGGCCACAGTGAGTATGGTGAGTGGAATGAGGAGAAGGGTAGGAAGGTTATCCCCTAGCAAGTTTGAAGACAGCTGAGAGATTAGGATGGACCGTTGAGCAGCGGCTCACATGAAGCAGCAATGGTGCCTCAAAGGGCCTTTTTTGAGAATGTCAAGAGGTGATTCAGGCCTGGGATGGCAGGAGAGTAGGACGACACAGTGGTGATCGGTTGGGGTAGGAATTGGGAAAGCAAAGTGCCCAAGAGAATGCAAGTTGGTAATGCTAGGTGACAGAACAGGAAGGAGACAAGAGAAAAGGGCCCAAGATGATCCAGCAAATAAAAGGGATAAAAATAACAGGATTGGATCTGGAGTGGCAGTTAGAATTTTCATGCAATTGGATAAAGAGGAAGGTCAGACTACATAGACATGGCAGAGATTAGAAAAAAATGTCTGTATTGTAAACAGAGGGTATTTCCTCTTACTCTGAGTACATTGCACCAGATAGATCAAAAATTGTTATATTCAGTATCTGAACATTACAACAACTGATTAACCAACTGTCATCCCACAGATGTAAAATTTCACTTAATTAACAACTTCACCAAACACTAAAGCACGCTCCAAAGCAAAGCAAAATTGTCCTTTATTCGTGGGTTCCCCCTGTGAATTTACTGGCAAAAGGCACTGATCCCTGGACTGTGCTGATTCCCCAATGGTTTACTGGACCAAAGTTAAATAGTACTGTTCCCCATTACTGATGTATGTTATCCTGAACAGTGTGGAAAATAGATTGGTATTTGTGATATTCTTATGTCTTTTGTGTTTTTTGATAGTTAATAATCACATTGCCTGACTATAATTAAGTAACAAACTGACACTCCTCATATTTGGGCTGACTGGTCAAATAAATTTTCAGGGCATTTAACCAGATGAAACTAAATGAAATAAGCCAAATCTTAATCAAGAATTCAGATTTCTTTAATAAACATTTGTATTATCAATTCAAATACTTTGACTTTTCCCTTTTTTCTCCATCATTATCAGGGTATTTAGTGCTAAAAGACATGATCATGTATTTCCATCTGTGCCACCTACTTTGCCAATATCCATATGTGCCACCTTTACCCACAGCAGTCTATTATCATTTTAGTGAGTTGACCAGTAATTTCCATGGGGGCTCGCCTGATCTCCTGCCATAAATTAGCAGAAAGTTCGGAGAAATGTGAAAAGCGGTTTACATCATTTATCACAGTTTTCTGCCAATCTTCTGTTGAACTTTTGTCCGGAAATCAGGAATCAAGGAACCTCTATCCTCAGTATTTTATTTCTTGCTGATATTTATTGCCAGATATGCCCTGCACTCTGAAAAGCTGCAACAAAAGCAATATTGTGAAGGACAGAGTCCACTCAGCAAGCTACTGGGGCTCTTCCCAATCATAATCGCTTCACATTCATAACGGAGCTAGGGGAAGTTAACTTTACAGCTTCGTGTTCTCCAGTGTTCAATAAATCTAATCAGGAGAAATGAAATAAAAACCCATTGTAGTAATTACATGGTAAAATAGTGGGAAGACAGCCAGACACTTGACTGTTATATTAGCAAGTGTCAACTAACAGCTGCTTCATATATTTCCTGTATAAAAGAGGTCAGTCATTTATGTGCAAGTGACTTGACATGCAATCAAGGAAACAAATGCATTCTATGAACTGTTACCACTTCAGAGCTCGTCAATTAAATATCAAGATAAGGAACATCAGTGCTTTCCACAACTAGTGGCCCAACACCTCCAGGTTAGATAGACTCGTGATATACCATGAAGCAGGATGTGAGAGGAGGGAGGGCAATGTCTGTTCCTGTTGGGAAAAGCACCTTCTGAGCAGTTAGTTGTTCATACCATTATTTAAGCTCAAGGGCATGTGCATGGTACTGCACCAATTGAAAACCA